>NW_028125688.1:0-300606 GCF_965194825.1 Balaenoptera physalus | reverse complement strand
GGGTTAGGGTTAGGGTTAGTGTTAGGGTTAGGGCTCGGTTTAGGGTACGGGTTAGGATTAGGGTACGTGTTAGAGTTAGGAAAGGGGTAAGGGTTAGGGTACGCATTAGGGTTAGGGTAGTTATTAAACCTATCCCACTCTCTACATACCCCTTAGCACGTAAAGGAATATTATTTGGGGGTCCAGCCATGGAGTAGAGTTTAGACACTAATATAATATAAGGAACACTCACATGATAAATAAATCACATTAGGAATCGCTTTTTAAGCTGTTCCTTAAAACACTAGTTCTTAGGAAATCTATTGGAGGCAGAAGCAGTCAAGGGTAGCCTAGGGTTAGGTTAGGCTTACGGTTAGGCTTAGGGTACGGCTTAGGGTACGGGTTCGGGGAGGGCTTCGGGTACGGCGTAGCGTATGGTTTAGGGTTAGGGTTAGGGTTAGTGTTAGGGTTAGGGCTCGGTTGAGGTTACGGTTTAGGATTAGGGTACGTGTTAGGGTTAGGGTAGGGGTTAGGATTAGGGTACGTGTTAGGGTTAGGGTAGTTATTAAACCTATCCCACTCTCTAGATACCCCTTAGCATGTAAAGGAATATTATTTGGGGGTCCAGCCATTGAGAAGAGTTTAGACACTAGGAGAAGATAAGGAACACACCCATTATAAAGAAATCACATTAGGATTCTCTTTTTAAGCTGTTCCTTAAAACACTAGTGCTTAGGAAATCTATTGGAGGCAGAAGCAGTCAAGGGTAGCCTAGGGTTAGGGTTAGGCTTAGGGTTAGGCTTAGGGTATGGCTTAGGGTACGGGTTCGGGGAGGGCTTCGGGTACGGCGTAGCGTATGTGTTTGGGTTAGGGTTAGGGTTAGTGTTAGGGTTAGGGCTCGGTTTAGGGTACAGTTTAGGATTAGGGTACGTGTTAGGGTTAGGGTAGGTGTTAGGATTAGGGTACGTGTTAGGGTTAGGGTAGTTATTAAACCTATCCCACTCTCTAGATACCCCTTAGCATGTAAAGGAATATTATTTGGGGGTCCAGCCATGGAGAAGAGTTTAGACAATAGGATAAGATAAGGAACACACCCATTATAAAGAAATCACATTAGGATTCTCTTTTTAAGCTGTTCCTTAAAACACTAGTGCTTAGGAAATCTATTGGAGGCAGAAGCAGTCAAGGGTAGCCTAGGGTTAGGTTAGGCTTACGGTTAGGCTTAGGTTACGGCTTAGGATACGGGTTCGGGGAGGACTTCGGGTACGGCGTAGGGTATGGGTTAGGGTTAGGGTTAGGGTTAGTGTTAGGGTTAGGGCTCGGTTGAGGTTACGGTTTAGGATTAGGGTACGTGTTAGGGTTAGGGTAGGGGTTAGGATTAGGGTACGTGTTAGGGTTAGGGTAGTTATTAAACCTATCCCACTCTCTAGATACCCCTTAGCATGTATAGGAATATTATTTGGGGGTCCAGCCATGGAGAAGAGTTTAGACACTAGGATAAGATAAGGAACACACCCATTATAAAGAAATCACATTAGGATTCTCTTTTTAAGCTGTTCCTTAAAACACTAGTGCTTAGGAAATCTATTGGAGGCAGAAGCAGTCAAGGGTAGCCTAGGGTTAGGGTTAGGCTTAGGGTTAGGGTTAGGGTACGGCTTAGGGTACGGGATCGGGGAGGGCTTCGGGTACGGCGTAGGGTATGGGTTAAGCTTATTGTTAGATTTAGTGTTAGGGTTAGGGCTCGGTTTAGGTTACGGGTTAGGATTAGGGTACATGTTAGGGTTAGGGTAGTGGCTAGGGTTAGTGTACGTGTTAGGGTTAGGGTAGTGATTAAACCTATCCCACTCTCTAGATACCCCTTAGCACGTAAAGGAATATAATTTGGGGGTCCAGCCCTGGAGAAGAGTTTAGACACTAGGATAAGATAAGGAACACACCCATTATAAAGAAATCACATTAGGATTCTCTTTTTAAGCTCTTCTTTAAAACATTAGTGCTTAGGAAATCTATTGGAGGCAGAAGCAGTCAAGGGTAGCCTAGGGTTAGGTTTAGGCTTAGGGTTAGGCTTAGGGTAGGGCTTAGGGTACGGGTTCGGGGAGGGCTTCGGGTACGGCGTAGGGTATGGGTTAGGGTTAGGGTTAGGGTTAGTTTTAGGGTTAGGGCTCGGTTTAGGGTACGGGTTAGGATTAGGGTACGTGTTAGGGTTAGGATAGGGGTAAGGGTTAGGGTACGCGTTAGGGTTAGGGTAGTTGTTAAACCTATCCCACTCTCTAGATACCCCTTAGCACGTAAAGGAATATTATTTTGGGGTTCAGCCATGGAGAAGAGTTTAGACCCTAGGATAAGATAAGGAACACACCCATTATAAAGAAATCACATTAGGATTCTCTTTTTAAGCTGTTCCTTAAAACACTAGTGCTTAGGAAATCTATTGGAGGCAGAAGCAGTCAAGGGTAGCCTAGGGTTAGGGTTAGGCTTAGGGTTAGGCTTAGGGTATGGCTTAGGGTACGGGTTCAGGGAGGGCTTCGGGTATGGCATAGGGTATGTGTTAGGGTTAGGGTTAGGGTTAGTGTTAGGGTTAGGGCTCGGTTTAGGGTACGGTTTAGGATTAGGGTACGTGTTAGGGTTAGGGTAGGGGTTAGGGTTAGGGTACGTGTTAGGTTTAGGGTAGTTATTAAACCTATCCCACTCTCTAGAAACCCCTTAGCACGTAAAGGAATATTATTTGGAGGTCCAGCCATGGAGAAGAGTTTAGACACTAGGATAAGATAAGGAACACACCCATTATAAAGAAATCACATTAGGATTCTCTTTTTAAGCTGTTCCTTAAAACACTAGTGCTTAGGAAATCTATTGGAGGCAGAAGCAGTCAAGGGTAGCCTAGGGTTAGGGTTAGGCTTAGGGTTAGGGTTAGGGTACGGCTTAGGGTACGGGTTCGGAGAGGGTTAGGGTTAGGGTTAGGGTTAGTTTTAGGGTTAGGGCTCGGTTTAGGGTACGGGTTAGGATTAGGGTACGTGTTAGGGTTAGGATAGGGGTAAGGGTTAGGGTACGCGTTAGGGTTAGGGTAGTTGTTAAACCTATCCCACTCTCTAGATACCCCTTAGCACGTAAAGGAATATTATTTTGGGGTTCAGCCATGGAGAAGAGTTTAGACACTAGGATAAGATAAGGAACACACCCATTATAAAGAAATCACATTAGGATTCTCTTTTTAAGCTGTTCCTTAAAGCACTAGTGCTTAGGAAATCTATTGGAGGCAGAAGCAGTCAAGGGTAGCCTAGGGTTAGGGTTAGGCTTAGGGTTAGGCTTAGGGTACGGCTTAGGGTACGGGTTCGGGGAGGGCTTCGGGTACGACGTAGGGTATGGGTTAGGGTTAGGGTTAGGGTTAGTGTTAGGGTTAGGGCTCGGTTTAGGGTACGGGTTAGGATTAGGGTACGTGTTAGAGTTAGGAAAGGGGTAAGGGTTAGGGTACGCATTAGGGTTAGGGTAGTTATTAAACCTATCCCACTCTCTACATACCCCTTAGCACGTAAAGGAATATTATTTGGGGGTCCAGCCATGGAGAAGAGTTTAGACACTAATATAATATAAGGAACACTCACATGATAAAGAAATCACATTAGGAATCGCTTTTTAAGCTGTTCCTTAAAACACTAGTTCTTAGGAAATCTATTGGAGGCAGAAGCAGTCAAGGGTAGCCTAGGGTTAGGTTAGGCTTACGGTTAGGCTTAGGGTACGGCTTAGGGTACGGGTTCGGGGAGGGCTTCGGGTACGGCGTAGCGTATGGTTTAGGGTTAGGGTTAGGGTTAGTGTTAGGGTTAGGGCTCGGTTGAGGTTACGGTTTAGGATTAGGGTACGTGTTAGGGTTAGGGTAGGGGTTAGGATTAGGGTACGTGTTAGGGTTAGGGTAGTTATTAAACCTATCCCACTCTCTAGATACCCCTTAGCATGTAAAGGAATATTATTTGGGGGTCCAGCCATTGAGAAGAGTTTAGACACTAGGAGAAGATAAGGAACACACCCATTATAAAGAAATCACATTAGGATTCTCTTTTTAAGCTGTTCCTTAAAACACTAGTGCTTAGGAAATCTATTGGAGGCAGAAGCAGTCAAGGGTAGCCTAGGGTTAGGGTTAGGCTTAGGGTTAGGCTTAGGGTATGGCTTAGGGTACGGGTTCGGGGAGGGCTTCGGGTACGGCGTAGCGTATGTGTTTGGGTTAGGGTTAGGGTTAGTGTTAGGGTTAGGGCTCGGTTTAGGGTACAGTTTAGGATTAGGGTACGTGTTAGGGTTAGGGTAGGGGTTAGGGTTAGGGTACGTGTTAGGGTTAGGGTAGTTATTAAACCTATCCCACTCTCTAGATACCCCTTAGCATGTAAAGGAATATTATTTGGGGGTCCAGCCATGGAGAAGAGTTTAGACACTAGGATAAGATAAGGAACACACCCATTATAAAGAAATCACATTAGGATTCTCTTTTTAAGCTGTTCCTTAAAACACTAGTGCTTAGGAAATCTATTGGAGGCAGAAGCAGTCAAGGGTAGCCTAGGGTTAGGGTTAGGCTTAGGGTTAGGGTTAGGGTACGGCTTAGGGTACGGGATCGGGGAGGGCTTCGGGTACGGCGTAGGGTATGGGTTAGGCTTAGTGTTAGTGTTAGTGTTAGGGTTAGGGCTCGGTTTAGGTTATGGGTTAGGATTAGGGTACTTGTTAGGGTTAGGGTAGTGGCTAGGGTTAGTGTACGTGTTAGGGTTAGGGTAGTGATTAAACCTATCCCACTCTCTAGATACCCCTTAGCACGTAAAGGAATATTATTTGGGGGTCCAGCCCTGGAGAAGAGTTTAGACACTAGGATAAGATAAGGAACACACCCATTATAAAGAAATCACATTAGGATTCTCTTTTTAAGCTGTTCCTTAAAACACTAGTGTTTAGGAAATCTATTGGAGGCAGAAGCAGTCAAGGGTAGCCTAGGGTTAGTTTAGGCTTAGGTTTAGGCTTAGGGTACGGGTTCGGGGAGGGCTTCGTGTACGGCGTAGGTTATGGGTTAGGGTTAGGATTAGGCTTAGTGTTATGGTTAGGGCTCCGTTTAGGGTACGGGTTAGGATTAGGGTACGTGTTAGGGTTAGGGTAGGGGTTAGGGTTAGGGTACGTGTTAGGTTTAGGGGAGTTATTAAACCTATCCCACTCTCTAGATACCCCTTAGCACGTAAAGCAATATTATTTGGAGGTCCAGCCATGGAGAAGAGTTTAGACACTAGGATAAGATAAGGAACACACCCATTATAAAGAAATCACATTAGGATTCTCTTTTTAAGCTGTTCCTTAAAACACTAGTGCTTAGGAAATCTATTGGAGGCAGAAGCAGTCAAGGGTAGCCTAGGGTTAGGGTTAGGCTTAGGGTTAGGGTTAGGGTACGGCTTAGGGTACGGGTTCGGGGAGGTCTTTGGGTATGGCGTAGGGTATGGGTTAGGGTTAGGTTTAGGGTTAGTGTTAGGGTGAGGGCTTTGTTTAGGGTACGTTTTAGGATTAGGGTACGTGTTAGGGTTAGGGTAGGGGTTAGGGTTAGGGTACGTGTTAGGTTTAGGGTAGTTATTAAACCTATCCCACTCTCTAGATACCCCTTAGCACATAAAGAATATTATTTGGGGGTCCAGCCAAGGCGAAGAGTTTAGACACTAGGATAAGATAAGGAACACACCCTTTATAAAGAAGTCACATTAGGATTCTCTTTTTAAGCTGTTACTTAAAACACTAGTGCTTAGGAAATCTATTGGAGGCAGAAGCAGTCAAGGGTAGCCTAGGGTTAGGGTTAGGCTTAGGGTTAGGCTTAGGGTACGGCTTAGGGTACGGGTTCGGGGAGGGGTTCGGGAACGGCGTAGGGTATGGGTTAGGGTTAGTGTTAGGGTTAGGGCTCGGTTTATGGTACGGGTTAGGATTAGGGTACGTGTTAGAGTTAGGAAAGGGGTAAGGGTTAGGGTACGCATTAGGGTTAGGGTAGTTATTAAACCTATCCCACTCTCTACATACCCCTTAGCACGTAAAGGAATATTATTTGGGGGTCCAGCCATGGAGAAGAGTTTAGACACTAATATAATATAAGGAACACTCACATGATAAAGAAATCACATTAGGAATCGCTTTTTAAGCTGTTCCTTAAAACACTAGTTCTTAGGAAATCTATTGGAGGCAGAAGCAGTCAAGGGTAGCCTAGGGTTAGGTTAGGCTTACGGTTAGGCTTCGGGTACGGCTTAGGGTACTTGTTCGGGGAGGGCTTCGGGTACGGCGTAGCGTATGGTTTAGGGTTAGGGTTAGGGTTAGTGTTAGGGTTAGGGCTCGGTTTAGGTTACGGTTTAGGATTAGGGTACGTGTTAGGGTTAGGGTAGGTGTTAGGATTAGGGTACGTGTTAGGGTTAGGGTAGTTATTAAACCTATCCCACTCTCTAGATACCCCTTAGCATGTAAAGGAATATTATTTGGGGGTCCAGCCATGGAGAAGAGTTTAGACAATAGGATAAGATAAGGAACACACCCATTATAAAGAAATCACATTAGGATTCTCTTTTTAAGCTGTTCCTTAAAACACTAGTGCTTAGGAAATCTATTGGAGGCAGAAGCAGTCAAGGGTAGCCTAGGGTTAGGTTAGGCTTACGGTTAGGCTTAGGGTACGGCTTAGGATACGGGTTCGGGGAGGACTTCGGGTACGGCGTAGGGTATGGGTTAGGGTTAGGGTTAGGGTTAGTGTTAGGGTTAGGGCTCGGTTGAGGTTACGGTTTAGGATTAGGGTACGTGTTAGGGTTAGGGTAGGGGTTAGGATTAGGGTACGTGTTAGGGTTAGGGTAGTTATTAAACCTATCCCACTCTCTAGATACCCCTTAGCATGTAAAGGAATATTATTTGGGGGTCCAGCCATGGAGAAGAGTTTAGACACTAGGATAAGATAAGGAACACACCCATTATAAAGAAATCACATTAGGATTCTCTTTTTAAGCTGTTCCTTAAAACACTAGTGCTTAGGAAATCTATTGGAGGCAGAAGCAGTCAAGGGTAGCCTAGGGTTAGGGTTAGGCTTAGGGTTAGGCTTAGGGTATGGCTTAGGGTACGGGTTCGAGGAGGGCTTCGGGTACGGCGTAGGGTATGTGTTAGGGTTAGGGTTAGGGTTAGTGTTAGGGTTAGGGCTCGGTTTAGGGTACGGTTAAGGATTAGGGTACGTGTTAGGGTTAGGGTAGGGGTTAGGGTTAGGGTACGTGTTAGGTTTAGGGTAGTTATTAAACCTATCCCACTCTCTAGAAACCCCTTAGCACGTACAGGAATATTATTTGGAGGTCCAGCCATGGAGAAGAGTTTAGACACTAGGATAAGGTAAGGAATACACCCATTATAAAGAAATCACATTAGGATTCTCTTTTTAAGCTGTTCCTTAAAACACTAGTGCTTAGGAAATCTATTGGAGGCAGAAGCAGTGAAGGGTAGCCTAGGGTTAGGGTTAGGCTTAGGGTTAGGGTTAGGGTACGGCTTACGGTACGGTATCGGGTAGGGCTTCGGTTACGGCGTAGGGTATGGGTTAGGCTTAGTGTTAGTGTTAGTGTTAGGGTTAGGGCTCGGTTTAGGTTACGGTTTAGGATTACGGTACTTGTTAGGGTTAGGGTAGTCGTTAGGGTTAGTGTACGTGTTAGGGTTAGGGTAGTGATTAAACCTATCCCACTCTCTAGATACCCCTTAGCACGTAAAGGAATATTATTTGGGGGTCCAGCCCTGGAGAAGAGTTTAGACACTAGGATAAGATAAGGAACACACCCATTATAAAGAAATCACATTAGGATTCTCTTTTTAAGCTGTTCCTTAAAACACTAGTGTTTAGGAAATCTATTGGATGCAGAAGCAGTCAAGGGTAGCCTAGGGTTAGTTTAGGCTTAGGGTTAGGCTTAGGGTACGGGTTCGGGGAGGGCTTCGTGTACGGCGTAGGTTATAGGTTAGGGTTAGGGTTACGCTTAGTGTTAGGGTTAGGGCTCCGTTTAGGGTACGGTTTAGGATTAGGGTACGTGTGAGGGTTAGGGTAGGGGTTAGGGTTAGGGTACGCGTTAGCGTTAGGGTAGTTATTAAACCTATCCCACTCTCTAGATACCCCTTAGCACTTAAAGGAATATTATTTGGAGGTCCAGCCATGGAGAAGAGTTTAGACACTAGTACAAGATAAGGAACACACCCATTATAAAGAAATCACATTAGGATTCTCTTTTTAGGCTGTTCCTTAAAACACTAGTGCTTAGGAAATCTATTGGAGGCAGAAGCAGTCAAGGGTAGCCTATTGTTAGGGTTAGGCTTAGGGTTAGGGTTAGGGTACCTCTTAGGGTACGGGATCGGGGAGGGCTTCGGGTACGGCGTAGGGTATGGGTTAGGCTTATTGTTAGATTTAGTGTTAGGGATAGGGCTCGGTTTAGGTTACGGGTTAGGATTAGGGTACTTGTTAGGGTTAGGGTAGTGGTTAGGGTTAGTGTACGTGTTAGGGTTAGGGTAGTGATTAAACCTATCACACTCTCTAGATACCCCTTAGCACGTAAAGGAATATTATTTGGGGGTCCAGCCCTGGAGAAGAGTTTAGACACTAGGATAAGATAAGGAACACACCCATTATAAAGAAATCACATTAGGATTCTCTTTTTAAGCTCTTCTTTAAAACATTAGTGCTTAGGAAATCTATTGGAGGCAGAAGCAGTCAAGGGGAGCCTAGGGTTAGGTTTAGGCTTAGGGTTAGGCTTAGGGTAGGGCTTAGGTTACGGGTTCGGGGAGGGCTTCGGGTACGGCGTAGGGTATGGGTTAGGGTTAGGGTTAGGGTTAGTTTTAGGGTTAGGGCTCGGTTTAGGGTACGGGTTAGGATTAGGGTACGTGTTAGGGTTAGGATAGGGGTAAGGGTTAGGGTACGCGTTAGGGTTAGGGTAGTTGTTAAACCTATCCCACTCTCTAGATACCCCTTAGCACGTAAAGGAATATTATTTTGGGGTTCAGCCATGGAGAAGAGTTTAGACACTAGGATAAGATAAGGAACACACCCATTATAAAAAAATCACATTAGGATTCTCTTTTTAAGCTGTTCCTTAAAACACTAGTGCTTAGGAAATCTACTGGAGGCAGAAGCAGTCAAGGGTAGCCTAGGGTTAGGTTTTGACTTAGGGTTAGGCTAAGGGTATGGCTTAGGGTACGGGTTCGGGGAGGGCTTCGGGTACGGCGTAGGGTATGTGTTAGGGTTAGGGTTAGGGTTAGTGTTAGGGTTAGGGCTCGGTTTAGGGTACGGTTTAGGATTAGGGTACGTGTTAGGGTTAGGGTAGGGGTTAGGGTTAGGGTACGTGTTAGGTTTAGGGTAGTTATTAAACCTATCTCACTCTCTAGAAACCCCTTAGCACGTAAAGGAATATTATTTGGAGGTCCAGGCATGGAGAAGAGTTTAGACACTAGGATAAGATAAGGAACACACCCATTATAAAGAAATCACATTAGGATTCTCTTTTTAAGCTGTTCCTTAAAACACTAGTGCTTAGGAAATCTATTGGAGGCAGAAGCAGTCAAGGGTAGCCTAGGGTTAGGGTTAGGCTTAGGGTTAGGGTTAGGGTACGGCTTAGGGTACGGGATCGGGTAGGGCTTCGGGTACGGCGTAGGGTATGGGTTAGGCTTAGTGTTAGTGTTAGTGTTAGGGTTAGGGCTCGGTTTAGGTTACGGTTTAGGATTAGGGTACTTGTTAGGGTTAGGGTAGTCGTTAGGGTTAGTGTACGTGTTAGGGTTAGGGTAGTGATTAAACCTATCCCACTCTCTAGATACCCCTTAGCACGTAAAGGAATATTATTTGGGGGTCCAGTCCTGGAGAAGAGTTTAGACACTAGGATAAGATAAGGAACACACCCATTATAAAGAAATCACATTAGGATTCTCTTTTTAAGCTGTTCCTTAAAACACTAGTGCTTAGGAAATCTATCGGAGGCAGAAGCAGTCAAGGGTAGCCTAGGGTTAGGGTTAGGCTTAGGGTTAGGCTTAGGGTACGGCGTAGGGTACGGGTTCGGGGAGGGCTTCGGGTACGGCGTAGGGTATGTGTTAGGGTTAGGGTTAGGGTTAGTGTTAGGGTTAGGGCTCGGTTTAGGGTACGGTTTAGGATTAGGGTACGTGTTAGGGTTAGGGTAGGGGTTAGGGTTAGGGTACGTGTTAGGTTTAGGGTAGTTATTAAACCTATCCCACTCTCTAGAAACCCCTTAGCACGTAAAGGAATATTATTTGGAGGTCCAGCCATGGAGAAGAATTTAGACACTAGGATAAGATAAGGAACACACCCATTATAAAGAAATCACATTAGGATTCTCTTTTTAAGCTGTTCCTTAAAACACTAGTGCTTAGGAAATCTATTGGAGGCAGAAGCAGTCAAGGGTAGCCTAGGGTTAGGGATAGGCTTAGGGTTAGGGTTAGGGTACGGCTTAGGGTACGGGTTCGGGGAGGTCTTCGGGTATGGCGTAGGGTATGGGTTAGCATTAGGGTTAGGGTTAGTGTTAGGGTTAGGGCTTTCTTTAGGGTAGAGTTTAGGATTAGGGTACGTGTTAGTGTTAGGGTAGGGGTTAGGGTTAGGGTACGTGTTAGGGTTAGGGTAGTTATTAAACCTATCCCACTCTCTAGATACCCCTTAGAACATAAAGAATATTATTTGGGGGTCCAGCCATGGAGAAGAGTTTAGACACTAGGATAAGATAAGGAACACACCCATTATAAAGAAATCACATTAGGATTCTCTTTTTAAGCTGTTCCTTAAAACACTAGTGTTTAGGAAATCTATTGGAGGCAGAAGCAGTCAAGGGTAGCCTAGGGTTAGTTTAGGCTTAGGTTTAGGCTTAGGGTACGGGTTCGGGGAGGGCTTCGTGTACGGCGTAGTTTATGGGTTAGGGTTAGGATTAGGCTTAGTGTTAGGGTTAGGGCTCCGTTTAGGGTACGGGTTAGGATTAGGGTACGTGTTAGGGTTAGGGTAGGGGTTAGGGTTAGGGTACGTGTTAGGTTTAGGGGAGTTATTAAACCTATCCCACTCTCTAGATACCCCTTAGCACGTAAAGGAATATTATTTGGAGGTCCAGCCATGGAGAAGAGTTTAGACACTAGGATAAGATAAGGAACACACCCATTATAAAGAAATCACATTAGGATTCTCTTTTTAAGCTGTTCCTTAAAACACTAGTGCTTAGGAAATCTATTGGAGGCAGAAGCAGTCAAGGGTAGCCTAGGGTTAGGGTTAGGCTTAGGGTTAGGGTTAGGGTACGGCTTAGGGTACGGGTTCGGGGAGGTCTTCGGGTATGGCGTAGGGTATGGGTTAGGGTTAGGTTTAGGGTTAGTGTTAGGGTGAAGGCTTTGTTTAGGGTACGTTTTAGGATTAGGGTACGTGTTAGGGTTAGGGTAGGGGTTAGGGTTAGGGTACGTGTTAGGTTTAGGGTAGTTATTAAACCTATCCCACTCTCTAGATACCCCTTAGCACATAAAGAATATTATTTGGGGGTCCAGCCAAGGCGAAGAGTTTAGACACTAGGATAAGATAAGGAACACACCCTTTATAAAGAAGTCACATTAGGATTCTCTTTTTAAGCTGTTACTTAAAACACTAGTGCTTAGGAAATCTATTGGAGGCAGAAGCAGTCAAGGGTAGCCTAGGGTTAGGGTTAGGCTTAGGGTTAGGGTTAGGGTACGGCTTAGGGTACGGGATCGGGGAGGGCTTCGGGTACGGCGTATGGTATGGGTTAGGGTTAGGGTTAGGGTTAGTTTTAGGGTTAGGGCTCGGTTTAGGGTACGGGTTAGGATTAGGGTACGTGTTAGGGTTAGGATAGGGGTAAGGGTTAGGGTACGCGTTAGGGTTAGGGTAGTTGTTAAACCTATCCCACTCTCTAGATACCCCTTAGCACGTAAAGGAATATTATTTTGGAGTTCAGCCATGGAGAAGAGTTTAGACACTAGGATAAGATAAGGAACACACCCATTATAAAGAAATCACATTAGGATTCTCTTTTTAAGCTGTTCCTTAAAACACTAGTGCTTAGGAAATCTATTGGAGGCAGAAGCAGTCAAGGGTAGCCTAGGTTTAGGGTTAGGCTTAGGGTTAGGCTTAGGGTATGGCTTAGGGTACGGGTTCGGGGAGGGCTTCGGGTACGGCGTAGGGTATGTGTTTGGGTTAGTGTTAGGGTTAGTTTTAGGGTTAGGGCTCGGTTTAGGGTACGGTTTAGGATTAGGGTACGTGTTAGGGTTAGGGTAGGGGTTAGGGTTAGGGTACGTGTTAGGTTTAGGGTAGTTATTAAACCTATCCCACTCTCTAGAAACCCCTTAGCACGTAAAAGAATATTATTTGGAGGTCCAGCCATGGAGAAGAGTTTAGACACTAGGATAAGATAAGGAACACACCCATTATAAAGAAATCACATTAGGATTCTCTTTTTAAGCTGTTCCTTAAAACACTAGTGCTTAGGAAATCTATTGGAGGCAGAAGCAGTCAAGGGTAGCCTAGGGTTAGGGTTAGGCTTAGGGTTAGGGTTAGGGTACGGCTTAGGGTACGGGTTCGGGGAGGTCTTCGGGTATGGCGTAGGGTATGGGTTAGCGTTAGGGTTAGGGTTAGTGTTAGGGTTAGGGCTTTCTTTAGGGTACAGTTTAGGATTAGGGTACGTGTTAGTGTTAGGGTAGGGGTTAGGGTTAGGGTACGTGTTAGGGTTAGGGTAGTTATTAAACCTATCCCACTCTCTAGATACCCCTTAGAACATAAAGAATATTATTTGGGGGTCCAGCCATGGAGAAGAGTTTACACACTAGGATAAGATAAGGAACACACCCGTTATAAAGAAATCACATTAGGATTCTCTTTTTAAGCTGTTCCTTAAAACACTAGTGCTTAGGAAATCTATTGGAGGCAGAAGCAGTCAAGGGTAGCCTAGGGTTAGGGTTAGGCTTAGGGTTAGGGTTAGGGTACGGCTTAGGGTACGGGATCGGGGAGGGCTTCGGGTACGGCGTAGGGTATGGGTTAGGCTTAGTGTTAGTGTTAGTGTTAGGGTTAGGCCTCGGTTTAGGTTACGGGTTAGGATTAGGGTACTTGTTAGGGTTAGGGTAGTCGTTAGGGTTAGTGTACGTGTTAGGGTTAGGGTAGTGATTAAACCTATCCCACTCTCTAGATACCCCTTAGCACGTAAAGTAATATTATTTGGGGGTCCAGCCCTGGAGAAGAGTTTAGACACTAGGATAAGATAAGGAACACACCCATTATAAAGAAATCATATTAGGATTCTCTTTTTAAGCTGTTCCTTAAAACACTAGTGTTTAGGAAATCTATTGGATGCAGAAGCAGTCAAGGGTAGCCTAGGGTTAGTTTAGGCTTAGGATTAGGCTTAGGTTACGGGTTCGGGGAGGGCTTCGTGTACGGCGTAGGTTATGGGTTAGGGTTAGGGTTAGGCTTAGTGTTAGGGTTAGGGCTCCGTTTAGGGTACGGGTTAGGATTAGGGTACGTGTGAGGGTTAGGGTAGGGGTTAGGGTTAGGGTGCGCGTTAGCGTTAGGGTATTTATTAAACCTATCCCACTCTCTAGATACCCCTTAGCACGTAAAGGAATATTATTTGGAGGTCCAGCCATGGAGAAGAGTTTAGACACTAGTATAAGATAAGGAACACACCCATTATAAAGAAATCACATTAGGATTCTCTTTTTAGGCTGTTCCTTAAAACACTAGTGCTTAGGAAATCTATTGGAGGCAGAAGCAGTCAAGGGTAGCCTAGGGTTAGGGTTAGGCTTACGGTTAGGCTTAGGGTACGGCTTAGGGTACGGGTTCGGGGAGGGCTTCGGGTACGGCGTAGGGTATGTGTTAGGGTTAAGGTTAGGGTTAGTATTAGGGTTAGGGCTCGGTTTAGGGTACGGTTTAGGATTAGGGTACGTGTTAGGGTTAGGGTAGGGGTTAGGGTTAGGGTACGTGTTAGGTTTAGGGTAGTTATTAAACCTATCCCACTCTCTAGATACCCCTTAGCACGTAAAGGAATATTATTTGGAGGTCCAGGCATGGAGAAGAGGTTAGACACTAGGATAAGATAAGGAACACACCCATTATAAAGAAATCACATTAGGATTCTCTTTTTAAGCTGTTCCTTAAAACACTAGTGCTTAGGAAATCTATCGGAGGCAGAAGCAGTCAAGGGTAGCCTAGGGTTAGGGTTAGGCTTAGGGTTAGGGTTAGGGTACGGCTTAGGGTACGGGTTCGGGGAGGTCTTCGGGTATGGCGTAGGGTATGGGTTAGGGTTAGGGTTAAGGTTAGTGTTAGGGTGAGGGCTTTGTTTAGGGTACGTTTTAGGATTAGGGTACGTGTTAGGGTTAGGGTAGGGGTTAGGGTTAGGGTACCTGTTAGGTTTAGGGTAGTTATTAAACCTATCCCACTCTCTAGATACCCCTTAGCACATAAAGAATATTATTTGGGGGTCCAGCCATGGAGAAGAGTTTAGACACTAGGATAAGATAAGGAACACACCCTTTATAAAGAAGTCACATTAGGATTCTCTTTTTAAGCTGTTACTTAAAACACTAGTGCTTAGGAAATCTATTGGAGGCAGAAGCAGTCAAGGGTAGCCTAGTGTTAGGGTTAGGCTTAGGGTTATGGTTAGGGTACGGCTTAGGGTACGGGATCGGGGAGGGCTTCGGGTACGGCGTAGGGTATGGGTTAGGCTTATTGTTAGATTTAGTGTTAGGGTTAGGGCTCGGTTTAGGTTACGGGTTAGGATTAGGGTACTTGTTAGGGTTAGGGTAGTGGCTAGGGTTAGTGTATGTGTTAGGGTTAGGGTAGTGATTAAACCTATCCCACTCTCTAGATACCCCTTAGCACGTAAAGGAATATTATTTGGGGGTCCAGCCCTGGAGAAGAGTTTAGACACTAGGATAAGATAAGGAACACACCCATTATAAAGAAATCACATTAGGATTTTCTTTTTAAGCTCTTCTTTAAAACATTAGTGCTTAGGAAATCTATTGGAGGCAGAAGCAGTCAAGGGTAGCCTAGGGTTAGGGTTAGGCTTAGGGTACGGCTTAGGGTACGGCTTAGGGTACGGATTCGGGGAGGGCTTCGGGTATGGCGTAGGGTATGGGTTAGGGTTAGGGTTAGGGTTAGTGTTAGGGATAGGGCTCGGTTTAGGGTACGTGTTAGGATTAAGGTACGTGTTAGGGTTAGGATAGTGGTTAGGGTTAATGTACGTGTTAGGGTTAGGGTAGTGATTAAACCTATCCCACTCTCTAGATACCCCTTAGCACGTAAAGGAATATTATTTGGGGGTCCAGCCATGGAGAACAGTTTAGATACTAGGATAAGATAAGGAAAACACCCGTTATAAAGAAATCACATTAGAATTCTCTTTTTAAGCTGTTCCTTAAAACACTAGTGTTTAGGAAACCTATTGGAGGCAGAAGCAGTCAAGGGTAGCCTAGGGTTAGGGTTAGGCTTAGGGTTAGGCTTAGGGTACGGCTTAGGGTACGGGTTCGGGGAGGGCTTCGGGTACGACGTAGGGTATGGGTTAGGGTTAGGGTTAGAGTTAGTGTTAGGTTTAGGGCTCGGTTTAGGGTACGGGTTAGGATTAGGGTACGTGTTAGAGTTAGGAAAGGGGTAAGGGTTAGGGTACGCATTAGGGTTAGGGTAGTTATTAAACCTATCCCACTCTCTACATACCCCTTAGCACGTAAAGGAATATTATTTGGGGGTCCAGCCATGGAGAAGAGTTTAGACACTAATATAATATAAGGAACACTCACATGATAAAGAAATCACATTAGGAATCGCTTTTTAAGCTGTTCCTTAAAACACTAGTTCTTAGGAAATCTATTGGAGGCAGAAGCAGTCAAGGGTAGCCTAGGGTTAGGTTAGGCTTACGGTTAGGCTTCGGGTACGGCTTAGGGTACTTGTTCGGGGAGGGCTTCGGGTACGGCGTAGCGTATGGTTTAGGGTTAGGGTTAGGGTTAGTGTTAGGGTTAGGGCTCGGTTTAGGTTACGGTTTAGGATTAGGGTACGTGTTAGGGTTAGGGTAGGTGTTAGGATTAGGGTACGTGTTAGGGTTAGGGTAGTTATTAAACCTATCCCACTCTCTAGATACCCCTTAGCATGTAAAGGAATATTATTTGGGGGTCCAGCCATGGAGAAGAGTTTAGACAATAGGATAAGATAAGGAACACACCCATTATAAAGAAATCACATTAGGATTCTCTTTTTAAGCTGTTCCTTAAAACACTAGTGCTTAGGAAATCTATTGGAGGCAGAAGCAGTCAAGGGTAGCCTAGGGTTAGGTTAGGCTTACGGTTAGGCTTAGGGTACGGCTTAGGATACGGGTTCGGGGAGGACTTCGGGTACGGCGTAGGGTATGGGTTAGGGTTAGGGTTAGGGTTAGTGTTAGGGTTAGGGCTCGGTTGAGGTTACGGTTTAGGATTAGGGTACGTGTTAGGGTTAGGGTAGGGGTTAGGATTAGGGTACGTGTTAGGGTTAGGGTAGTTATTAAACCTATCCCACTCTCTAGATACCCCTTAGCATGTAAAGGAATATTATTTGGGGGTCCAGCCATGGAGAAGAGTTTAGACACTAGGAGAAGATAAGGAACACACCCATTATAAAGAAATCACATTAGGATTCTCTTTTTAAGCTGTTCCTTAAAACACTTGTGCTTAGGAAATCTATTGGAGGCAGAAGCAGTCAAGGGTAGCCTAGGGTTAGGGTTAGGCTTAGGGTTAGCCTTAGGGTATGGCTTAGGGTACGGGTTCGAGGAGGGCTTCGGGTACGGCGTAGGGTATGTGTTAGGGTTAGGGTTAGGGTTAGTGTTAGGGTTAGGGCTCGGTTTAGGGTACGGTTAAGGATTAGGGTACGTGTTAGGGTTAGGGTAGGGGTTAGGGTTAGGGTACGTGTTAGGTTTAGGGTAGTTATTAAACCTATCCCACTCTCTAGAAACCCCTTAGCACGTAAAGGAATATTATTTGGAGGTCCAGCCATGGAGAAGAGTTTAGACACTAGGATAAGGTAAGGAACACACCCATTATAAAGAAATCACATTAGGATTCTCTTTTTAAGCTGTTCCTTAAAACACTAGTGCTTAGGAAATCTATTGGAGGCAGAAGCAGTGAAGGGTAGCCTAGGGTTAGGGTTAGGCTTAGGGTTAGGGTTAGGGTACGGCTTACGGTACGGGATCGGGTAGGGCTTCGGTTACGGCGTAGGGTATGGGTTAGGCTTAGTTTTAGTGTTAGTGTTAGGGTTAGGGCTCGGTTTAGGTTACGGTTTAGGATTAGGGTACTTGTTAGGGTTAGGGTAGTCGTTAGGGTTAGTGTACGTGTTAGGGTTAGGGTAGTGATTAAACCTATCCCACTCTCTAGATACCCCTTAGCACGTAAAGGAATATTATTTGGGGGTCCAGCCCTGGAGAAGAGTTTAGACACTAGGATAAGATAAGGAACACACCCATTATAAAGAAATCACATTAGGATTCTTTTTTAAGCTGTTCCTTAAAACACTAGTGTTTAGGAAATCTATTGGATGCAGAAGCAGTCAAGGGTAGCCTAGGGTTAGTTGAGGCTTAGGGTTAGGCTTAGGGTACGGGTTCGGGGAGGGCTTCGTGTACGGCGTAGGTTATAGGTTAGGGTTAGGGTTAGGCTTAGTGTTAGGGTTAGGGCTCCGTTTAGGGTACGGTTTAGGATTAGGGTACGTATGAGGGTTAGGGTAGGGGTTAGGGTTAGTGTACGCGTTAGCGTTAGGGTAGTTATTAAACCTATCCCACTCTCTAGATACCCCTTAGCACTTAAAGGAATATTATTTGGAGGTCCAGCCATGGAGAAGAGTTTAGACACTAGTATAAGATAAGGAACACACCCATTATAAAGAAATCACATTAGGATTCTCTTTTTAGGCTGTTCCTTAAAACACTAGTGCTTAGGAAATCTATTGGAGGCAGAAGCAGTCAAGGGTAGCCTAGGGTTAGGGTTAGGCTTACGGTTAGGCTTAGGGTACGGCTTAGGGTACGGGTTCGGGGAGGGCTTCGGGTACGGCGTAGGGTATGTGTTAGGGTTAGGGTTAGGGTTAGTATTAGCGTAAGGGCTCGGTTTAGGGTACGGTTTAGGATTAGGGTACGTGTTAGGTTTAGGGTAGGGGTTAGGGTTAGGGTACGTGTTAGGTTTAGGGTAGTTATTAAACCTATCCCACTCTCTAGATACCCCTTAGCACGTAAAGGAATATTATTTGGAGGTCCAGCCATGGAGAAGAGTTTAGACACTAGGATAAGATAAGGAACACACCCATTATAAAGAAATCACATTAGGATTCTCTTTTTAAGCTGTTCCTTAAAACACTAGTGCTTAGGAAATCTATTGGAGGCAGAAGCAGTCAAGGGTAGCCTATTGTTAGGGTTAGGCTTAGGGTTAGGGTTAGGGTACGGCTTAGGGTACGGGATCGGGGAGGGCTTCGGGTACGGCGTAGGGTATGGGTTAGGCTTATTGTTAGATTTAGTGTTAGGGATAGGGCTCGGTTTAGGTTACGGGTTAGTATTAGGGTACTTGTTAGGGTTAGGGTAGTGGTTAGGGTTAGTGTACGTGTTAGGGTTAGGGTAGTGATTAAACCTATCACACTCTCTAGATACCCCTTAGCACGTAAAGGAATATTATTTGGGGGTCCAGCCCTGGAGAAGAGTTTAGACACTAGGATAAGATAAGGAACACACCCATTATAAAGAAATCACATTAGGATTCTCTTTTTAAGCTCTTCTTTAAAACATTAGTGCTTAGGAAATCTATTGGAGGCAGAAGCAGTCAAGGGGAGCCTAGGGTTAGGTTTAGGCTTAGGGTTAGGCTTAGGGTAGGGCTTAGGTTACGGGTTCGGGGAGGGCTTCGGGTACGGCGTAGGGTATGGGTTAGGGTTAGGGTTAGGGTTAGTTTTAGGGTTAGGGCTCGGTTTAGGGTACGGGTTAGGATTAGGGTACGTGTTAGGGTTAGGATAGGGGTAAGGGTTAGGGTACGCGTTAGGGTTAGGGTAGTTGTTAAACCTATCCCACTCTCTAGATACCCCTTAGCACGTAAAGGAATATTATTTTGGGGTTCAGCCATGGAGAAGAGTTTAGACACTAGGATAAGATAAGGAACACACCCATTATAAAGAAATCACATTAGGATTCTCTTTTTAAGCTGTTCCTTAAAACACTAGTGCTTAGGAAATCTACTGGAGGCAGAAGCAGTCAAGGGTAGCCTAGGGTTAGGTTTAGACTTAGGGTTAGGCTAAGGGTATGGCTTAGGGTACGGGTTCGGGGAGGGCTTCGGGTACGGCGTAGGGTATGGGTTAGGGTTAGTGTTAGGGTTAGTGTTAGGGTTAGGGCTCGGTTTAGGGTACGGTTTAGGATTAGGGTACGTGTTAGGGTTAGGGTAGGGGTTAGGGTTAGGGTACGTGTTAGGTTTAGGGTAGTTATTAAACCTACCTCACTCTCTAGAAACCCCTTAGCACGTAAAGGAATATTATTTGGAGGTCCAGCCATGGAGAAGAGTTTAGACACTAGGATAAGATAAGGAACACACCCATTATAAAGAAATCACATTAGGATTCTCTTTTTAAGCTGTTCCTTAAAACACTAGTGCTTAGGAAATCTATTGGAGGCAGAAGCAGTCAAGGGTAGCCAAGGGTTAGGGTTAGGCTTAGGGTTAGGGTTAGGGTACGGCTTAGGGTACGGGATCGGGTAGGGCTTCGGGTACGGCGTAGGTATGGGTTAGGCTTAGTGTTAGTGTTAGTGTTAGGGTTAGGGCTCGGTTTAGGTTACGGTTTAGGATTAGGGTACTTGTTAGGGTTAGGGTAGTCGTTAGGGTTAGTGTACGTGTTAGGGTTAGGGTAGTGATTAAACCTATCCCACTCTCTAGATACCCCTTAGCACGTAAAGGAATATTATTTGGGGGTCCAGTCCTGGAGAAGAGTTTAGACACTAGGATAAGATAAGGAACACACCCATTATAAAGAAATCACATTAGGATTCTCTTTTTAAGCTGTTCCTTAAAACACTAGTGTTTAGGAAATCTATTGGATGCAGAAGCAGTCAAGGGTAGCCTAGGGTTAGGGTTAGGCTTAGGGTTAGGCTTAGGGTACGGCTTAGGGTACGGGTTCGGGGAGGGCTTCGGGTACGGCGTAGGGTATGTGTTAGGGTTAGGGTTAGGGTTAGTATTAGGGTTAGGGCTCGGTTTAGGGTACGGTTTAGGATTAGGGTACGTGTTAGGGTTATGGTAGGGGTTAGGGTTAGGGTACGTGTTAGGTTTAGGGTAGTTATTAAACCTATCCCACTCTCTAGATACCCCTTAGCACGTAAAGGAATATTATTTGGAGGTCCAGCCATGGAGAAGAGTTTAGACACTAGGATAAGATAAGGAACACACCCATTATAAAGAAATCACATTAGGATTCTCTTTTTAAGCTGTTCCTTAAAACACTAGTGCTTAGGAAATCTATTGGAGGCAGAAGCAGTCAAGGGTAGCCTATTGTTAGGGTTAGGCTTAGGGTTAGGGTTAGGGTACGGCTTAGGGTACGGGATCGGGGAGGGCTTCGGGTACGGCGTAGGGTATGGGTTAGGCTTATTGTTAGATTTAGTGTTAGGGATAGGGCTCGGTTTAGGTTACGGGTTAGTATTAGGGTACTTGTTAGGGTTAGGGTAGTGGTTAGGGTTAGTGTACGTGTTAGGGTTAGGGTAGTGATTAAACCTATCACACTCTCTAGATACCCCTTAGCACGTAAAGGAATATTATTTGGGGGTCCAGCCCTGGAGAAGAGTTTAGACACTAGGATAAGATAAGGAACACACCCATTATAAAGAAATCACATTAGGATTCTCTTTTTAAGCTCTTCTTTAAAACATTAGTGCTTAGGAAATCTATTGGAGGCAGAAGCAGTCAAGGGGAGCCTAGGGTTAGGTTTAGGCTTAGGGTTAGGCTTAGGGTAGGGCTTAGGTTACGGGTTCGGGGAGGGCTTCGGGTACGGCGTAGGGTATGGGTTAGGGTTAGGGTTAGGGTTAGTTTTAGGGTTAGGGCTCGGTTTAGGGTACGGGTTAGGATTAGGGTACGTGTTAGGGTTAGGATAGGGGTAAGGGTTAGGGTACGCGTTAGGGTTAGGGTAGTTGTTAAACCTATCCCACTCTCTAGATACCCCTTAGCACGTAAAGGAATATTATTTTGGGGTTCAGCCATGGAGAAGAGTTTAGACACTAGGATAAGATAAGGAACACACCCATTATAAAGAAATCACATTAGGATTCTCTTTTTAAGCTGTTCCTTAAAACACTAGTGCTTAGGAAATCTACTGGAGGCAGAAGCAGTCAAGGGTAGCCTAGGGTTAGGTTTAGACTTAGGGTTAGGCTAAGGGTATGGCTTAGGGTACGGGTTCGGGGAGGGCTTCGGGTACGGCGTAGGGTATGGGTTAGGGTTAGTGTTAGGGTTAGTGTTAGGGTTAGGGCTCGGTTTAGGGTACGGTTTAGGATTAGGGTACGTGTTAGGGTTAGGGTAGGGGTTAGGGTTAGGGTACGTGTTAGGTTTAGGGTAGTTATTAAACCTACCTCACTCTCTAGAAACCCCTTAGCACGTAAAGGAATATTATTTTGAGGTCCAGCCATGGAGAAGAGTTTAGACACTAGGATAAGATAAGGAACACACCCATTATAAAGAAATCACATTAGGATTCTCTTTTTAAGCTGTTCCTTAAAACACTAGTGCTTAGGAAATCTATTGGAGGCAGAAGCAGTCAAGGGTAGCCAAGGGTTAGGGTTAGGCTTAGGGTTAGGGTTAGGGTACGGCTTAGGGTACGGGATCGGGTAGGGCTTCGGGTACGGCGTAGGTATGGGTTAGGCTTAGTGTTAGTGTTAGTGTTAGGGTTAGGGCTCGGTTTAGGTTACGGTTTAGGATTAGGGTACTTGTTAGGGTTAGGGTAGTCGTTAGGGTTAGTGTACGTGTTAGGGTTAGGGTAGTGATTAAACCTATCCCACTCTCTAGATACCCCTTAGCACGTAAAGGAATATTATTTGGGGGTCCAGTCCTGGAGAAGAGTTTAGACACTAGGATAAGATAAGGAACACACCCATTATAAAGAAATCACATTAGGATTCTCTTTTTAAGCTGTTCCTTAAAACACTAGTGTTTAGGAAATCTATTGGATGCAGAAGCAGTCAAGGGTAGCCTAGGGTTAGGGTTAGGCTTAGGGTTAGGCTTAGGGTACGGCTTAGGGTACGGGTTCGGGGAGGGCTTCGGGTACGGCGTAGGGTATGTGTTAGGGTTAGGGTTAGGGTTAGTATTAGGGTTAGGGCTCGGTTTAGGGTACGGTTTAGGATTAGGGTACGTGTTAGGGTTATGGTAGGGGTTAGGGTTAGGGTACGTGTTAGGTTTAGGGTAGTTATTAAACCTATCCCACTCTCTAGATACCCCTTAGCACGTAAAGGAATATTATTTGGAGGTCCAGCCATGGAGAAGAGTTTAGACACTAGGATAAGATAAGGAACACACCCATTATAAAGAAATCACATTAGGATTCTCTTTTTAAGCTGTTCCTTAAAACACTAGTGCTTAGGAAATCTATTGGAGGCAGAAGCAGTCAAGGGTAGCCTATTGTTAGGGTTAGGCTTAGGGTTAGGGTTAGGGTACGGCTTAGGGTACGGGATCGGGGAGGGCTTCGGGTACGGCGTAGGGTATGGGTTAGGGTTAGGGTTAGGGTTAGTTTTAGGGTTAGGGCTCGGTTTAGGGTACGGGTTAGGATTAGGGTACGTGTTAGGGTTAGGATAGGGGTAAGGGTTAGGGTACGCGTTAGGGTTAGGGTAGTTGTTAAACCTATCCCACTCTCTAGATACCCCTTAGCACGTAAAGGAATATTATTTTGGGGTTCAGCCATGGAGAAGAGTTTAGACACTAGGATAAGATAAGGAACACACCCATTATAAAGAAATCACATTAGGATTCTCTTTTTAAGCTGTTCCTTAAAACACTAGTGCTTAGGAAATCTATTGGAGGCAGAAGCAGTCAAGGGTAGCCTAGGGTTAGGGTTAGGCTTAGGGTTAGGCTTAGGGTATGGCTTAGGGTACGGGTTCGGGGAGGGCTTCGGGTACGGCGTAGGGTATGTGTTAGGGTTAGTGTTAGGGTTAGTGTTAGGGTTAGGGCTCGGTTTAGGGTACGGTTTAGGATTAGGGTACGTGTTAGGTTTAGGGTAGGGGTTAGGGTTAGGGTACGTGTTAGGTTTAGGGTAGTTATTAAACCTATCCCACTCTCTAGAAACCCCTTAGCACGTAAAAGAATATTATTTGGAGGTCCAGCCATGGAGAAGAGTTTAGACACTAGGATAAGATAAGGAACACACCCTTTATAAAGAAGTCACATTAGGATTCTCTTTTTAAGCTGTTCCTTAAAACACTAGTGCTTAGGAAATCTATTGGAGGCAGAAGCAGTCAAGGGTAGCCTAGGGTTAGGGTTAGGCTTAGGATTAGGGTTAGGGTACGGCTTAGGGTACGGGTTCAGGGTGGTCTTCGGGTATGGCGTAGGGTATGGGTTAGTGTTAGGGTTAAGGTTAGTGTTAGTGTGAGGGCTTTGTTTAGGGTACGTTTTAGGATTAGGGTACGTGTTAGGGTTAGGGTAGGGGTTAGGGTTAGGGTACGTGTTAGGTTTAGGGTAGTTATTAAACCTATCCCACTCTCTATATACCCCTTAGCACATAAAGAATATTATTTGGGGGTCCAGCCATGGAGAAGAGTTTAGACACTAGGATAATATAAGGAACACACCCGTTATAAAGAAATCACATTAGGATTCTCTTTTTAAGCTGTTCCTTAAAACACTAGTGCTTAGGAAATCTATTGGAGGCAGAAGCAGTCAAGGGTAGCCTAGGGTTAGGTTAGGCTTACGGTTAGGCTTAGGGTACGGCTTAGGGTACGGGTTCGGGGAGGGGTTCGGGTATGGCGTAGGGTAAGGGTTAGGGTTAGGGTTAGGCTTAGTGTTAGGTTTAGGGCTCCGTTTAGGGTACGGGTTAGGATTAGGGTACGTGTGAGGGTTAGGGTAGGGGTTAGGGTTAGGGTACGCGTTAGCGTTAGGGTAGTTATTAAACCTAGCCCACTCTCTAGATACCCCTTAGCACGTAAAGGAATATTATTTGGAGGTCCAGCCATGGAGAAGAGTTTAGACACTAGGATAAGATAAGGAACACACCCATTTTAAAGAAATCACATTAGGATTCTCTTTTTAGGCTGTTCCTTAAAACACTAGTGCTTCGGAAATCTATTGGAGGCAGAAGCAGTCAAGGGTAGTCTAGGGTTAGGGTTAGGCTTAGGGTTAGGCTTAGGGTACGGCTTAGGGTACGGGTTCGGGGAGGGCTTCGGGTACGGCGTAGGGTATGTGTTAGGGTTAGGGTTAGGGTTAGTGTTAGGGTTAGGGCTCGGTTTAGGGTACGGTTTAGGATTAGGGTACGTGTTAGGGTTAGGGTAGGGGTTAGGGTTAGGGTACGTGTTAGGTTTAGGGTAGATATTAAACTTATCCCACTCTCTAGATACCCCTTAGCACGTAAAGGAATATTATTTGGAGGTCCAGCCATGGAGAAGAGTTTAGACACTAGGATAAGATAAGGAACACACACATTATAAAGAAATCACATTAGGATTCTCTTTTTAAGCTGTTCCTTAAAACACTAGTGCTTAGGAAATCTATTGGAGGCAGAAGCAGTCAAGGGTAGCCTAGGGTTAGGGTTAGGCTTAGGGTTAGGCTTAGGGTAAGGCTTAGGGTACGGGTTCGGGGAGGGCATCGAGTATTGCGTAGGGTATGTGTTAGGGTTAGGTTTAGGGTTAGTGTTAGGGTTAGGGCTCGGTTTAGGGTACGGTTTAGGATTAGGGTACGTGTTAGGGTTAGGGTAGGGGTTAGGGTTAGGGTACGTGTTAGGTTTAGGGTAGTTATTGAACCTATCCCACTCTCTAGATACCCCTTAGAACGTAAAGGAATATTATTTGGAGGTCCAGCCATGGAGAAGAGTTTAGATACTAGGATAAGATAAGGAACACACCCATTATAAAGAAATCACATTAGAATTCTCTTTTTAAGCTGTTCCTTAAAACACTAGTGCTTAGGAAACCTATTGGAGGCAGAAGCAGTCAAGGGTAGCCTAGGGTTAGGGTTAGGCTTAGGGTTAGGGTTAGGGTACGGCTTAGGGTACGGGATCGGGGAGGGCTTCGGGTACGGCGTAGGGTATGGGTTAGGCTTAGTGTTAGAGTTAGTGTTAGGGTTAGGGCTCGGTTTAGGTTACGGGTTAGGATTAGGGTACTTGTTAGGGTTAGGGTAGTCATTAGGGTTAGTGTACGTGTTAGGGTTAGGGTAGTGATTAAACCTATCCCACTCTCTAGATACCCCTTAGCACGTAAAGGAATATTATTTGGGGGTCCAGCCCAGGAGAAGAGTTTAGACACTAGGATAAGATAAGGAACACACCCATTATTAAGAAATCACATTAGGATTCTCTTTTTAAGCTGTTCCTTAAAACAGTAGTGCTTAAGAAATCTATTATACGCAGAAGCAGTCAAGGGTAGCCTAGGGTTAGGGTTAGGCTTAGGGTTAGGCTTAGGGTACGGGTTCGGGGAGGTGTTCGGGTATGGCGTAGGGTATGGGTTAGGGTTAGGTTTAGGGTTAGTGTTAGGGTTAGGGCTCCGTTTAGGGTACGTGTTAGGATTAGGGTACGTGTTAGGGTTAGGGTAGGGGTTAGGGTTAGGGTACGCGTTAGCGTTAGGGTAGTTATTAAACCTATCCCACTCTCTAGGTACCCCTTAGCACGAAATGGAATATTATTTGGAGGTCCAGCCATGGAGAAGAGTTTAGACACTAGGATAAGATAAGGAACACACCCATTATAAAGAAATCACATTAGGATTCTCTTTTTAAGCTGTTCCTTAAAACACTAGTGCTTAGGAAATCTATTGGAGGCAGAAGCATTCAAGGGTAGCCTAGGGTTAGGGTTAGGGTTAGGGTACGGCTTAGGGTATGGGTTCGGGTAGGGGTTCGGGCACGGCGTTGGGTATGTGTTAGGGTTAGGGTTAGGGTTAGTGTTAGGGTTAGGGCTCGGTTTAGGGTACGGTTTAGGATTAGGGTACGTGTTAGGGTTAGGGTAGGGGTTAGGGTTAGGGTACGTGTTAGGGTTAGTGTAGATATTAAACTTATCCCACTCTCTAGATACCCCTTAGCACGTAAAGGAATATTATTTGGAGGTCCAGCCATGGAGAAGAGTTTAGACACTAGGATAAGATAAGGAACATACACATTATAAAGAAATCACATTAGGATTCTCTTTTTAAGCTGTTCCTTAAAACACTACTGCTTAGGAAATCTATTGGAGGCAGAAGCAGTCAAGGGTAGCCTAGGGTTAGGGTTAGGCTTAGGGTTAGGCTTAGGGTAAGGCTTAGGGTACGGGTTCGGGGAGGGCTTCGGGTATGGCGTAGGGTATGTGTTAGGGTTAGGGTTAGGGTTAGTGTTAGGGTTAGGGCTCGGTTTAGGGTACGGTTTAGGATTAGGGTACGTGTTAGGGTTAGGGTAGGGGTTAGGGTTAGGGTACGTGTTAGGTTTAGGGTAGTTATTAAACCTATCCCACTCTCTAGATACCCCTTAGCACGTAAAGGAATATTATTTGGAGGTCCAGCCATGGAGAAGAGTTTAGACACTAGGATAAGATAAGGAACACACCCATTATAAAGAAATCACATTAGGATTCTCTTTTTAAGCTGTTCCTTAAAACACTAGTGCTTAGGAAATCTATTGGAGGCAGAAGCAGTCAAGGGTAGCCTAGGGTTAGGGTTAGGCTTAGGGTTAGGGTTAGGGTACGGCTTAGGGTACGGGTTCAGGGTGGTCTTCGGGTATGGCGTAGGGTATGGGTTAGTGTTAGGGTTAGGGTTAGTGTTAGTGTGAGGGCTTTGTTTAGGGTACGTTTTAGGATTAGGGTACGTGTTAGTGTTAGGGTAGGGGTTAGGGATAGGGTACGTGTTAGGTTTAGGGTAGTTATTAAACCTATCCCACTCTCTAGATACCCCTTAGCACATAAAGAATATTATTTGGGGGTCCAGCCATGGAGAAGAGTTTAGACACTAGGATAATATAAGGAACACACCCGTTATAAAGAAATCACATTAGGATTCTCTTTTTAAGCTGTTCCTTAAAACACTAGTGCTTAGGAAATCTATTGGAGGCAGAAGCAGTCAAGGGTAGCCTAGGGTTAGGTTAGGCTTACGGTTAGGCTTAGGGTACGGCTTAGGGTACGGGTTCGGGGAGGACTTCGGGTACAGCGTAGGGTATGGGTTAGGGTTAGGGTTAGGTTTAGTGTTAGGGTTAGGGCTCGGTTGAGGTTACGGTTTAGGATTAGGGTACGTGTTAGGGTTAGGGTAGGGGTTAGTATTAGGGTACGTGTTAGGGTTAGGGTAGTTATTAAACCTATCCCACTCTCTAGATACCCCTTAGCACGTAAAGGAATATTATTTGGGGGTCCAGCCATGGAGAAGAGTTTAGACACTAGGATAAGATAAGGAACACACCCATTATAAAGAAATCACATTAGGAATCTCTTTTTAAGCTGTTCCTTAAAACACTAGTGCTTAGGAAATCTATTGGAGGCAGAAGCAGTCAAGGGTAGCCTAGGGTTAGTGTTAGGCTTAGGGTTAGGCTTAGGGTACGGCTTATGGTACGGGTTCGGGGAGGGCTTCGGGTATGGCGTAGGGTAAGGGTTAGGGTTAGGGTTAGGGTTAGTGTTAGGGTTAGGGCTCGGTTTAGAGTACGGTTTAGGATTAGAGTACGTGTTAGGTTTAGGGTAGGGGTTAGGGTTAGGGTACGCGTTAAGGTTAGAGTAGTTATTAAACCTATCCCACTCTCTAGATACCCCTTAGCACGTAAAGGAATATTATTTGGAGGTCCAGCCATGGAGAAGAGTTTATACACTAAGATAATATAAGGAACACACACATTATAAAGAATTCACATTAGGATTCTCTTTTTAAGCTGTTCCTTAAAACAGTAGTGCTTAAGAAATCTATTGTACGCAGAAGCAGTCAAGGGTAGCCTAGGGTTAGGGTTAGGCTTAGGGTTAGGCTTAGGATACGGGTTCGGGGAGGTGTTCGGGTATGGCGTAGGATATGGGTTAGGGTTAGGGTTAGGGTTAGTGTTAGGGTTAGGGCTCGGTTTAGGGTACGGGTTAGGATTAGGGTACGTGTTAGGGTTAGGGTAGGGGTTAGGGATAGGGTACGTGTTAGCGTTAGGGTATTTATTAAACCTATCCCAATCTCTAGATACCCCTTAGCACGTACAGGAATATTATTTGGAGGTCCAGCCATGGAGAAGAGTTTAGACACTAGGATAAGATAAGGAACACACCCATTATAAAGAAATCACATTAGGATTCTCTTTTAAAGCTGTTCCTTAAAACACTAGTGCTTAGGAAATCTATTGGAGGCTGAAGCAGTCAAGGGTAGCCTAGGGTTAGGGTTAGGCTTAGGGTTAGGCTTAGGGTACGGCTTAGGGTACGGTTTCGGGGAGGGCTTCGGGTACGGCGTAGGGTATGTGTTAGGGTTACGGTTAGCGTTAGTATTAGGGTTAGGGCTCGGTTTAGGGTACGGTTTAGGATTAGGGTACGTGTTAGGGTTAGGGTAGGGGTTAGGGTTAGGGTACGTGTTAGGTTTAGGGTAGTTATTAAACCTATCCCACTCTCTAGATACCCCTTAGCACGTAAAGGAATATTATTTGGAGGTCCAGGCATGGAGAAGAGTTTAGATACTAGGATAAGATAAGGAACACACCCATTATAAAGAAATCACATTAGGATTCTCTTTTTAAGCTGTTCCTTAAAACACTAGTGCTTAGGAAATCTATTGGAGGCAGAAGCAGTCAAGGGTAGCCTAGGGTTAGGGTTAGGCTTAGGGTTAGGGTTAGGGTACGGCTTAGGGTACGAGATCGGGGAGGGCTTCGGGTACGGCGTAGGGTATGGGTTAGGCTTATTGTTAGATTTAGTGTTAGGGTTAGGGCTCGGTTTAGGTTACGGGTTAGGATTAGGGTACTTGTTAGGGTTAGGGTAGTGGTTAGGGTTAGTGTACGTGTTAGGGTTAGGGTAGTGATTAAACCTACCCACTCTCTAGATACCCCTTAGCACGTAAAGGAATATTATTTGGGGGTCCAGCCCTGGAGAAGAGTTTAGACACTAGGATAAGATAAGGAACACACCCATTATAAAGAAATCACATTAGGATTCTCTTTTTAAGCTCTTCTTTAAAACATTAGTGCTTAGGAAATCTATTGGAGGCAGAAGCACTCAAGGGTAGCCTAGGGTTAGGTTTAGGCTTAGGGTTAGGCTTAGGGTAGGGCTTAGGGTACGGGTTCGGGGAGGGCTTCGGGTATGGCGTAGGGTATGGGTTAGGGTTAGGGTTAGGGTTAGTTTTAGGGATAGGGATCGGTTTACGGTACGGGTTAGGAGTAGGGTACGTGTTAGGGTTAGGATAGGGGTAAGGGTTAGGGTACGCGTTAGGGTTAGGGTAGTTGTTAAACCTATCCCACTCTCTAGATACCCCTTAGCACGTAAAGGAATATTATTTTGGGGTTCAGCCATGGAGAAGAGTTTAGACACTAGGATAAGATAAGGAACACACCCATTATAAAGAAATCACATTAGGATTCTCTTTTTAAGCTGTTTCTTAAAACACTAGTGCTTAGGAAATCTATTGGAGGCAGAAGCATTCAAGGGTAGCCTAGGGTTAGGGTTAGGGTTAGGGTACGGCTTAGGGTATGGGTTCGGGTAGGGGTTCGGGCACGGCATAGGGTATGGGTTAGGGTTAGGGTTAGGGTTAGTGTTAGGTTTAGGGCTCGGTTTATGGTACGGTTTAGGATTAGGGTACGTGTTAGGGTTAGGGTAGGGGTTAGGGTTAGGGTACGTGTTAGGTTTAGGGTAGATATTAACCTTATCCCACTCTCTAGATACCCCTTAGCACGTAAAGGAATATTATTTGGAGGTCCAGCCATGGAGAAGAGTTTAGACACTAGGATAAGATAAGAAACATACACATTATAAAGAAATCACATTAGGATTCTCTTTTTAAGCTGTTCCTTAAAACACTAGTGCTTAGGAAATCTATTGGAGGCAGAAGCAGTCAAGGGTAGCCTAGGGTTAGGGTTAGGCTTAGGGTTAGGCTTAGGGTAAGGCTTAGGGTACGGGTTCGGGGAGGGCTTCGGGTATGGCGTAGGGTATGTGTTAGGCTTAGTGTTAGTGTTAGTGTTAGGGTTAGGGCTCGGTTTAGGTTACGGGTTAGGATTAGGGTACTTGTTAGGGTTAGGGTAGTCGTTAGGGTTAGTGTACGTGTTAGGGTTAGGGTAGTTATTAAACCTATCCCACTCACTAGATACCCCTTTGCACGTAAAGGAATATGATTTGGGGGTCCAGCCATGGAGAAGAGTTTAGATACTAGGATAAGATAAGGAAAACACCCATTATAAAGAAATCACATTAGAATTCTCTTTTTAAGCTGTTCCTTAAAACACTAGTGCTTAGGAAACCTATTGGAGGCAGAAGCAGTCAAGCGTAGCCTAGGGTTAGGGTTAGGCTTAGGGTTAGGCTTAGGGTACGGCTTAGGGTACGGGTTCGGGGAGGTCTTCGGGTATGGCGTAGGGTATGGGTTAGGGTTAGGGTTAGGGTTAATGTTAGGGTTAGGGCTTTGTTTAGGGTTCGTTTTAGGATTAGGGTACGTGTTAGGGTTAGGGTAGGGGTTAGGGTTAGGGTAAGTGTTAGGGTTAGGGTAGATATTAAAGCTATCCCACTCTCTAGATACCCCTTAGAACATAAAGAATATTTTTGGGGGTCCAGCCGTGGAGAAGAGTTTAGACACTAGGATAAGATAAGGAACACACCCGTTATAAAGAAATCACATTAGGATTCACTTTTTAAGCTGTTCCTTAAAACACTAGTGCTTAAGAAATCTATTGGAGGCAGAAGCAGTCAAGGGTAGCCTAGGGTTAGGGTTAGGCTTAGGGTTAGGGTTAAGGTACGGCTTAGGGTATGTGTTCGGGGAGGTCTTCGGGTATGGCGTAGGGTATGGGTTAGGGTTAGGGTTAGGGTTAGTGTTAGGGTTAGGGCTTTGTTTAGGGTACGGTTTAGGATTAGGGTACGTGTTAGGATTAGGGTAGGGGTTAGGGTTAGGGTACGTGTTAGGGTTAGGGTAGATATTAAACCTATCCCACTCTCTAGATACCCCTTAGAACATAAAGAATATTATTTGGGGGTCCAGCCATGGAGAAGAGTTTAGACACTAGGATAAGATAAGGAACACACCCGTTATAAAGAAATCACATTAGGATTCTCTTTTTAAGCTGTTCCTTAAAACACTAGTGCTTAGGAAATCTATTGGAGGCAGAAGCAGTCAAGGGTAGCCTAGGGTTAGGGTTAGGCTTAGGGTTAGGGTTAGGGTACGGATTAGGGTACGGGATCGGGGAGGGATTCGGGTACAGCGTAGGGTATGGGTTAGGCTTAGTGTTAGTGTTAGTGTTAGGGTTAGGGCTCGGTTTAGGTTACGGGTTAGGATTAGGGTACTTGTTAGGGTTAGGGTAGTCGTTAGGGTTAGTGTACGTGTTAGGGTTAGGGTAGTTATGAAACCTATCCCACTCTCTAGATACCCCTTAGCACGTAAAGCAATATTATTTGGAGGTCCAGCCATGGAGAAGAGTTTAGACACTAGGATAAGATAAGGAACAAACCCATTATAAAGAAATCACATTAGAAATCTTTTTTAAGCTGTTCCTTAAAACACTAGTTCTTAGGAAATCTATTGGAGGCAGAAGCAGTCAAGGGTAGCCTAGGGTTAGGGTTAGGTTTAGGGTACGGCTTAGTGTATGGTTTCGGGTAGGGGTTCGGGCACGGCGTAGGTTATGGGTTAGGGTTAGTGTTAGGGTTAGTGTTAGGGTTAGGGCTCGGTTTAGGGTACGGGTTAGGATTATGGTACGTGTTAGGGTTAGGATAGTGGTTAGGGTTAATGTACGTGTTAGGGTTAGGGTAGTTATTAAACCTATCCCATTCTCTAGATACCCCTCAGCACGTAAAGAATATTATTTGCGGGTCCAGCCATGGAGAAGAGTTTAGACACTAGGATAAGATATGGAACACACCCATTATAAAGAAATCACATTAGGATTCTCTTTTTATGCTGTTCCTTAAAACACTAGTGCTTAGGAAATCTATTGGAGGCAGAAGCAGTCAAGGGTAGCGTAGGGTTAGGGTTAGGCTTAGGGTTAGGGTTAGCGTACGGCTTAGGGTACGGGTTCAGGGAGGGCTTCGGGTACGGCGTAGGGTATGGGTTAGGGTTAGGGTTAGGGTTAGTGTTAGGGATAGGGCTCGGTTTAGGGTACGGGTTAGGATTAAGGTACGTGTTAGGGTTAGGATAGTGGTTAGGGTTAATGTACGTGTTAGGGTTAGGGTAGTGATTAAACCTATCCCACTCTCTAGATACCCCTTAGCACGTAAAGGAATATTATTTGGGGGTCCAGCCATTGAGAAGAGTTTAGATACTAGGATAAGATAAGGAAAACACCCATTATAAAGAAAACACATTAGAATTCTCTTTTTAAGCTGCTCCTTAAACACTAGTGCTTAGGAAACCTATTGGAGGCAGAAGCAGTCAAGGGTAGCCTAGGGTTAGGGTTAGGCTTAGGGTTAGGCTTAGGGTACGGCTTAGGGTACGGGTTCGGCGAGGGCTTCGGGTACGACGTAGGGTATGGGTTAGGGTTAGGGTTAGGGTTAGTGTTAGGGTTAGGGCTCGGTGTAGGGTACGGGTTAGGATTAGGGTACGTGTTAGAGTTAGGAAAGGGGTAAGGGTTAGGGTATGCATTAGGGTTAGGGTAGTTATTAAACCTCTCCCACTCTCTAGATACCCCTTAGCACGTAAAGGAATATTATTTGGGGGTCCAGCCATGGAGAAGAGTTTAGACACTAAGATAATATAAGGAACACACACATTATAAAGAAATCACATTAGGAATCTTTTTAAAGCTGTTCCTTAAAACACTAGTTCTTAGGAAATCTATTGGAGGCAGAAGCAGTCAAGGGTAGCCTAGGGTTAGGTTAGGCTTACGGTTAGGCTTAGGGTACGGCTTAGGGTACGGGTTCGGGGAGGACTTCGGGTACGGCGTAGGGTATGTGTTAGGGTTAGGGTTAGGTTTAGTGTTAGGGTTAGGGCTCGGTTTAGGGTACGGTTTAGGATTAGGGTACGTGTTAGGGTTAGGGTAGGGGTTAGGGTTAGGGTACGTGTTAGGTTTAGGGTAGTTATTAAATCTATCCCACTCTCTAGAAACCCCTTAGCACGTAAAGGAATATTATTTGGAGGTCCAGCCCTGGTGAAGAGTTTAGACACTAGGATATGATAAGGAACACACCCATTATAAAGAAATCACATTAGGATTCTCTTTTTAAGCTCTTCTTTAAAACATTAGTGCTTAGGAAACCTATTGGAGGCAGAAGCAGTCAAGGGTAGCCTAGGGTTAGGGTTAGGCTTAGGGTTAGGCTTAGGGTACGGCTTAGGGTACGGGTTCGGGGAGGTCTTCGGGTATGGCGTAGGGTATGGGTTAGGGTTAGGGTTAGGGTTAATGTTAGGGTTAGGGCTTTGTTTAGGGTTCGGTTTAGGATTAGGGTACGTGTTAGGGTTAGGGTAGGGGTTAGGGTTAGGGTACGTGTTAGGGTTAGGGTAGATATTAAAGCTATCCCACTCTCTAGATACCCCTTAGAACATAAAGAATATTATTTGGGGGTCCAGCCATGGAGAAGAGTTTAGACACTAGGATAAGATAAGGAACACACCCGTTATAAAGAAATCACATTAGGATTCTCTTTTTAAGCTGTTCCTTAAAACACTAGTGCTTAGGAAATCTATTGGAGGCAGAAGCAGTCAAGGGTAGCCTAGGGTTAGGGTTAGGCTTAGGGTTAGGGTTAGGGTACGGCTTAGGGTATGTGTTCGGGGAGGTCTTCAGGTATGTCGTAGGGTATGGGTTAGGGTTAGGGTTAGGGTTAGTGTTAGGGTTAGGGCTTTGTTTAGGGTACGGTTTAGGATTAGGGTACGTGTTAGGGTTAGGGTAGGGGTTAGGGTTAGGGTACGTGTTAGGGTTAGGGTAGATATTAAACCTATCCCACTCTCTAGATACCCCTTAGAACATAAAGAATATTATTTGGGGGTCCAGCCATGGAGAAGAGTTTAGACACTAGGATAAGATAAGGAACACACCCGTTATAAAGAAATCACATTAGGATTCTCTTTTTAAGCTGTTCCTTAAAACACTAGTGCTTAGGAAATCTATTGGAGGCAGAAGCTGTCAAGGGTAGCCTAGGGTTAGGGTTAGGCTTAGGGTTAGGGTTAGCGTACGGCTTAGGGTACGGGTTCGGGGAGGGCTTCGGGTACGGCGTAGGGTATGGGTTAGGGTTAGGGTTAGGGTTAGTGTTAGGGATAGGGCTCGGTTTAGGGTACGGGTTAGGATTAAGGTACGTGTTAGGGTTAGGATAGTGGTTAGGGTTAATGTACGTGTTAGGGTTAGGGTAGTGATTAAACCTATCCCACTCTCTAGATACCCCTTAGCACGTAAAGGAATATTATTTGGGGGTCCAGCCATGGAGAAGAGTTTAGATACTAGGATAAGATAAGGAAAACACCCATTATAAAGAAAACACATTAGAATTCTCTTTTTAAGCTGCTCCTTAAAACACTAGTGCTTAGGAAACCTATTGGAGGCAGAAGCCGTCAAGGGTAGCCTAGGGTTAGGGTTAGGCTTAGGGTTAGGCTTAGGGTACGGCTTAGGGTACGGGTTCGGGGAGGGCTTCGGGTACGATGTAGGGTATGGATTCGGGTTAGGGTTAGGGTTAGTGTTAGGGCTCGGTGTAGGGTACGGGTTAGGATTAGGGTACGTGTTAGAGTTAGGAAAGGGGTAAGGGTTAGGGTACGCATTAGGGTTAGGGTAGTTATTAAACCTATCCCACTCTCTAGATACCCCTTAGCAAGTAAAGGAATATTATTTGGGGTTCCAGCCATGGAGAAGAGTTTAGACACTAAGATAATATAAGAAACACACACATTATAAAGATATCACATTAGGAATCTTTTTTAAGCTGTTCCTTAAAACACTAGTTCTTAGGAAATCTATTGGAGGCAGAAGCAGTCAAGGGTAGCCTAGGGTTAGGTTAGGCTTACGGTTAGGCTTAGGGTACGGCTTAGGGTACGGGTTCGGGCAGGACTTCGGGTACTGCGTAGGGTATGGGTTAGGGTTAGGGTTAGGGTTAGTGTTAGGGTTAGGTCTCGGTTTAGGGTACGGTTTAGGATTAGGGTACGTGTTAGGGTTAGGGTAGGGGTTAGGGTTAGGGTACGCGTTAGCGTTAGGGTGGTTATTAAACCTATCCCACTCTCTAGATATCCCTTAGCACGTAAAGGAATATTATTTGGAGGTCCAGCCATGGAGAAGAGTTTAGACACTAGGATAAGATAAGGAACACACCCATTATAAAGAAATCACATTAGGAATCTTTTTTAAGCTGTTCCTTAAAACACCACTTCTTAGGAAATCTATTGGAGGCAGAAGCAGTCAAGGGTAGCCTAGGGTTAGGGTTAGGTTTAGGATACGGCTTAGGGTATGGTTTCGGGTAGGGGTTCGGGCACGGCGTAGGGTATGGGTTAGGGTTAGGGTTAGGGTTAGTGTTAGGGTTAGGGCTCGGTTTAGGGTACGGGTTAGGATTATGGTACGTGTTAGGGTTAGGATAGTGGTTAGGGTTAATGTACGTGTTAGGGTTAGGGTAGTTATTAAACCTATCCCATTCTCTAGATACCCCTCAGCACGTAAAGAATATTATTTGCGGGTCCAGCCATGGAGAAGAGTTTAGACACTAGGATAAGATATGGAACACACCCATTATAAAGAAATCACATTAGGATTCTCTTTTTATGCTGTTCCTTAAAACACTAGTGCTTAGGAAATCTATTGGAGGCAGAAGCAGTCAAGGGTAGCCTAGGGTTAGGGTTAGGCTTAGGGTTAGGGTTAGCGTACGGCTTAGGGTACGGGTTCGGGGAGGGCTTCGGGTACGGCGTAGGGTATGGGTTAGGGTTAGGGTTAGGGTTAGTGTTAGGGATAGGGCTCGGTTTAGGGTACGGGTTAGGATTAAGGTACGTGTTAGGGTTAGGATAGTGGTTAGGGTTAATGTACGTGTTAGGGTTAGGGTAGTGATTAAACCTATCCCACTCTCTAGATACCCCTTAGCACGTAAAGGAATATTATTTGGGGGTCCAGCCATTGAGAAGAGTTTAGATACTAGGATAAGATAAGGAAAACACCCATTATAAAGAAAACACATTAGAATTCTCTTTTTAAGCTGCTCCTTAAACACTAGTGCTTAGGAAACCTATTGGAGGCAGAAGCAGTCAAGGGTAGCCTAGGGTTAGGGTTAGGCTTAGGGTTAGGCTTAGGGTACGGCTTAGGGTACGGGTTCGGGGAGGGCTTCGGGTACGACGTAGGGTATGGGTTAGGGTTAGGGTTAGGGTTAGTGTTAGGGTTAGGGCTCGGTGTAGGGTACGGGTTAGGATTAGGGTACGTGTTAGAGTTAGGAAAGGGGTAAGGGTTAGGGTACGCATTAGGGTTAGGGTAGTTATTAAACCTATCCCACTCTCTAGATACCCCTTAGCACGTAAAGGAATATTATTTGGGGGTCCAGCCATGGAGAAGAGTTTAGACACTAAGATAATATAAGGAACACACACATTATAAAGAAATCACATTAGGAATCTTTTTAAAGCTGTTCCTTAAAACACTAGTTCTTAGGAAATCTATTGGGGGCAGAAGCAGTCAAGGGTAGCCTAGGGTTAGGTTAGGCTTACGGTTAGGCTTAGGGTACGGCTTAGGGTACGGGTTCGGGGAGGACTTCGGGTACGGCGTAGGGTATGTGTTAGGGTTAGGGTTAGGTTTAGTGTTAGGGTTAGGGCTCGGTTTAGGGTACGGTTTAGAATTAGGGTACGTGTTAGGGTTAGGGTAGGGGTTAGGGTTAGGGTACGTGTTAGGTTTAGGGTAGTTATTAAATCTATCCCACTCTCTAGAAACCCCTTAGCACGTAAAGGAATATTATTTGGAGGTCCAGCCCTGGAGAAGAGTTTAGACACTAGGATAAGATAAGTAACACACTCATTATAAAGAAATCACATTAGGATTCTCTTTTTAAGCTCTTCTTTAAAACATTAGTGCTTAGGAAATCTATTGGAGGCAGAAGCAGTCAAGGGTAGCCTAGGGTTAGGGTTAGGCTTAGGGTTAGGGTTAGGGTACGGCTTAGGGTACGGGTTCGGGGAGGTCTTCGGGTATGGCGTAGGGTATGGGTTAGGGTTAGGGTTAGGGTTAATGTTAGGGTTAGGGCTTTGTTTAGGGTTCGGTTTAGGATTAGGGTACGTGTTAGGGTTAGGGTAGGGGTTAGGGTTAGGATACGTGTTAGGGTTAGGGTAGATATTAAAGCTATCCCACTCTCTAGATACCCCTTAGAACATAAAGAATATTATTTGGGGGTCCAGCCATGGAGAAGAGTTTAGACACTAGGATAAGATAAGGAACACACCCGTTATAAAGAAATCACATTAGGATTCTCTATTTAAGCTGCTCCTTAAAACACTAGTGCTTAGGAAACCTATTGGAGGCAGAAGCAGTCAAGGGTAGCCTAGGGTTAGGGTTAGGCTTAGGGTTAGGCTTAGGGTACGGCTTAGGGTACGGGTTCGGGGAGGGCTTCGGGTACGACGTAGGGTATGGGTTAGGGTTAGGGTTAGGGTTAGTGTTAGGGCTCGGTGTAGGGTACGGGTTAGGATTAGGATACGTGTTAGAGTTAGGAAAGGGGTAAGGGTTAGGGTACGCATTAGGGTTAGGGTAGTTATTAAACCTATCCCACTCTCTAGATACCCCTTAGCACGTAAAGGAATATTATTTGGAGGTCCAGCCATGGAGAAGAGTTTAGACACTAAGATAATATAAGGAACACACACATTATAAAGAAATCACATTAGGAATATTTTTTAAGCTGTTCCTTAAAACACTAGTACTTAGGAAATCTATTGGAGGCAGAAGCAGTCAAGGGTAGCCTAGGGTTAGGTTAGGCTTACGGTTAGGCTTAGGGTACGGCTTAGGGTACGGGTTCGGGTAGGACTTAGGTACGGCGTAGGGTATGGTTTAGGGTTAGGGTTAGGGTTTGTGTTAGGGTTAGGGCTCGGTTTAGGTTACGGTTTAGGATTAGGGTACGTGTTATGGTTAGGGTAGGGGTTAGGATTAGGGTACGTGTTAGGGTTAGGGTAGTTATTAAACCTATCCCACTCTCTAGATACCCCTTAGCATGTAAAGGAATATTATTTGGGGGTCCAGCCATGGAGAAGAGTTTAGACACTAGGATAAGATAAGGAACACACCCATTATAAAGAAATCACATTAGGATTCTCTTTTTAACCTGTTCCTTAAAACACTAGTGCTTAGGAAATCTATTGGAGGCAGAAGCAGTCAAGGGTAGCCTAGGGTTAGGGTTAGGCTTAGGGTTAGGGTTAGGGTACGGCTTACGGTACGGGTTCGGGGAGGGCTTCGGGTATGGCGTAGGGTATGGGTTAGGGTTATGGTTAGGGTTAGTGTTAGGGATAGGGCTCGGTTTAGGGTACGTGTTAGGATTAAGGTACGTGTTAGGGTTAGGATAGTGGTTAGGGTCAATGTACGTGTTAGGGTTAGGGTAGTGATTAAACCTATCCCACTCTCTAGATACCCCTTAGCACGTAAAGGAATATTATTTGGGGGTCCAGCCATGGAGAAGAGTTTAGATACTAGGATAAGATAAGGAAAACACCCATTATAAAGAAATCACATTAGAATTCTCTTTTTAAGCTGTTCCTTAAAACACTAGTGCTTAGGAAACCTATTGGAGGCAGAAGCAGTCAAGGGTAGCCTAGGGTTAGGTTTAGGCTTAGGGTTAGGCTTAGGGTACGGCTTAGGGTACGGGTTCAGTGAGGGGTTCGGGCACGATGTAGGATATGGGTTAGGGTTAGGGTTAGGGTTAGTGTTAGGGTTAGGGCTCGGTTTAGGGTACGGTTTAGGATTAGGGTACGTGTTAGGGTTAGGGTAGGGGTTAGGGTTAGGGTACGTGTTAGGTTTAGGGTAGTGATTAAACCTATCCCACTCTCTAGATACCCCTTAGCACGTAAAGGAATATTTTTTGGAGGTCCAGGCATGGAGAAGAGTTTAGACACTAGGATAAGATAAGGAACACACCCATTATAAAGAAATCACATTAGGATTCTCTTTTTAAGCTGTTCCTTAAAACACTAGTGCTTAGGAAATCTATTGGAGGCAGAAGCAGTCAAGGGTAGCCTAGGGTTAGGGTTAGGCTTAGGGTTAGGGTTAGGGTACGGCTTAGGATACGGGTTCGGGGAGGTCTTCGGGTATGGCGTAGGGTATGGGTTAGGGTTAGGGTTAGGGTTAGTGTTAGGGTTAGGGCTTTGTTTAGGGTACGGTTTAGGATTAGGGTACGTGTTAGGGTTAGGGTAGGGGTTAGGGTTAGGGTACGTGTTAGGGTTAGGGTAGATATTAAAGCTATCCCACTCTCTAGATACCCCTTAGAACATAAAGAATATTATTTGGGGGTCCAGCCATGGAGAAGAGTTTAGACACTAGGATAAGATAAGGAACACACCCGTTATAAAGAAATCACATTAGGATTCTCTTTTTAAGCTGTTCCTTAAAACACTAGTGCTTAGGAAATCTATTGGAGGCAGAAGCAGTCAAGGGTAGCCTAGGGTTAGGGTTAGGCTTAGGGTTAGGATTAGCGTTCGTCTTAGGGTACGGGTTCGGGGAGGGCTTCGGGTACGGCGTAGGGTATGGGTTAGGCTTAGTGTTAGTGTTATTGTTAGGGTTAGGGCTCGGTTTAGGTTACGGGTTAGGATTAGGGTACTTGTTAGGGTTAGGGTAGTCGTTAGGGTTAGTGTACGTGTTAGGGTTAGGGTAGTTATTAAACCTATCCCACTCTCTAGATACCCCTTAGCACGTAAAGGAATATTATTTCGAGGTCCAGCCATGGAGAAGAGTTTAGACACTAGGATAAGATAAGGAACACACACATTATAAAGAAATCTCATTAGGATTCTCTTTTTAAGCTGTTCCTTAAAACACTAGTGCTTAGGAAATCTATTGGAGGCAGAAGCAGTCAAGGGTAGCCTAGGGTTAGGGTTAGGCTTAGGGTTAGGATTAGCGTTCGTCTTAGAGTACGGGTTCGGGGAGGGCTTCGGGTATGGTGTAGGGTATGGGTTAGGTTTAGGGTTAGGGTTAGTGTTAGGGTTAGGGCTCGGTTTAGGGTACGGGTTAGGATTAGGGTACGTGTTAGGGTTAGGATAGTGGTTATGGTTAATGTACGTGTTAGGGTTAGGGTAGTTATTAAACCTATCCCATTCTCTAGATACCCCTCAGCACGTAAAGAATATTATTTGCGGGTCCAGCCATGGAGAAGAGTTTAGACACTAGGATAAGATAAGGAACACACCCATTATAAAGAAATCACATTAGGATTCTCTTTTTAAGCTCTTCTTTAAAACATTAGTGCTTAGGAAATCTATTGGAGGCAGAAGCAGTCAAGGGTAGCCTAGGGTTAGGGTTAGGCTTAGGGTTAGGGTTAGGGTACGGCTTAGGGTACGGGTTCGGGGAGGGCTTCTGTTATGGCGTAGGGTATGGGTTAGGGTTAGGGTTAGGGTTAGTGTTAGGGATAGGGCTCGGTTTAGGGTACGTGTTAGGATTAAGGTGCGTTTTAGGGTTAGGATAGTGGTTAGGGTTAATGTACGTATTAGGGTTAGGGTAGTGATTAAACCTATCCCACTCTCTAGATACCCCTTAGCACGTAAAGAAATATTATTTGGGGGTCCAGCCATGGAGAAGAGTTTAGATACTAGGATAAGATAAGGAAAACACCCATTATAAAGAAATCACATTAGAATTCTCTTTTTAAGCTGTTCCTTAAGACACTAGTGCTTAGGAAACCTATTGGAGGCAGAAGCAGTCAAGGGTAGCCTAGGGTTAGGGTTAGGCTTAGGGTTAGGCTTAGGGTACGGCTTAGGGTACGGGTTCGGGGAGGTCTTCGGGTATGGCGTAGGGTATGGGTTAGGGTTAGGGTTAGGGTTAATGTTAGGGTTAGGGCTTTGTTTAGGGTTCGGTTTAGGATTAGGGTACGTGTTAGGGTTAGGGTAGGGGTTAGGGTTAGGGTACGTGTTAGGGTTAGGGTAGATATTAAAGCTATCCCACTCTCTAGATACCCCTTAGAACATAAAGAATATTATTTGGGGGTCCAGCCATGGAGAAGAGTTTAGACACTAGGATAAGATAAGGAACACACCCGTTATAAAGAAATCACATTAGGATTCTCTTTTTAAGCTGTTCCTTAAAACACTAGTGCTTAGGAAATCTATTGGAGGCAGAAGCAGTCAAGGGTAGCCTAGGGTTAGGGTTAGGCTTAGGGTTAGGGTTAGGGTACGGCTTAGGGTATGTGTTCGGGGAGGTCTTCAGGTATGGCGTAGGGTATGGGTTAGGGTTAGGGTTAGGGTTAGTGTTAGGGTTAGGGCTTTGTTTAGGGTACGGTTTAGGATTAGGGTACGTGTTAGGGTTAGGGTAGGGGTTAGGGTTAGGGTACGTGTTAGGGTTAGGGTAGATATTAAACCTATCCCACTCTCTAGATACCCCTTAGAACATAAAGAATATTATTTGGGGGTCCAGCCATGGAGAAGAGTTTAGACACTAGGATAAGATAAGGAACACACCCGTTATAAAGAAATCACATTAGGATTCTCTTTTTAAGCTGTTCCTTAAAACACTAGTGCTTAGGAAATCTATTGGAGGCAGAAGCTGTCAAGGGTAGCCTAGGGTTAGGGTTAGGCTTAGGGTTAGGGTTAGCGTACGGCTTAGGGTACGGGTTCGGGGAGGGCTTCGGGTACGGCGTAGGGTATGGGTTAGGGTTAGGGTTAGGGTTAGTGTTAGGGATAGGGCTCGGTTTAGGGTACGGGTTAGGATTAAGGTACGTGTTAGGGTTAGGATAGTGGTTAGGGTTAATGTACGTGTTAGGGTTAGGGTAGTGATTAAACCTATCCCACTCTCTAGATACCCCTTAGCACGTAAAGGAATATTATTTGGGGGTCCAGCCATGGAGAAGAGTTTAGATACTAGGATAAGATAAGGAAAACACCCATTATAAAGAAAACACATTAGAATTCTCTTTTTAAGCTGCTCCTTAAAACACTAGTGCTTAGGAAACCTATTGGAGGCAGAAGCAGTCAAGGGTAGCCTAGGGTTAGGGTTAGGCTTAGGGTTAGGCTTAGGGTACGGCTTAGGGTACGGGTTCGGGGAGGGCTTCGGGTACGATGTAGGGTATGGATTCGGGTTAGGGTTAGGGTTAGTGTTAGGGCTCGGTGTAGGGTACGGGTTAGGATTAGGGTACGTGTTAGAGTTAGGAAAGGGGTAAGGGTTAGCTTACGCATTAGGGTTAGGGTAGTTATTAAACCTATCCCACTCTCTAGATACCCCTTAGCAAGTAAAGGAATATTATTTGGGGTTCCAGCCATGGAGAAGAGTTTAGACACTAAGATAATATAAGAAACACACACATTATAAAGATATCACATTAGGAATCTTTTTTAAGCTGTTCCTTAAAACACTAGTTCTTAGGAAATCTATTGGAGGCAGAAGCAGTCAAGGGTAGCCTAGGGTTAGGTTAGGCTTACGGTTAGGCTTAGGGTACGGCTTAGGGTACGGGTTCGGGCAGGACTTCGGGTACTGCGTAGGGTATGGGTTAGGGTTAGGGTTAGGGTTAGTGTTAGGGTTAGGTCTCGGTTTAGGGTACGGTTTAGGATTAGGGTACGTGTTAGGGTTAGGGTAGGGGTTAGGGTTAGGGTACGCGTTAGCGTTAGGGTGGTTATTAAACCTATCCCACTCTCTAGATATCCCTTAGCACGTAAAGGAATATTATTTGGAGGTCCAGCCATGGAGAAGAGTTTAGACACTAGGATAAGATAAGGAACACACCCATTATAAAGAAATCACATTAGGAATCTTTTTTAAGCTGTTCCTTAAAACACCACTTCTTAGGAAATCTATTGGAGGCAGAAGCAGTCAAGGGTAGCCTAGGGTTAGGGTTAGGTTTAGGGTACGGCTTAGGGTATGGTTTCGGGTAGGGGTTCGGGCACGGCGTAGGGTATGGGTTAGGGTTAGGGTTAGGGTTAGTGTTAGGGTTAGGGCTCGGTTTAGGGTACGGGTTAGGATTATGGTACGTGTTAGGGTTAGGATAGTGGTTAGGGTTAATGTACGTGTTAGGGTTAGGGTAGTTATTAAACCTATCCCATTCTCTAGATACCCCTCAGCACGTAAAGAATATTATTTGCGGGTCCAGCCATGGAGAAGAGTTTAGACACTAGGATAAGATATGGAACACACCCATTATAAAGAAATCACATTAGGATTCTCTTTTTATGCTGTTCCTTAAAACACTAGTGCTTAGGAAATCTATTGGAGGCAGAAGCAGTCAAGGGTAGCCTAGGGTTAGGGTTAGGCTTAGGGTTAGGGTTAGCGTACGGCTTAGGGTACGGGTTCGGGGAGGGCTTCGGGTACGGCGTAGGGTATGGGTTAGGGTTAGGGTTAGGGTTAGTGTTAGGGATAGGGCTCGGTTTAGGGTACGGGTTAGGATTAAGGTACGTGTTAGGGTTAGGATAGTGGTTAGGGTTAATGTACGTGTTAGGGTTAGGGTAGTGATTAAACCTATCCCACTCTCTAGATACCCCTTAGCACGTAAAGGAATATTATTTGGGGGTCCAGCCATTGAGAAGAGTTTAGATACTAGGATAAGATAAGGAAAACACCCATTATAAAGAAAACACATTAGAATTCTCTTTTTAAGCTGCTCCTTAAACACTAGTGCTTAGGAAACCTATTGGAGGCAGAAGCAGTCAAGGGTAGCCTAGGGTTAGGGTTAGGCTTAGGGTTAGGCTTAGGGTACGGCTTAGGGTACGGGTTCGGGGAGGGCTTCGGGTACGACGTAGGGTATGGGTTAGGGTTAGGGTTAGGGTTAGTGTTAGGGTTAGGGCTCGGTGTAGGGTACGGGTTAGGATTAGGGTACGTGTTAGAGTTAGGAAAGGGGTAAGGGTTAGGGTACGCATTAGGGTTAGGGTAGTTATTAAACCTATCCCACTCTCTAGATACCCCTTAGCACGTAAAGGAATATTATTTGGGGGTCCAGCCATGGAGAAGAGTTTAGACACTAAGATAATATAAGGAACACACACATTATAAAGAAATCACATTAGGAATCTTTTTAAAGCTGTTCCTTAAAACACTAGTTCTTAGGAAATCTATTGGAGGCAGAAGCAGTCAAGGGTAGCCTAGGGTTAGGTTAGGCTTACGGTTAGGCTTAGGGTACGGCTTAGGGTACGGGTTCGGGGAGGACTTCGGGTACGGCGTAGGGTATGTGTTAGGGTTAGGGTTAGGTTTAGTGTTAGGGTTAGGGCTCGGTTTAGGGTACGGTTTAGAATTAGGGTACGTGTTAGGGTTAGGGTAGGGGTTAGGGTTAGGGTACGTGTTAGGTTTAGGGTAGTTATTAAATCTATCCCACTCTCTAGAAACCCCTTAGCACGTAAAGGAATATTATTTGGAGGTCCAGCCCTGGAGAAGAGTTTAGACACTAGGATAAGATAAGTAACACACTCATTATAAAGAAATCACATTAGGATTCTCTTTTTAAGCTCTTCTTTAAAACATTAGTGCTTAGGAAATCTATTGGATGCAGAAGCAGTCAAGGGTAGCCTAGGGTTAGGGTTAGGCTTAGGGTTAGGGTTAGGGTACGGCTTAGGGTACGGGTTCGGGGAGGTCTTCGGGTATGGCGTAGGGTATGGGTTAGGGTTAGGGTTAGGGTTAATGTTAGGGTTAGGGCTTTGTTTAGGGTTCGGTTTAGGATTAGGGTACGTGTTCGGGTTAGGGTAGGGGTTAGGGTTAGGGTACGTGTTAGGGTTAGGGTAGATATTAAAGCTATCCCACTCTCTAGATACCCCTTAGAACATAAAGAATATTATTTGGGGGTCCAGCCATGGAGAAGAGTTTAGACACTAGGATAAGATAAGGAACACACCCGTTATAAAGAAATCACATTAGGATTCTCTTTTTAAGCTGCTCCTTAAAACACTAGTGCCTAGAAAACCTATTGGAGGCAGAAGGAGTCAAGGGTAGCCTAGGGTTAGGGTTAGGCTTAGGGTTAGGCTTAGGGTACAGCTTAGGGTACGGGTTCGGGGAGGGCTTCGGGTACGACGTAGGGTATGGGTTAGGGTTAGGGTTAGGGTTAGTGTTAGGGCTCGGTGTAGGGTACGGGTTAGGATTAGGATACGTGTTAGAGTTAGGAAAGGGGTAAGGGTTAGGGTACGCATTAGGGTTAGGGTAGTTATTAAACCTATCCCACTCTCTAGATACCCCTTAGCACGTAAAGGAATATTATTTGGAGGTCCAGCCATGGAGAAGAGTTTAGACACTAAGATAATATAAGGAACACACACATTATAAAGAAATCACATTAGGAATATTTTTTAAGCTGTTCCTTAAAACACTAGTACTTAGGAAATCTATTGGAGGCAGAAGCAGTCAAGGGTAGCCTAGGGTTAGGTTAGGCTTACGGTTAGGCTTAGGGTACGGCTTAGGGTACGGGTTCGGGTAGGACTTAGGTACGGCGTAGGGTATGGTTTAGGGTTAGGGTTAGGGTTTGTGTTAGGGTTAGGGCTCGGTTTAGGTTACGGTTTAGGATTAGGGTACGTGCTAGGGTTAGGGTAGGGGTTAGGATTAGGGTACGTGTTAGGGTTAGGGTAGTTATTAAACCTATCCCACTCTCTAGATACCCCTTAGCATGTAAAGGAATATTATTTGGGGGTCCAGCCATGGAGAAGAGTTTAGACACTAGGATAAGATAAGGAACACACCCATTATAAAGAAATCACATTAGGATTCTCTTTTTAACCTGTTCCTTAAAACACTAGTGCTTAGGAAATCTATTGGAGGCAGAAGCAGTCAAGGGTAGCCTAGGGTTAGGGTTAGGCTTAGGGTTAGGGTTAGGGTACGGCTTACGTTACGGGTTCGGGGAGGGCTTCGGGTATGGCGTAGGGTATGGGTTAGGGTTATGGTTAGGGTTAGTGTTAGGGATAGGGCTCGGTTTAGGGTACGTGTTAGGATTAAGGTACGTGTTAGGGTTAGGATAGTGGTTAGGGTCAATGTACGTGTTAGGGTTAGGGTAGTGATTAAACCTATCCCACTCTCTAGATACCCCTTAGCACGTAAAGGAATATTATTTGGGGGTCCAGCCATGGAGAAGAGTTTAGATACTAGGATAAGATAAGGAAAACACCCATTATAAAGAAATCACATTAGAATTCTCTTTTTAAGCTGTTCCTTAAAACACTAGTGCTTAGGAAACCTATTGGAGGCAGAAGCAGTCAAGGGTAGCCTAGGGTTAGGTTTAGGCTTAGGGTTAGGCTTAGGGTACGGCTTAGGGTACGGGTTCAGTGAGGGGTTCGGGCACGATGTAGGGTATGGGTTAGGGTTAGGGTTAGGGTTAGTGTTAGGGTTAGGGCTCGGTTTAGGGTACGGTTTAGGATTAGGGTACGTGTTAGGGTTAGGGTAGGGGTTAGGGTTAGGGTACGTGTTAGGTTTAGGGTAGTGATTAAACCTATCCCACTCTCTAGATACCCCTTAGCACGTAAAGGAATATTTTTTGGAGGTCCAGGCATGGAGAAGAGTTTAGACACTAGGATAAGATAAGGAACACACCCATTATAAAGAAATCACATTAGGATTCTCTTTTTAAGCTGTTCCTTAAAACACTAGTGCTTAGGAAATCTATTGGAGGCAGAAGCAGTCAAGGGTAGCCTAGGGTTAGGGTTAGGCTTAGGGTTAGGGTTAGGGTACGGCTTAGGATACGGGTTCGGGGAGGTCTTCGGGTATGGCGTAGGGTATGGGTTAGGGTTAGGGTTAGGGTTAGTGTTAGGGTTAGGGCTTTGTTTAGGGTACGGTTTAGGATTAGGGTACGTGTTAGGGTTAGGGTAGGGGTTAGGGTTAGGGTACGTGTTAGGGTTAGGGTAGATATTAAACCTATCCCACTCTCTAGATACCCCTTAGAACATAAAGAATATTATTTGGGGGTCCAGCCATGGAGAAGAGTTTAGACACTAGGATAAGATAAGGAACACACCCGTTATAAAGAAATCACATTAGGATTCTCTTTTTAAGCTGTTCCTTAAAACACTAGTGCTTAGGAAATCTATTGGAGGCAGAAGCAGTCAAGGGTAGCCTAGGGTTAGGGTTAGGCTTAGGGTTAGGATTAGCGTTCGTCTTAGGGTACGGGTTCGGGGAGGGCTTCGGGTACGGCGTAGGGTATGGGTTAGGCTTAGTGTTAGTGTTATTGTTAGGGTTAGGGCTCGGTTTAGGTTACGGGTTAGGATTAGGGTACTTGTTAGGGTTAGGGTAGTCGTTAGGGTTAGTGTACGTGTTAGGGTTAGGGTAGTTATTAAACCTATCCCACTCTCTAGATACCCCTTAGCACGTAAAGGAATATTATTTCGAGGTCCAGCCATGGAGAAGAGTTTAGACACTAGGATAAGATAAGGAACACACACATTATAAAGAAATCTCATTAGGATTCTCTTTTTAAGCTGTTCCTTAAAACACTAGTGCTTAGGAAATCTATTGGAGGCAGAAGCAGTCAAGGGTAGCCTAGGGTTAGGGTTAGGCTTAGGGTTAGGATTAGCGTTCGTCTTAGAGTACGGGTTCGGGGAGGGCTTCGGGTATGGTGTAGGGTATGGGTTAGGTTTAGGGTTAGGGTTAGTGTTAGGGTTAGGGCTCGGTTTAGGGTACGGGTTAGGATTAGGGTACGTGTTAGGGTTAGGATAGTGGTTATGGTTAATGTACGTGTTAGGGTTAGGGTAGTTATTAAACCTATCCCATTCTCTAGATACCCCTCAGCACGTAAAGAATATTATTTGCGGGTCCAGCCATGGAGAAGAGTTTAGACACTAGGATAAGATAAGGAACACACCCATTATAAAGAAATCACATTAGGATTCTCTTTTTAAGCTCTTCTTTAAAACATTAGTGCTTAGGAAATCTATTGGAGGCAGAAGCAGTCAAGGGTAGCCTAGGGTTAGGGTTAGGCTTAGGGTTAGGGTTAGGGTACGGCTTAGGGTACGGGTTCGGGGAGGGCTTCTGTTATGGCGTAGGGTATGGGTTAGGGTTAGGGTTAGGGTTAGTGTTAGGGATAGGGCTCGGTTTAGGGTACGTGTTAGGATTAAGGTGCGTTTTAGGGTTAGGATAGTGGTTAGGGTTAATGTACGTATTAGGGTTAGGGTAGTGATTAAACCTATCCCACTCTCTAGATACCCCTTAGCACGTAAAGAAATATTATTTGGGGGTCCAGCCATGGAGAAGAGTTTAGATACTAGGATAAGATAAGGAAAACACCCATTATAAAGAAATCACATTAGAATTCTCTTTTTAAGCTGTTCCTTAAGACACTAGTGCTTAGGAAACCTATTGGAGGCAGAAGCAGTCAAGGGTAGCCTAGGGTTAGGGTTAGGCTTAGGGTTAGGCTTAGGGTACGGCTTAGGGTACGGGTTCGGGGAGGTCTCCGGGTATGGCGTAGGGTATGGGTTAGGGTTAGGGTTAGGGTTAGTGTTAGGGTTAGGGCTTTGTTTAGGGTACGGTTTAGGATTAGGGTACGTGTTAGGGTTAGGGTAGGGGTTAGGGTTAGGGTACGTGTTAGGGTTAGGGTAGATATTAAACCTATCCCACTCTCTAGATACCCCTTAGCACGTAAAGGAATATTATTTGGGGGTCCAGCCATGGAGAAGAGTTTAGATACTAGGATAAGATAAGGAAAACACCCATTATAAAGAAAACACATTAGAATTCTCTTTTTAAGCTGCTCCTTAAAACACTAGTGCTTAGGAAACCTATTGGAGGCAGAAGCAGTCAAGGGTAGCCTAGGGTTAGGGTTAGGCTTAGGGTTAGGCTTAGGGTACGGCTTAGGGTACGGGTTCGGGGAGGGCTTCGGGTACGATGTAGGGTATGGATTCGGGTTAGGGTTAGGGTTAGTGTTAGGGCTCGGTGTAGGGTACGGGTTAGGATTAGGGTACGTGTTAGAGTTAGGAAAGGGGTAAGGGTTAGCTTACGCATTAGGGTTAGGGTAGTTATTAAACCTATCCCACTCTCTAGATACCCCTTAGCAAGTAAAGGAATATTATTTGGGGTTCCAGCCATGGAGAAGAGTTTAGACACTAAGATAATATAAGAAACACACACATTATAAAGATATCACATTAGGAATCTTTTTTAAGCTGTTCCTTAAAACACTAGTTCTTAGGAAATCTATTGGAGGCAGAAGCAGTCAAGGGTAGCCTAGGGTTAGGTTAGGCTTACGGTTAGGCTTAGGGTACGGCTTAGGGTACGGGTTCGGGCAGGACTTCGGGTACTGCGTAGGGTATGGGTTAGGGTTAGGGTTAGGGTTAGTGTTAGGGTTAGGTCTCGGTTTAGGGTACGGTTTAGGATTAGGGTACGTGTTAGGGTTAGGGTAGGGGTTAGGGTTAGGGTACGCGTTAGCGTTAGGGTGGTTATTAAACCTATCCCACTCTCTAGATATCCCTTAGCACGTAAAGGAATATTATTTGGAGGTCCAGCCATGGAGAAGAGTTTAGACACTAGGATAAGATAAGGAACACACCCATTATAAAGAAATCACATTAGGAATCTTTTTTAAGCTGTTCCTTAAAACACCACTTCTTAGGAAATCTATTGGAGGCAGAAGCAGTCAAGGGTAGCCTAGGGTTAGGGTTAGGTTTAGGGTACGGCTTAGGGTATGGTTTCGGGTAGGGGTTCGGGCACGGCGTAGGGTATGGGTTAGGGTTAGGGTTAGGGTTAGTGTTAGGGTTAGGGCTCGGTTTAGGGTACAGGTTAGGATTATGGTACGTGTTAGGGTTAGGATAGTGGTTAGGGTTAATGTACGTGTTAGGGTTAGGGTAGTTATTAAACCTATCCCATTCTCTAGATACCCCTCAGCACGTAAAGAATATTATTTGCGGGTCCAGCCATGGAGAAGAGTTTAGACACTAGGATAAGATATGGAACACACCCATTATAAAGAAATCACATTAGGATTCTCTTTTTATGCTGTTCCTTAAAACACTAGTGCTTAGGAAATCTATTGGAGGCAGAAGCAGTCAAGGGTAGCCTAGGGTTAGGGTTAGGCTTAGGGTTAGGGTTAGCGTACGGCTTAGGGTACGGGTTCGGGGAGGGCTTCGGGTACGGCGTAGGGTATGGGTTAGGGTTAGGGTTAGGGTTAGTGTTAGGGATAGGGCTCGGTTTAGGGTACGGGTTAGGATTAAGGTACGTGTTAGGGTTAGGATAGTGGTTAGGGTTAATGTACGTGTTAGGGTTAGGGTAGTGATTAAACCTATCCCACTCTCTAGATACCCCTTAGCACGTAAAGGAATATTATTTGGGGGTCCAGCCATTGAGAAGAGTTTAGATACTAGGATAAGATAAGGAAAACACCCATTATAAAGAAATCACATTAGGATTCTCTTTTTAAGCTGTTCCTTAAAACACTAGTGCTTAGGAAATCTATTGGAGGCAGAAGCTGTCAAGGGTAGCCTAGGGTTAGGGTTAGGCTTAGGGTTAGGGTTAGCGTACGGCTTAGGGTACGGGTTCGGGGAGGGCTTCGGGTACGGCGTAGGGTATGGGTTAGGGTTAGGGTTAGGGTTAGTGTTAGGGATAGGGCTCGGTTTAGGGTACGGGTTAGGATTAAGGTACGTGTTAGGGTTAGGATAGTGGTTAGGGTTAATGTACGTGTTAGGGTTAGGGTAGTGATTAAACCTATCCCACTCTCTAGATACCCCTTAGCACGTAAAGGAATATTATTTGGGGGTCCAGCCATGGAGAAGAGTTTAGATACTAGGATAAGATAAGGAAAACACCCATTATAAAGAAAACACATTAGAATTCTCTTTTTAAGCTGCTCCTTAAAACACTAGTGCTTAGGAAACCTATTGGAGGCAGAAGCAGTCAAGGGTAGCCTAGGGTTAGGGTTAGGCTTAGGGTTAGGCTTAGGGTACGGCTTAGGGTACGGGTTCGGGGAGGGCTTCGGGTACGATGTAGGGTATGGATTCGGGTTAGGGTTAGGGTTAGTGTTAGGGCTCGGTGTAGGGTACGGGTTAGGATTAGGGTACGTGTTAGAGTTAGGAAAGGGGTAAGGGTTAGGGTACGCATTAGGGTTAGGGTAGTTATTAAACCTATCCCACTCTCTAGATACCCCTTAGCAAGTAAAGGAATATTATTTGGGGTTCCAGCCAAGGAGAAGAGTTTAGACACTAAGATAATATAAGAAACACACACATTATAAAGATATCACATTAGGAATCTTTTTTAAGCTGTTCCTTAAAACACTAGTTCTTAGGAAATCTATTGGAGGCAGAAGCAGTCAAGGGTAGCCTAGGGTTAGGTTAGGCTTACGGTTAGGCTTAGGGTACGGCTTACGGTACGGGTTCGGGCAGGACTTCGGGTACTGCGTAGGGTATGGGTTAGGGTTAGGGTTAGGGTTAGTGTTAGGGTTAGGTCTCGGTTTAGGGTACGGTTTAGGATTAGGGTACGTGTTAGGGTTAGGGTAGGGGTTAGGGTTAGGGTACGCGTTAGCGTTAGGGTGGTTATTAAACCTATCCCACTCTCTAGATATCCCTTAGCACGTAAAGGAATATTATTTGGAGGTCCAGCCATGGAGAAGAGTTTAGACACTAGGATAAGATAAGGAACACACCCATTATAAAGAAATCACATTAGGAATCTTTTTTAAGCTGTTCCTTAAAACACCACTTCTTAGGAAATCTATTGGAGGCAGAAGCAGTCAAGGGTAGCCTAGGGTTAGGGTTAGGTTTAGGGTACGGCTTAGGGTATGGTTTCGGGTAGGGGTTCGGGCACGGCGTAGGGTATGGGTTAGGGTTAGGGTTAGGGTTAGTGTTAGGGTTAGGGCTCGGTTTAGGGTACGGGTTAGGATTATGGTACGTGTTAGGGTTAGGATAGTGGTTAGGGTTAATGTACGTGTTAGGGTTAGGGTAGTTATTAAACCTATCCCATTCTCTAGATACCCCTCAGCACGTAAAGAATATTATTTGCGGGTCCAGCCATGGAGAAGAGTTTAGACACTAGGATAAGATATGGAACACACCCATTATAAAGAAATCACATTAGGATTCTCTTTTTATGCTGTTCCTTAAAACACTAGTGCTTAGGAAATCTATTGGAGGCAGAAGCAGTCAAGGGTAGCCTAGGGTTAGGGTTAGGCTTAGGGTTAGGGTTAGCGTACGGCTTAGGGTACGGGTTCGGGGAGGGCTTCGGGTACGGCGTAGGGTATGGGTTAGGGTTAGGGTTAGGGTTAGTGTTAGGGATAGGGCTCGGTTTAGGGTACGGGTTAGGATTAAGGTACGTGTTAGGGTTAGGATAGTGGTTAGGGTTAATGTACGTGTTAGGGTTAGGGTAGTGATTAAACCTATCCCACTCTCTAGATACCCCTTAGCACGTAAAGGAATATTATTTGGGGGTCCAGCCATTGAGAAGAGTTTAGATACTAGGATAAGATAAGGAAAACACCCATTATAAAGAAAACACATTAGAATTCTCTTTTTAAGCTGCTCCTTAAACACTAGTGCTTAGGAAACCTATTGGAGGCAGAAGCAGTCAAGGGTAGCCTAGGGTTAGGGTTAGGCTTAGGGTTAGGCTTAGGGTACGGCTTAGGGTACGGGTTCGGGGAGGGCTTCGGGTACGACGTAGGGTATGGGTTAGGGTTAGGGTTAGGGTTAGTGTTAGGGTTAGGGCTCGGTGTAGGGTACGGGTTAGGATTAGGGTACGTGTTAGAGTTAGGAAAGGGGTAAGGGTTAGGGTACGCATTAGGGTTAGGGTAGTTATTAAACCTATCCCACTCTCTAGATACCCCTTAGCACGTAAAGGAATATTATTTGGGGGTCCAGCCATGGAGAAGAGTTTAGACACTAAGATAATATAAGGAACACACACATTATAAAGAAATCACATTAGGAATCTTTTTAAAGCTGTTCCTTAAAACACTAGTTCTTAGGAAATCTATTGGAGGCAGAAGCAGTCAAGGGTAGCCTAGGGTTAGGTTAGGCTTACGGTTAGGCTTAGGGTACGGCTTAGGGTACGGGTTCGGGGAGGACTTCGGGTACGGCGTAGCGTATGTGTTAGGGTTAGGGTTAGGTTTAGTGTTAGGGTTAGGGCTCGGTTTACGGTAAGGTTTAGAATTAGGGTACGTGTTAGGGTTAGGGTAGGGGTTAGGGTTAGGGTACGTGTTAGGTTTAGGGTAGTTATTAAATCTATCCCACTCTCTAGAAACCCCTTAGCACGTAAAGGAATATTATTTGGAGGTCCAGCCCTGGAGAAGAGTTTAGACACTAGGATAAGATAAGTAACACACTCATTATAAAGAAATCACATTAGGATTCTCTTTTTAACTCTTCTTTAAAACATTAGTGCTTAGGAAATCTATTGGAGGCAGAAGCAGTCAAGGGTAGCCTAGGGTTAGGGTTAGGCTTAGGGTTAGGGTTAGGGTACGGCTTAGGGTACGGGTTCGGGGAGGTCTTCGGGTATGGCGTAGGGTATGGGTTAGGGTTAGGGTTAGGGTTAATGTTAGGGTTAGGGCTTTGTTTAGGGTTCGGTTTAGGATTAGGGTACGTGTTAGGGTTAGGGTAGGGGTTAGGGTTAGGGTACGTGTTAGGGTTAGGGTAGATATTAAACCTATCCCACTCTCTAGATACCCCTTAGAACATAAAGAATATTATTTGGGGGTCCAGCCATGGAGAAGAGTTTAGACACTAGGATAAGATAAGGAACACACCCGTTATAAAGAAATCACATTAGGATTCTCTTTTTAAGCTGTTCCTTAAAACACTAGTGCTTAGGAAATCTATTGGAGGCAGAAGCTGTCAAGGGTAGCCTAGGGTTAGGGTTAGGCTTAGGGTTAGGGTTAGCGTACGGCTTAGGGTACGGGTTCGGGGAGGGCTTCGGGTACGGCGTAGGGTATGGGTTAGGGTTAGGGTTAGGGTTAGTGTTAGGGATAGGGCTCGGTTTAGGGTACGGGTTAGGATTAAGGTTCGTGTTAGGGTTAGGATAGTGGTTAGGGTTAATGTACGTGTTAGGGTTAGGGTAGTGATTAAACCTATCCCACTCTCTAGATACCCCTTAGCACGTAAAGGAATATTATTTGGGGGTCCAGCCATGGAGAAGAGTTTAGATACTAGGATAAGATAAGGAAAACACCCATTATAAAGAAAACACATTAGAATTCTCTTTTTAAGCTGCTCCTTAAAACACTAGTGCTTAGGAAACCTATTGGAGGCAGAAGCAGTCAAGGGTAGCCTAGGGTTAGGGTTAGGCTTAGGGTTAGGCTTAGGGTACGGCTTAGGGTACGGGTTCGGGGAGGGCTTCGGGTACGATGTAGGGTATGGATTCGGGTTAGGGTTAGGGTTAGTGTTAGGGCTCGGTGTAGGGTACGGGTTAGGATTAGGGTACGTGTTAGAGTTAGGAAAGGGGTAAGGGTTAGGGTACGCATTAGGGTTAGGGTAGTTATTAAACCTATCCCACTCTCTAGATACCCCTTAGCAAGTAAAGGAATATTATTTGGGGTTCCAGCCAAGGAGAAGAGTTTAGACACTAAGATAATATAAGAAACACACACATTATAAAGATATCACATTAGGAATCTTTTTTAAGCTGTTCCTTAAAACACTAGTTCTTAGGAAATCTATTGGAGGCAGAAGCAGTCAAGGGTAGCCTAGGGTTAGGTTAGGCTTACGGTTAGGCTTAGGGTACGGCTTAGGGTACGGGTTCGGGCAGGACTTCGGGTACTGCGTAGGGTATGGGTTAGGGTTAGGGTTAGGGTTAGTGTTAGGGTTAGGTCTCGGTTTAGGGTACGGTTTAGGATTAGGGTACGTGTTAGGGTTAGGGTAGGGGTTAGGGTTAGGGTACGCGTTAGCGTTAGGGTGGTTATTAAACCTATCCCACTCTCTAGATATCCCTTAGCACGTAAAGGAATATTATTTGGAGGTCCAGCCATGGAGAAGAGTTTAGACACTAGGATAAGATAAGGAACACACCCATTATAAAGAAATCACATTAGGAATCTTTTTTAAGCTGTTCCTTAAAACACCACTTCTTAGGAAATCTATTGGAGGCAGAAGCAGTCAAGGGTAGCCTAGGGTTAGGGTTAGGTTTAGGGTACGGCTTAGGGTATGGTTTCGGGTAGGGGTTCGGGCACGGCGTAGGGTATGGGTTAGGGTTAGGGTTAGGGTTAGCGTTAGGGTTAGGGCTCGGTTTAGGGTACGGGTTAGGATTATGGTACGTGTTAGGGTTAGGATAGTGGTTAGGGTTAATGTACGTGTTAGGGTTAGGGTAGTTATTAAACCTATCCCATTCTCTAGATACCCCTCAGCACGTAAAGAATATTATTTGCGGGTCCAGCCATGGAGAAGAGTTTAGACACTAGGATAAGATATGGAACACACCCATTATAAAGAAATCACATTAGGATTCTCTTTTTATGCTGTTCCTTAAAACACTAGTGCTTAGGAAATCTATTGGAGGCAGAAGCAGTCAAGGGTAGCCTAGGGTTAGGGTTAGGCTTAGGGTTAGGGTTAGCGTACGGCTTAGGGTACGGGTTCGGGGAGGGCTTCGGGTACGGCGTAGGGTATGGGTTAGGGTTAGGGTTAGGGTTAGTGTTAGGGATAGGGCTCGGTTTAGGGTACGGGTTAGGATTAAGGTACGTGTTAGGGTTAGGATAGTGGTTAGGGTTAATGTACGTGTTAGGGTTAGGGTAGTGATTAAACCTATCTCACTCTCTAGATACCCCTTAGCACGTAAAGGAATATTATTTGGGGGTCCAGCCATTGAGAAGAGTTTAGATACTAGGATAAGATAAGGAAAACACCCATTATAAAGAAAACACATTAGAATTCTCTTTTTAAGCTGCTCCTTAAACACTAGTGCTTAGGAAACCTATTGGAGGCAGAAGCAGTCAAGGGTAGCCTAGGGTTAGGGTTAGGCTTAGGGTTAGGCTTAGGGTACGGCTTAGGGTACGGGTTCGGGGAGGGCTTCGGGTACGACGTAGGGTATGGGTTAGGGTTAGGGATAGGGTTAGTGTTAGGGTTAGGGCTCGGTGTAGGGTACGGGTTAGGATTAGGGTACGTGTTAGAGTTAGGAAAGGGGTAAGGGTTAGGGTACGCATTAGGGTTAGGGTAGTTATTAAACCTATCCCACTCTCTAGATACCCCTTAGCACGTAAAGGAATATTATTTGGGGGTCCAGCCATGGAGAAGAGTTTAGACACTAAGATAATATAAGGAACACACACATTATAAAGAAATCACATTAGGAATCTTTTTAAAGCTGTTCCTTAAAACACTAGTTCTTAGGAAATCTATTGGAGGCAGAAGCAGTCAAGGGTAGCCTAGGGTTAGGTTAGGCTTACGGTTAGGCTTAGGGTACGGCTTAGGGTACGGGTTCGGGGAGGACTTCGGGTACGGCGTAGCGTATGTGTTAGGGTTAGGGTTAGGTTTAGTGTTAGGGTTAGGGCTCGGTTTAGGGTACGGTTTAGAATTAGGGTACGTGTTAGGGTTAGGGTAGGGGTTAGGGTTAGGGTACGTGTTAGGTTTAGGGTAGTTATTAAATCTATCCCACTCTCTAGAAACCCCTTAGCACGTAAAGGAATATTATTTGGAGGTCCAGCCCTGGAGAAGAGTTTAGACACTAGGATAAGATAAGTAACACACTCATTATAAAGAAATCACATTAGGATTCTCTTTTTAACTCTTCTTTAAAACATTAGTGCTTAGGAAATCTATTGGAGGCAGAAGCAGTCAAGGGTAGCCTAGGGTTAGGGTTAGGCTTAGGGTTAGGGTTAGGGTACGGCTTAGGGTACGGGTTCGGGGAGGTCTTCGGGTATGGCGTAGGGTATGGGTTAGGGTTAGGGTTAGGGTTAATGTTAGGGTTAGGGCTTTGTTTAGGGTTCGGTTTAGGATTAGGGTACGTGTTAGGGTTAGGGTAGGGGTTAGGGTTAGGGTACGTGTTAGGGTTAGGGTAGATATTAAAGCTATCCCACTCTCTAGATACCCCTTAGAACATAAAGAATATTATTTGGGGGTCCAGCCATGGAGAAGAGTTTAGACACTAGGATAAGATAAGGAACACACCCGTTATAAAGAAATCACATTAGGATTCTCTTTTTAAGCTGCTCCTTAAAACACTAGTGCTTAGGAAACCTATTGGAGGCAGAAGCAGTCAAGGGTAGCCTAGGGTTAGGGTTAGGCTTAGGGTTAGGCTTAGGGTACGGCTTAGGGTACGGGTTCGGGGAGGGCTTCGGGTACGACGTAGGGTATGGGTTAGGGTTAGGGTTAGGGTTAGTGTTAGGGCTCGGTGTAGGGTACGGGTTAGGATTAGGATACGTGTTAGAGTTAGGAAAGGGGTAAGGGTTAGGGTACGCATTAGGGTTAGGGTAGTTATTAAACCTATCCCACTCTCTAGATACCCCTTAGCACGTAAAGGAATATTATTTGGAGGTCCAGCCATGGAGAAGAGTTTAGACACTAAGATAATATAAGGAACACACACATTATAAAGAAATCACATTAGGAATATTTTTTAAGCTGTTCCTTAAAACACTAGTACTTAGGAAATCTATTGGAGGCAGAAGCAGTCAAGGGTAGCCTAGGGTTAGGTTAGGCTTACGGTTAGGCTTAGGGTACGGCTTAGGGTACGGGTTCGGGTAGGACTTAGGTACGGCGTAGGGTATGGTTTAGGGTTAGGGTTAGGGTTTGTGTTAGGGTTAGGGCTCGGTTTAGGTTACGGTTTAGGATTAGGGTACGTGTTAGGGTTAGGGTAGGGGTTAGGATTAGGGTACGTGTTAGGGTTAGGGTAGTTATTAAACCTATCCCACTCTCTAGATACCCCTTAGCATGTAAAGGAATATTATTTGGGGGTCCAGCCATGGAGAAGAGTTTAGACACTAGGATAAGATAAGGAACACACCCATTATAAAGAAATCACATTAGGATTCTCTTTTTAACCTGTTCCTTAAAACACTAGTGCTTAGGAAATCTATTGGAGGCAGAAGCAGTCAAGGGTAGCCTAGGGTTAGGGTTAGGCTTAGGGTTAGGGTTAGGGTACGGCTTACGGTACGGGTTTGGGGAGGGCTTCGGGTATGGCGTAGGGTATGGGTTAGGGTTATGGTTAGGGTTAGTGTTAGGGATAGGGCTCGGTTTAGGGTACGTGTTAGGATTAAGGTACGTGTTAGGGTTAGGATAGTGGTTAGGGTCAATGTACGTGTTAGGGTTAGGGTAGTGATTAAACCTATCCCACTCTCTAGATACCCCTTAGCACGTAAAGGAATATTATTTGGGGGTCCAGCCATGGAGAAGAGTTTAGATACTAGGATAAGATAAGGAAAACACCCATTATAAAGAAATCACATTAGAATTCTCTTTTTAAGCTGTTCCTTAAAACACTAGTGCTTAGGAAACCTATTGGAGGCAGAAGCAGTCAAGGGTAGCCTAGGGTTAGGTTTAGGCTTAGGGTTAGGCTTAGGGTACGGCTTAGGGTACGGGTTCAGTGAGGGGTTCGGGCACGATGTAGGGTATGGGTTAGGGTTAGGGTTAGGGTTAGTGTTAGGGTTAGGGCTCGGTTTAGGGTACGGTTTAGGATTAGGGTACGTGTTAGGGTTAGGGTAGGGGTTAGGGTTAGGGTACGTGTTAGGGTTAGGGTAGATATTAAACCTATCCCACTCTCTAGATACCCCTTAGAACATAAAGAATATTATTTGGGGGTCCAGCCATGGAGAAGAGTTTAGACACTAGGATAAGATAAGGAACACACCCGTTATAAAGAAATCACATTAGGATTCTCTTTTTAAGCTGTTCCTTAAAACACTAGTGCTTAGGAAATCTGTTGGAGGCAGAAGCAGTCAAGGGTAGCCTAGGGTTAGGGTTAGGCTTAGGGTTAGGATTAGCGTTCGTCTTAGAGTACGGGTTCGGGGAGGGCTTCGGGTATGGTGTAGGGTATGGGTTAGGTTTAGGGTTAGGGTTAGTGTTAGGGTTAGGGCTCGGTTTAGGGTACGGGTTAGGATTAGGGTACGTGTTAGGGTTAGGATAGTGGTTATGGTTAATGTACGTGTTAGGGTTAGGGTAGTTATTAAACCTATCCCATTCTCTAGATACCCCTCAGCACGTAAAGAATATTATTTGCGGGTCCAGCCATGGAGAAGAGTTTAGACACTAGGATAAGATAAGGAACACACCCATTATAAAGAAATCACATTAGGATTCTCTTTTAATGCTGTTCCTTAAAACACTAGTGCTTAGGAAATCTATTGGAGGCAGAAGCAGTCAAGGGTAGTCTAGGGTTAGGGTTAGGCTTAGGGTTATGCTTAGGGTACGGCTTAGGGTAAGGGTTCTGGGAGGGCTTCGGGTATGGCGTAGGGTAAGGGTTAGGGTTAGGGTTAGGGTTAGTGTTAGGGTTAGGGCTCGGTTTAGGGTATTGTTTAGGATTAGAGTACGTGTTAGGTTTAGGGTAGGGGTTAGGGTTAGGGTACGTGTGAGGGTTAGGGTAGGGGTTAGGGTTAGGGTACGTGTTAGGTTTAGGGTAGTTATTAAACCTATCCCACTCTCTAGATACCCCTTAGCACGTAAAGGAATATTATTTGGGGGTCCAGCCCTGGAGAAGAGTTTAGACACTAGGATAAGATAAGGAACACACCCATTATAAAGAAATCACATTAGGATTCTCTTTTTAAGCTCTTCTTTAAAACATTAGTGCTTAGGAATTCTATTGGAGGCAGAAGCAGTCAAGGGTAGCCTAGGGTTAGGTTTAGGCTTAGGGTTAGGGTTAGGGTACGGCTTAGGGTACGGGTTCGGTGAGGGCTTCGGGTATGGCGGAGGGTATGGGTTAGGGTTAGGTTTAGGGTTAGTGTTAGGGATAGGGCTCGGTTTAGGTTACGTGTTAGGATTAAGGTACGTGTTAGGGTTAGGATAGTGGTTAGGGTTAATGTACGTGTTAGGGTTAGGGTAGTGATTAAACCTATCCCACTCTCTAGATACCCCTTAGCATGTAAAGGAATATTATTTGGGGGTCCAGCCATGGAGAAGTTTTAGATACTAGGATAAGATAAGGAAAACACCCATTATAAAGAAATCACATTAGAATTCTCTTTTTAAGCTGTTCCTTAAAACACTAGTGCTTAGGAAACCTATTGGAGGCAGAAGCAGTCAAGGGTAGCCTAGGGTTAGGTTTAGGCTTAGGGTTAGGCTTAGGGTACGGCTTAGGGTACGGGTTCGGGGAGGTCTTCGGGTATGGCGTAGGGTATGGGTTAGGGTTAGGGTTAGGGTTAATGTTAGGGTTAGGGCTTTGTTTAGGGTTCGGTTTAGGATTAGGGTACGTGTTAGGGTTAGGGTAGGGGTTAGGGTTAGGGTACGTGTTAGGGTTAGGGTAGATATTAAAGCTATCCCACTCTCTAGATACCCCGTAGAACATAAAGAATATTATTTGGGGGTCCAGCCATGGAGAAGAGTTTAGACACTAGGATAAGATAAGGAACACACCCGTTATAAAGAAATCACATTAGGATTCTCTTTTTAAGCTGTTCCTTAAAACACTAGTGCTTAGGAAATCTATTGGAGGCAGAAGCAGTCAAGGGTAGCCTAGGGTTAGGGTTAGGCTTAGGGTTAGGGTTAGGGTACGGCTTAGGGTATGTGTTCGGGGAGGTCTTCGGGTATGGCGTAGGGTATGGTTTAGGGTTAGGGTTAGGGTTAGTGTTAGGGTTAGGGCTTTGTTTAGGGTACGGTTTCGGATTAGGGTACGTGTTAGGGTTAGGGTACGGGTTAGGGTTAGGGTACGTGTTAGGGTTAGGGTAGATATTAAACCTATCCCACTCTCTAGATACCCCTTAGAACATAAAGAATATTATTTGGGGGTCCAGCCATGGAGAAGAGTTTAGATACTAGGATAAGATAAGGAACACACCCGTTATAAAGAAATCACATTAGGATTCTCTTTTTAAGCTGTTCCTTAAAACACTAGTGCTTAGGAAATCTATTGGAGGCAGAAGCAGTCAAGGGTAGCCTAGGGTTAGGGTTAGGCTTAGGGTTAGGGTTAGCGTACGGCTTAGGGTACGGGTTCGGGGAGGGCTTCGGGTACGGCGTAGGGTATGGGTTAGGGTTAGGGTTAGGGTTAGTGTTAGGGATAGGGCTCGGTTTAGGGTACGGGTTAGGATTAAGGTACGTGTTAGGGTTAGGATAGTGGTTAGGGTTATGTACTTTTTAGGGTTAGGGTAGTGATTAAACCTATCCCACTCTCTAGATACCCCTTAGCACGTAAAGGAATATTATTTGGGGGTCCAGCCATGGAGAAGAGTTTAGATACTAGGATAAGATAAGGAAAACACCCATTATAAAGAAAACACATTAGAATTCTCTTTTTAAGCTGCTCCTTAAAACACTAGTGCTTAGGAAACCTATTGGAGGCAGAAGCAGTCAAGGGTAGCCTAGGGTTAGGGTTAGGCTTAGGGTTAGGGTTAGGGTACGGCTTAGGGTATGTGTTCGGGGAGGTCTTCGGGTATGGCGTAGGGTATGGGTTAGGGTTAGGGTTAGGGTTAGTGTTAGGGTTAGGGCTTTGTTTAGGGTACGGTTTCGGATTAGGGTACGTGTTAGGGTTAGGGTACGGGTTAGGGTTAGGGTACGTGTTAGGGTTAGGGTAGATATTAAACCTATCCCACTCTCTAGATACCCCTTAGAACATAAAGAATATTATTTGGGGGTCCAGCCATGGAGAAGAGTTTAGATACTAGGATAAGATAAGGAACACACCCGTTATAAAGAAATCACATTAGGATTCTCTTTTTAAGCTGTTCCTTAAAACACTAGTGCTTAGGAAATCTATTGGAGGCAGAAGCAGTCAAGGGTAGCCTAGGGTTAGGGTTAGGCTTAGGGTTAGGGTTAGCGTACGGCTTAGGGTACGGGTTCGGGGAGGGCTTCGGGTACGGCGTAGGGTATGGGTTAGGGTTAGGGTTAGGGTTAGTGTTAGGGATAGGGCTCGGTTTAGGGTACGGGTTAGGATTAAGGTACGTGTTAGGGTTAGGATAGTGGTTAGGGTTAATGTACTTTTTAGGGTTAGGGTAGTGATTAAACCTATCCCACTCTCTAGATACCCCTTAGCACGTAAAGGAATATTATTTGGGGGTCCAGCCATGGAGAAGAGTTTAGATACTAGGATAAGATAAGGAAAACACCCATTATAAAGAAAACACATTAGAATTCTCTTTTTAAGCTGCTCCTTAAAACACTAGTGCTTAGGAAACCTATTGGAGGCAGAAGCAGTCAAGGGTAGCCTAGGGTTAGGGTTAGGCTTAGGGTTAGGGTTAGGGTACGGCTTAGGATACGGGTTCGGGGAGGTCTTCGGGTATGGCGTAGGGTATGGGTTAGGGTTAGGGTTAGGGTTAGTGTTAGGGTTAGGGCTTTGTTTAGGGTACGGTTTAGGATTAGGGTACGTGTTAGGGTTAGGGTAGGGGTTAGGGTTAGGGTACGTGTTAGGGTTAGGGTAGATATTAAACCTATCCCACTCTCTAGATACCCCTTAGAACATAAAGAATATTATTTGGGGGTCCAGCCATGGAGAAGAGTTTAGACACTAGGATAAGATAAGGAACACACCCGTTATAAAGAAATCACATTAGGATTCTCTTTTTAAGCTGTTCCTTAAAACACTAGTGCTTAGGAAATCTATTGGAGGCAGAAGCAGTCAAGGGTAGCCTAGCGTTAGGGTTAGGCTTAGGGTTAGGATTAGCGTTCGTCTTAGAGTACGGGTTCGGGGAGGGCTTCGGGTATGGTGTAGGGTATGGGTTAGGTTTAGGGTTAGGGTTAGTGTTAGGGTTAGGGCTCGGTTTAGGGTACGGGTTAGGATTAGGGTACGTGTTAGGGTTAGGATAGTGGTTATGGTTAATGTACGTGTTAGGGTTAGGGTAGTTATTAAACCTATCCCATTCTCTAGATACCCCTCAGCACGTAAAGAATATTATTTGCGGGTCCAGCCATGGAGAAGAGTTTAGACACTAGGATAAGATAAGGAACACACCCATTATAAAGAAATCACATTAGGATTCTCTTTTTATGCTGTTCCTTAAAACACTAGTGCTTAGGAAATCTATTGGAGGCAGAAGCAGTCAAGGGTAGTCTAGGGTTAGGGTTAGGCTTAGGGTTATGCTTAGGGTACGGCTTAGGGTAAGGGTTCTGGGAGGGCTTCGGGTATGGCGTAGGGTAAGGGTTAGGGTTAGGGTTAGGGTTAGTGTTAGGGTTAGGGCTCGGTTTAGGGTATTGTTTAGGATTAGAGTACGTGTTAGGTTTAGGGTAGGGGTTAGGGTTAGGGTACGTGTGAGGGTTAGGGTAGGGGTTAGGGTTAGGGTACGTGTTAGGTTTAGGGTAGTTATTAAACCTATCCCACTCTCTAGATACCCCTTAGCACGTAAAGGAATATTATTTGGGGGTCCAGCCCTGGAGAAGAGTTTAGACACTAGGATAAGATAAGGAACACACCCATTATAAAGAAATCACATTAGGATTCTCTTTTTAAGCTCTTCTTTAAAACATTAGTGCTTAGGAATTCTATTGGAGGCAGAAGCAGTCAAGGGTAGCCTAGGGTTAGGGTTAGGCTTAGGGTTAGGGTTAGGGTACGGCTTAGGGTACGGGTTCGGGGAGGGCTTCGGTTATGGCGGAGGGTATGGGTTAGGGTTAGGTTTAGGGTTAGTGTTAGGGATAGGCCTCGGTTTAGGTTACGTGTTAGGATTAAGGTACGTGTTAGGGTTAGGATAGTGGTTAGGGTTAATGTACGTGTTAGGGTTAGGGTAGTGATTAAACCTATCCCACTCTCTAGATACCCCTTAGCATGTAAAGGAATATTATTTGGGGGTCCAGCCATGGAGAAGTTTTAGATACTAGGATAAGATAAGGAAAACACCCATTATAAAGAAATCACATTAGAATTCTCTTTTTAAGCTGTTCCTTAAAACACTAGTGCTTAGGAAACCTATTGGAGGCAGAAGCAGTCAAGGGTAGCCTAGGGTTAGGTTTAGGCTTAGGGTTAGGCTTAGGGTACGGCTTAGGGTACGGGTTCGGGGAGGTCTTCGGGTATGGCGTAGGGTATGGGTTAGGGTTAGGGTTAGGGTTAATGTTAGGGTTAGGGCTTTGTTTAGGGTTCGGTTTAGGATTAGGGTACGTGTTAGGGTTAGGGTAGGGGTTAGGGTTAGGGTACGTGTTAGGGTTAGGGTAGATATTAAAGCTATCCCACTCTCTAGATACCCCGTAGAACATAAAGAATATTATTTGGGGGTCCAGCCATGGAGAAGAGTTTAGACACTAGGATAAGATAAGGAACACACCCGTTATAAAGAAATCACATTAGGATTCTCTTTTTAAGCTGTTCCTTAAAACACTAGTGCTTAGGAAATCTATTGGAGGCAGAAGCAGTCAAGGGTAGCCTAGGGTTAGGGTTAGGCTTAGGGTTAGGGTTAGGGTACGGCTTAGGGTATGTGTTCGGGGAGGTCTTCGGGTATGGCGTAGGGTATGGGTTAGGGTTAGGGTTAGGGTTAGTGTTAGGGTTAGGGCTTTGTTTAGGGTACGGTTTCGGATTAGGGTACGTGTTAGGGTTAGGGTACGGGTTAGGGTTAGGGTACGTGTTAGGGTTAGGGTAGATATTAAACCTATCCCACTCTCTAGATACCCCTTAGAACATAAAGAATATTATTTGGGGGTCCAGCCATGGAGAAGAGTTTAGATACTAGGATAAGATAAGGAACACACCCGTTATAAAGAAATCACATTAGGATTCTCTTTTTAAGCTGTTCCTTAAAACACTAGTGCTTAGGAAATCTATTGGAGGCAGAAGCAGTCAAGGGTAGCCTAGGGTTAGGGTTAGGCTTAGGGTTAGGGTTAGCGTACGGCTTAGGGTATGGGTTCGGGGAGGGCTTCGGGTACGGCGTAGGGTATGGTTTAGGGTTAGGGTTAGGGTTAGTGTTAGGGATAGGGCTCGGTTTAGGGTACGGGTTAGGATTAAGGTACGTGTTAGGGTTAGGATAGTGGTTAGGGTTAATGTACGTGTTAGGGTTAGGGTAGTGATTAAACCTATCCCACTCTCTAGATACCCCCTAGCACGTAAAGGAATATTATTTGGGGGTCCAGCCATGGAGAAGAGTTTAGATACTAGGATAAGATAAGGAAAACACCCATTATAAAGAAAACACATTAGAATTCTCTTTTTAAGCTGCTCCTTAAAACACTAGTGCTTAGGAAACCTATTGGAGGCAGAAGCAGCCAAGGGTAGCCTAGGGTTAGGGTTAGGCTTAGGGTTAGGCTTAGGGTACGGCTTAGGGTACGGGTTCGGGGAGGGCTTCGGGTACGACGTAGGGTATGGGTTAGGGTTAGGGTTAGGGTTAGTGTTAGGGCTCGGTGTAGGGTACGGTTTAGGATTAGGGTACGTATTAGAGTTAGGAAAGGGGTAAGGGTTAGGGTACGCATTAGGGTTAGGGTAATTATTAAAACTATCCCACTCTCTAGATACCCCTTAGCACGTAAAGGAATATTATTTGGAGGTCCAGCCATGGAGAAGAGTTTAGACACTAAGATAATATAAGGAACACACACATTATAAAGAAATCACATTAGGAATCTTTTTTAAGCTGTTCCTTAAAACACTAGTGCTTAGTAAATCTATTGGAGGCAGAAGCAGTCAAGGGTAGCCTAGGGTTAGGGTTAGGCTTAGGGTTATGCTTAGGGTATGGCTTAGGGTACGGGTTCGGGGAGGGCTTCGGGTACGGCGTAGGGTATGGGTTAGGCATAGTGTTAGTGTTATTGTTAGGGTTAGGGCTCGGTTTAGGTTACGGGTTAGGATTAGGGTACTTGTTAGGGTTAGGGTAGTCGTTAGGGTTAGTGTACGTGTTAGGGTTAGGGTAGTTATTAAACCTATCCCACTCTCTAGATACCCCTTAGCACGTAAAGGAATATTATTTCGAGGTCCAGCCATGGAGAAGAGTTTAGACACTAGGATAAGTTAAGGAACACACACATTATAAAGAAATCTCATTAGGATTCTCTTTTTAAGCTGTTCCTTAAAACACTAGTGCTTAGGAAATCTATTGGAGGCAGAAGCAGTCAAGGGTAGCCTAGGGTTAGGGTTAGGCTTAGGGTTAGGATTAGCGTTCGTCTTAGGGTACGGGTTCGGGGAGGGCTTCGGGTATGGTGTAGGGTATGGGTTAGGTTTAGGGTTAGGGTTAGTGTTAGGGTTAGGGCTCGGTTCAGGGTACGGGTTAGGATTAGGGTACGTGTTAGGGTTAGGATAGTGGTTATGGTTAATGTACGTGTTAGGGTTAGGGTAGTTATTAAACCTATCCCATTCTCTAGATACCCCTCAGCACGTAAAGAATATTATTTGCGGGTCCAGCCATGGAGAAGAGTTTAGACACTAGGATAAGATAAGGAACACACCCATTATAAAGAAATCACATTAGGATTCTCTTTTTATGCTGTTCCTTAAAACACTAGTGCTTAGGAAATCTATTGGAGGCAGAAGCAGTCAAGGGTAGTCTAGGGTTAGGGTTAGGCTTAGGGTTATGCTTAGGGTACGGCTTAGGGTAAGGGTTCAGGGAGGGCTTCGGGTATGGCGTAGGGTAAGGGTTAAGGTTAGGGTTAGGGTTAGTGTTAGGGTTAGGGCTCGGTTTAGGGTATTGTTTAGGATTAGAGTACGTGTTAGGTTTAGGGTAGGGGTTAGGGTTAGGGTACGTGTGAGGGTTAGGGTAGGGGTTAGGGTTAGGGTACGTGTTAGGTTTAGGGTAGTTATTAAACCTATCCCACTCTCTAGATACCCCTTAGTACGTAAAGGAATATTATTTGGGGGTCCAGCCCTGGAGAAGAGTTTAGACACTAGGATAAGATAAGGAACACACCCATTATAAAGAAATCACATTAGGATTCTCTTTTTAAGCTGTTCTTTAAAACATTAGTGCTTAGGAATTCTATTGGAGGCAGAAGCAGTCAAGGGTAGCCTAGGGTTAGGGTTAGGCTTAGGGTTAGGGTTAGGGTACGGCTTAGGGTACGGGTTCGGGGAGGGCTTCGGGTATGGCGGAGGGTATGGGTTAGGGTTAGGTTTAGGGTTAGTGTTAGGGATAGGGCTCGGTTTAGGTTACGTGTTAGGATTAAGGTACGTGTTAGGGTTAGGATAGTGGTTAGGGTTAATGTACGTGTTAGGGTTAGGGTAGTGATTAAACCTATCCCACTCTCTAGATACCCCTTAGCATGTAAAGGAATTTTATTTGGGGGTCCAGCCATGGAGAAGTTTTAGATACTAGGATAAGATAAGGAAAACACCCATTATAAAGAAATCACATTAGAATTCTCTTTTTAAGCTGTTCCTTAAAACACTAGTGCTTAGGAAACCTATTGGAGGCAGAAGCAGTCAAGGGTAGCCTAGGGTTAGGGTTAGGCTTAGGGTTAGGCTTAGGGTACGGCTTAGGGTACGGGTTCGGGGAGGGCTTCGGGTACGACGTAGGGTATGGGTTAGGGTTAGGGTTAGGGTTAGTGTTAGGGTTAGGGCTCGGTTTAGGGTACGGGTTAGGATTAGGGTACGTGTTAGAGTTAGGAAAGGGGTAAGGGTTAGGGTACGCATTAGGGTTAGGGTAGATATTAAACCTATCCCACTCTCTAGATACCCCTTAGCACGTAAAGGAATATTATTTGGGGGTCCAGCTATGGAGAAGAGTTTAGACACTAATATAATATAAGGAACACTCACATGATAAAGAAATCACATTAGGAATCGCTTTTTAAGCTGTTCCTTAAAACACTAGTTCTTAGGAAATCTATTGGAGGCAGAAGCAGTCAAGGGTAGCCTAGGGTTAGGTTAGGATTACGGTTAGGCTTAGGGTACGGCTTAGGGTACGGGTTCGGGGAGGGCTTCGGGTACGGCGTAGCGTATGGTTTAGGGTAAGGGTTAGGGTTATTGTTAGGGTTAGGGCTCGGTTTAGGTTACGGTTTAGGATTAGGGTACGTGTTAAGGTTAGGGTAGGTGTTAGGATTAGGGTACGTGTTAGGGTTAGGGTAGTTATTAAACCTATCCCACTCTCTAGATACCCCTTAGCATGTAAAGGAATATTATTTGGGGGTCCAGCCATGGAGAAGAGTTTAGACAATAGGATAAGATAAGGAACACACCCGTTATAAAGAAATCACTTTGGGATTCTCTTTTTAAGCTGTTCCTTAAAACACTAGTGCTTAGGAAATCTATTGGAGGCAGAAGCAGTCAAGGGTAGCCTAGGGTTAGGGTTAGGCTTAGGGTTAGGGTTAGGGTACGGCTTAGGGTACGGGAACGGGGAGGGCTTCGGGTATGGCGTAGGGTATGTGTTAGGCTTAGTGTTAGTGTTAGTGTTAGGGTTAGCGCTCGGTTTAGGTTACGGGTTAGGATTAGTGTACTTGTTAGTGTTAGGGTAGTCGTTAGGGTTAGTGTACGTGTTAGGTTTAGGGTAGTGATTAAACCTATCCCACTCTCTAGATACCCCTTAGCACGTAAAGGAATATTATTTGGGGGTCCAGCCCTGGAGAAGAGTTTAGACACTAGGATAAGATAAGGAACACACCTATTATAAAGAAATCACATTAGGATTCTCTTTTTAAGTTCTTCTTTAAAACATTAGTGCTTAGGAAATCTATTGGAGGCAGAAGCAGTCAAGGGTAGCCTAGGGTTAGGGTTAGGCTTAGGGTTAGGGTTAGGGTACGGCTTAGGGTACGGGTTCGGGGAGGGCTTCGGGTATGGCGTAGGGTATGGGTTAGGGTTAGGGTTAGGGTTAGTGTTAGGGATAGGGCTCGGTTTAGGGTACGTGTTAGGATTAGGGTACGTGTTAGAGTTAGGAAAGGGGTAAGGGTTAGGGTACGCATTAGGGTTAGGGTAGTTATTAAACCTATCCCACTCTCTAGATACCTCTTAGCACGTAAAGGAATATTATTTGGAGGTCCAGCCATGGAGAAGAGTTTAGACACTAATATAATATAAGGAACACTCACATGATAAAGAAATCACATTAGGATTCTCTTTTTAAGCTGTTCCTTAAAACACTAGTGCTTAGGAAATCTATTGGAGGCAGAAGCAGTCAAGGGTAGCCTAGGGTTAGGTTAGGCTTACGGTTAGGCTTAGGGTACGGCTTAGGGTACGGGTTCGGGGAGGACTTCGGGTACGGCGTAGGGTATGGGATAGGGTTAGGGTTAGGTTTAGTGTTAGGGTTAGGGCTCGGTTGAGGTTACGGTTTAGGATTAGGGTACGTGTTAGGGTTAGGGTAGGGGTTAGGATTAGGGTACGTGTTAGGGTTAGGGTAGTTATTAAACCTATCCCACTCTCTAGATACCCCTTAGCACATAAAGAATATTATTTGGGGGTCCAGCCATGGAGAAGAGTTTAGACACTAGGATAAGATAAGGAACACACCCGTTATAAAGAAATCACATTAGGATTCTCTTTTTAAGCTGTTCCTTAAAACACTAGTGCTTAGGAAATCTATTGGAGGCAGAAGCAGTCAAGGGTAGCCTAGGGTTAGGGTTAGGCTTAGGGTTAGGGTTAGGGTACGGCTTAGGGTACGGGTTCGGGGAGGTCTTCGGGTATGGCGTAGGGTATGGGTTAGCGTTAGGGTTAGGGTTAGTGTTAGGTTTAGGGCTTTCTTTAGGGTACAGTTTAGGATTAGGGTAAGTGTTAGTGTTAGGGTAGGGGTTAGGGTTAGGGTACGTGTTAGGGTTAGGGTAGTTATTAAACCTATCCCACTCTCTAGATACCCCTTAGCATGTAAAGGAATATTATTTGGGGGTCCAGCCATGGAGAAGAGTTTAGACAATAGGATAAGATAAAGAACACACCCATTATAAAGAAATCACATTAGGATTCTATTTTTAAGCTGTTCCTTAAAACACTAGTGCTTAGGAAATCTATTGGAGGCAGAAGCAGTCAAGGGTAGCCTAGGGTTAGGGTTAGGCTTAGGGTTAGGCTTAGGGTATGGCTTAGGGTACGGGTTCGGGGAGGGCTTCGGGTATGGCGTAGGGTATGTGTAAGGGTTAGGGTTAGGGTTAGTGTTAGGGTTAGGGCTCGGTTTAGGGTATGGTTTAGGATTAGGGTACGTGTTAGGGTTAGGGTAGGGGTTAGGGTTAGGGTACGTGTTAGGTTTAGGGTAGTTATTAAACCTATCCCACTCTCTAGAAACCCCTTAGCACGTAAAGGAATATTATTTGGAGGTCCAGCCATGGAGAAGAGTTTAGACACTAGGATAAGATAAGGAACACACCCATTATAAAGAAATCACATTAGGATTCTCTTTTTAAGCTGTTCCTTAAAACACTAGTGCTTAGGAAATCTATTGGAGGCAGAAGCAGTCAAGGGTAGCCTAGGGTTAGGGATAGGCTTAGGGTTAGGGTTAGGGTACGGCTTAGGGTACGGGTTCGGGGAGGACTTCGGGTATGGCGTAGGGTATGGGTTAGCGTTAGGGTTAGCGTTAGGGCTTTCTTTAGGGTACAGTTTAGGATTAGGGTACGTGTTAGTGTTAGGGTAGGGGTTAGGGTTAGGGTACGTGTTAGGGTTAGGGTAGTTATTTAACCTATCCCACTCTCTAGATACCCCTTAGAACATAAAGAATATTATTTGGGGGTCCAGCCATGGAGAAGAGTTTACACACTAGGATAAGATAAGGAGCACACCCGTTATAAAGAAATCACATTAGGATTCTCTTTTTAAGCTGTTCCTTAAAACACTAGTGTTTAGGAAATCTATTGGATGCAGAAGCAGTCAAGGGTAGCCTAGGGTTAGTTTAGGCTTAGGGTTAGGCTTAGGTTATGGGTTCGGGGAGGGCTTCGTGTACGGCGTAGGTTATGGGTTAGGGTTAGGGTTAGGCTTATTGTTAGGGTTAGGGCTCCGTTTAGGGTACGGGTTAGGATTAGGGTACGTGTTAGAGTTAGGGTAGGGGTTAGGGTTAGGGTACGTGTTAGGTTTAGGGTAGTTATTAAACCTATCCCACTCTCTAGATACCCCTTAGCACGTAAAGGAATATTATTTGGAGGTCCAGCCATGGAGAAGAGTTTAGACACTAGGATAAGATAAGGAACACACCCATTATAAAGAAATCACATTAGGATTCTCTTTTTAAGCTGTTCCTTAAAACACTAGTGCTTAGGAAATCTATTGGAGGCAGAAGCAGTCAAGGGTAGCCTAGGGTTAGGGTTAGGCTTAGGGTTAGGTTTAGGGTACGGCTTAGGGTACGGGTTCGGGGAGGTCTTCGGGTATGGCGTAGGGTATGGGTTAGGGTTAGGGTTAGGGTTAGTGTTAGGGTGAGGGCTTTGTTTAGGGTACGTTTTAGGATTAGGGTACGTGTTAGGGTTAGGGTAGGGGTTAGGGTTAGGGTACGTGTTAGGTTTAGGGTAGTTATTAAACCTATCCCACTCTCTAGATACCCCTTAGCACATAAAGAATATTATTTGGTGGTCCAGCCATGGAGAAGAGTTTAGACACTAGGATAAGATAAGGAACACACCCTTTATAAAGAAGTCACATTAGGATTCTCTTTTTAAGCTGTTACTTAAAACACTAGTGCTTAGGAAATCTATTGGAGGCAGAAGCAGTCAAGGGTAGCCTAGGGTTAGGTTTAGGCTTAGGGTTAGGGTTAGGGTACGGCTTAGGGTACGGGATCGGGGAGGGCTTCGGGTACGGCGTAGGGTATGGGTTAGGCTTATTGTTAGATTTAGTGTTAGGGTTAGGGCTCGGTTTAGGTTACGGGTTAGGATTAGGGTACGTGTTAGGGTTAGGATAGGGGTAAGGGTTAGTGTACGCGTTAGGGTTAGGGTAGTTGTTAAACCTATCCCACTCTCTAGATACCCCTTAGCACGTAAAGGAATATTATTTTGGGGTTCAGCCATGGAGAAGAGTTTAGACACTAGGATAAGATAAGGAACACACCCATTATAAAGAAATCACATTAGGATTCTCTTTTTAAGCTGTTCCTTAAAACACTAGTGCTTAGGAAATCTACTGGAGGCAGAAGCAGTGAAGGGTAGCCTAGGGTTAGGGTTAGGCTTAGGGTTATGCTTAGGGTACGGCTTAGGGTACGGGTTCGGGGAGGGCTTCGGGTACGGCGTAGGGTATGGGTTAGGGTTAGGGTTAGGGTTAGTGTTAGGGTTAGGGCTCGGTTTAGAGTACGGTTTAGGATTAGGGTACGTGTTAGGGTTAGGGTAGGGGTTAGGGTTAGGGTACGTGTTAGGTTTAGGGTAGTTATTAAACCTATCCCACTCTCTAGAAACCCCTTAGCACGTAAAGTAATATTATTTGGAGGTCCAGCCCTGGAGAAGAGTTTAGACACTAGGATAAGATAAGGAACTCACCCATTATAAAGAAATCACATTAGGATTCTCTTTTTAAGCTGTTCCTTAAAACACTAGTGCTTAGGAAATCTATTGCAGGCAGAAGTATTCGAGGGTAGCCTCGGGTTAGGGTTAGGCTTAGGGTTAGGCTTAGGGTACGGCTTAGGGTACAGGTTCGGGGAGGGCTTCGGGTACGACGTAGGGTATGGGTAAGGTTTATAGTTAGGGTTAGTGTTAGGGTTAGGGCTCGGTTTAGGGTACGTGTTAGGGTTAGGGTAGGGGTTAGGGTTAGGGTACGCGTTAGAGTTAGGGTAGTTATTAAACCTATCCCACTCTCTAGATACACATTAGCACGTAAAGGAATATTATTTGGGGGTCCAGCCATGGAGAAGAGTTTAGACAATAGGATAAGATAAGGAACACACCCATTATAAATAAATCACATTAGGATTCTCTTTTTAAGCTGTTCCTTAAAACACTAGTGCTTAGGAAACTTATTGGAGGCAGAAGCAGTCAAGGGTAGCCTAGGGTTAGGGTTAGGCTTAGGGTTAGGCTTAGGGTACGGCTTAGGGTACGGGTTCGGGGAGGGCTTCGGGCACGACGTAGGGTATGGGTTAGGGTTAGGGTTAGGGTTTGTGTTAGGGTTAGGGCTCGGTGTAGGGTACTGGTTAGGATTAGGGTACGTGTTAGAGTTAGGAAAGGGGTAAGGGTTAGGGTACGCATTAGGGTTAGGGTAGTTATTAAACATATCCCACTCTCTAGATACCCCTTAGCAAGTAAAGGAATATTATTTGGGGGTCCAGCCATGGAGAAGAGTTTAGACACTAAGATAATATAAGGAACACACACATTATAAAGAAATCACATTAGGAATCTTTTTTAAGCTGTTCCATAAAACACTAGTTCTTAGGAAATCTATTGGAGGCAGAAGCAGTCAAGGGTAGCCTAGGGTTAGGTTAGGCTTACGGTTAGGCTTAGGGTACGGCTTAGGGTACGGGTTCGTGGAGGACTTCGGGTACGGCGTAGGGTATGGATTAGGTTTAGGGTTAGGGTTAGTGTTAGGGTTAGGGCTCGGTTTAGGTTACGGTTTAGGATTAGGGTACGTGTTAGGGTTAGGGTAGGGGTTAGGATTAGGGTACGTGTTAGGGTTAGGGTAGTTATTAAACCTATCCCACTCTCTAGATACCCCTTAGCATGTAAAGGAATATTATTTGGGGGTCCAGCCATGGAGAAGAGTTTAGACACTAGGATAAGATAAGGAACACACCCATTATAAAGAAATCACATTAGGATCCTCTTTTTAAGCTGTTCCTTAAAACACTAGTGCTTAGGAAATCTATTGGAGGCAGAAGCAGTCAAGGGTAGCCTAGGGTTAGGGTTAGGCTTAGGGTTATGCTTAGGGTACGGCTTAGGGTACGGGTTCGGGGAGGGCTTCGGGTACGGCGTAGGGTATGTGTTAGGGTTAGGGTTAGGGTTAGTGTTAGGGTTAGGGCTCGGTTTAGGGTACGGTTTAGGATTAGGGTACGTGTTAGGATTAGGGTAGGGGTTAGGGTTAGGGTACGTGTTAGGTTTAGGGTAGTTATTAAACCTAACCCACTCTCTAGAAACCCCTTAGCACGTAAAGGAATATTATTTGGAGGTCCAGCCCTGGAGAAGAGTTTAGAAACTAGGATAAGATAAGGAACTCACCCATTATAAAGAAATCACATTAGGTTTCTCTTTTTAAGCTGTTCCTTAAAACACTAGTGCTTAGGAAATCTATTGGAGGCAGAAGCAGTCGAGGGTAGCCTAGGGTTAGGGTTAGGCTTAGGGTTAGGCTTAGGGTACGGCTTAGGGAACGGGTTCAGGGAGGGCTTCGGGTACGACGTAGGGTATGGGTTAGGTTTATAGTTAGGGTTAGTGTTAGGGTTAGGGCTCGGTTTAGGGTACGTGTTAGGGTTAGTGTAGGGGTTAGGGTTAGGGTACGCGTTAGAGTTAGGGTAGTTATTAAACCTATCCCACTCTCTAGATACACATTAGCACGTAAAGGAATATTATTTGGGGGTCCAGCCATGGAGAAGTGTTTAGACAATAGGATAAGATAAGGAACACACCCATTATAAAGAAATCACATTAGGATTCTCTTTTTAAGCTGTTCCTTAAAACACTAGTGCTTAGGAAATCTATTGGAGGCAGAAGCAGTCAACGGTAGCATAGGGTTAGGGTTAGGCTTAGGGTTACGGTTAGGGTACGGCTTAGGGTATGGGTTAGGGGAGGGGTTCGGGCACGGCGTAGGGTATGGGTTACGGTTAGGGTTAGGGTTAGTGATAGGGTTAGGGCTCGGGTTAGGGTACGGTTTAGGATTAGGGTACGTGTTAGGGTTAGGGTAGGGGTTAGGGTTAGGATACGTGTTAGGGTTAGGGTTATTAAACCTATCCCACTCTCTAGATACCCCTTAGCACGTAAAGGAATATTATTTGGGGATCCAGCCATGGAGAAGTGTTTAGACACTAGGATAAGATAAGGAACACACCCATTATAAAGAAATCACATTAGGATACACTTTTTAAGCTGTTCCTTAAAACACTATTGCTTAGGAAATCTATTGGAGGCAGACGCAGTCAAGGGTAGCCTAGGGTTAGGGTTAGGCTTAGGGTTAGGGTTAGGGTACGGCTTAGGGTACGGGTTCGGGGAGGTCTTCGGGTATGGCGTAGGGTATGGGTTAGGGTTAGGGTTAGGGTTAGTGTTAGGGTGAGGGCTTTGTTTAGGGTACGTTTTAGGATTAGGGTACGTGTTAGGGTTAGGGTAGGGGTTAGGGTTAGGGTACGTGTTAGGTTTAGGGTAGTTATTAAACCTATCCCACTCTCTAGATACCCCTTAGCACATAAAGAATATTATTTGGGGGTCCAGCCATGGAGAAGAGTTTAGACACTAGGATAAGATAAGGAACACACCCTTTATAAAGAAGTCACATTAGGATTCTCTTTTTAAGCTGTTACTTAAAACACTAGTGCTTAGGAAATCTATTGGAGGCAGAAGCAGTCAAGGGTAGCCTAGGGTTAGGGTTAGGCTTAGGGTTAGGGTTAGGGTACGGCTTAGGGTACGGGATCGGGGAGGGCTTCGGGTACGGCGTAGGGTATGGGTTAGGCTTATTGTTAGATTTAGTGTTAGGGTTAGGGCTCGGTTTAGGTTACGGGTTAGGATTAGGGTACGTGTTAGGGTTAGGATAGGGGTAAGGGTTAGTGTACGCGTTAGGGTTAGGGTAGTTGTTAAACCTATCCCACTCTCTAGATACCCCTTAGCACGTAAAGGAATATTATTTTGGGGTTCAGCCATGGAGAAGAGTTTAGACACTAGGATAAGATAAGGAACACACCCATTATAAAGAAATCACATTAGGATTCTCTTTTTAAGCTGTTCCTTAAAACACTAGTGCTTAGGAAATCTATTGGAGGCAGAAGCAGTCAAGGGTAGCCTAGGGTTAGGGTTAGGCTTAGGGTTAGGCTTAGGGTACGGCTTAGGGTACGGGTTCGGGGAGGGCTTCGGGCACGACGTAGGGTATGGGTTAGGGTTAGGGTTAGGGTTTGTGTTAGGGTTAGGGCTCGGTGTAGGGTACTGGTTAGGATTAGGGTACGTGTTAGAGTTAGGAAAGGGGTAAGGGTTAGGGTACGCATTAGGGTTAGGGTAGTTATTAAACCTATCCCACTCTCTAGATACCCCTTAGCAAGTAAAGGAATATTATTTGGGGGTCCAGCCATGGAGAAGAGTTTAGACACTAAGATAATATAAGGAACACACACATTATAAAGAAATCACATTAGGAATCTTTTTTAAGCTGTTCCATAAAACACTAGTTCTTAGGAAATCTATTGGAGGCAGAAGCAGTCAAGGGTAGCCTAGGGTTAGGTTAGGCTTACGGTTAGGCTTAGGGTACGGCTTAGGGTACGGGTTCGTGGAGGACTTCGGGTACGGCGTAGGGTATGGATTAGGTTTAGGGTTAGGGTTAGTGTTAGGGTTAGGGCTCGGTTTAGGTTACGGTTTAGGATTAGGGTACGTGTTAGGGTTAGGGTAGTTATTAAACCTATCCCACTCTCTAGATACCCCTTAGCATGTAAAGGAATATTATTTGGGGGTCCAGCCATGGAGAAGAGTTTAGACACTAGGATAAGATAAGGAACACACCCATTATAAAGAAATCACATTAGGATCCTCTTTTTAAGCTGTTCCTTAAAACACTAGTGCTTAGGAAATCTATTGGAGGCAGAAGCAGTCAAGGGTAGCCTAGGGTTAGGGTTAGGCTTAGGGTTATGCTTAGGGTACGGCTTAGGGTACGGGTTCGGGGAGGGCTTCGGGTACGGCGTAGGGTATGTGTTAGGGTTAGGGTTAGGGTTAGTGTTAGGGTTAGGGCTCGGTTTAGGGTACGGTTTAGGATTAGGGTACGTGTTAGGGTTAGGGTAGGGGTTAGGGTTAGGGTACGTGTTAGGTTTAGGGTAGTTATTAAACCTATCCCACTCTCTAGAAACCCCTTAGCACGTAAAGGAATATTATTTGGAGGTCCAGCCCTGGAGAAGAGTTTAGAAACTAGGATAAGATAAGGAACTCACCCATTATAAAGAAATCACATTAGGTTTCTCTTTTTAAGCTGTTCCTTAAAACACTAGTGCTTAGGAAATCTATTGGAGGCAGAAGCAGTCGAGGGTAGCCTAGGGTTAGGGTTAGGCTTAGGGTTAGGCTTAGGGTACGGCTTAGGGAACGGGTTCGGGGAGGGCTTCGGGTACGACGTAGGGTATGGGTTAGGTTTATAGTTAGGGTTAGTGTTAGGGTTAGGGTTCGGTTTAGGGTACGTGTTAGGGTTAGGGTAGGGGTTAGGGTTAGGGTACGCGTTAGAGTTAGGGTAGTTATTAAACCTATCCCACTCTCTAGATACACATTAGCACGTAAAGGAATATTATTTGGGGGTCCAGCCATGGAGAAGTGTTTAGACAATAGGATAAGATAAGGAACACACCCATTATAAAGAAATCACATTAGGATTCTCTTTTTAAGCTGTTCCTTAAAACACTAGTGCTCAGGAAATCTATTGGAGGCAGAAGCAGTCAAAGGTAGCATAGGGTTAGGGTTAGGCTTAGGGTTACGGTTAGGGTACGGCTTAGGGTATGGGTTAGGGGAGGGGTTCGGGCATGGCGTAGGGTATGGGTTACGGTTAGGGTTAGGGTTAGTGATAGGGTTAGGGCTCGGGTTAGGGTACGGTTTAGGATTAGGGTACGTGTTAGGGTTAGGGTAGGGGTTAGGGTTAGGATACGTGTTAGGGTTAGGGTTATTAAACCTATCCCACTCTCTAGATACCCCTTAGCACGTAAAGGAATATTATTTGGGGATCCAGCCATGGAGAAGTGTTTAGACACTAGGATAAGATAAGGAACACACCCATTATAAAGAAATCACATTAGGATACACTTTTTAAGCTGTTCCTTAAAACACTATTGCTTAGGAAATCTATTGGAGGCAGACGCAGTCAAGGGTAGCCTAGGGTTAGGGTTAGGCTTAGGATTAGGCTTAGGGTACGGCTTAGGGTACGAGTACGGGGAGGGCTTCGGGTACGGTGTAGGGTATGGGTTAGGGTAAGGGTTAGGGTTAGTGTTAGTGTTAGTGCTCGGTTTAGTGTACGGCTTAGGAAAAGGGTACGTGTTAGGGTTAGGGTAGGGGTTAGGGTTAGGGTACGAATTAGGGTTAGGGTAGTTATTAAACCGATCTCACTCTCTAGATACCCCTTAGAACGTAGAGGAATATTTTTTGGGGGTCCAGCCATGGAGAAGAGTTTAGACACTAGGGTAAGATAAGGAACACACCCTTTTTAAAGAAATCACATTAGGATTCTCTTTTTAAGCTGTTCCGTAAAACACTAGTGCTTAGGAAATCTATTGGAGGCAGAAGCAGTCAAGGGTAGACTAGGGTTAGGGTTAGGCTTTGGTTAGGGTTAGGGTACGGCTTAGGGTACGGTTTCGGGGAGGGCTTCGGGTATGGCGTAGGGTATGGGTTAGGGTTAGGGTTAGGGTTAGTGTTAGGGTTAGGTCTCGGTTTAGGGTACGGTTTAGGATTAGGGTACGTGTTAGGGTTAGGGTAGGGGTTAGGGTTAGGGTATGCGTTAGCGTTAGGGTAGTTATTAAACCTACCCCACTCTCTAGATACCCTTTAGCACGTAAAGGAATATTATTTGGAGGTCCAGCCATGGAGAAGAGTTTAGACACTAGGATAAGATAAGGAACACACCCATTACAAAGAAATCACATTAGGATTCTCTTTTTAAGCTGTTCCTTAAAACACTAGTGCTTAGGAAATCTATTGGAGGCAGAAGCAGTCAAGGGTAGCCTAGGGTTAGGGTTAGGCTTAGGGTTAGGGTTAGCGTACGGCTTAGGGTACGGGTTCGGGGAGGGCTTCGGGTACGGCGTAGGGTATGGGTTAGGGTTAGGGTTAGGGTTAGTGTTAGGGATAGGGCTCGGTTTAGGGTACGGGTTAGGATTAAGGTACGTGTTAGGGTTAGGATAGTGGTTAGGGTTAATGTACGTGTTAGGGTTAGGGTAGTGATTAAACCTATCCCACTCTCTAGATACCCCTTAGCACGTAAAGGAATATTATTTGGGGGTCAAGCCATGGAGAAGAGTTTAGATACTAGGATAAGATAAGGAAAACACCCATTATAAAGAAAACACATTAGAATTCTCTTTTTAAGCTGCTCCTTAAAACACTAGTGCTTAGGAAACCTATTGGAGGCAGAAGCAGTCAAGGGTAGCCTAGGGTTAGGGTTAGGCTTAGGGTTAGGCTTAGGGTACGGCTTAGGTTACGGGTTCGGGGAGGGCTTCGGGTAAGACGTAGGGTATGGGTTAGGGTTAGGGTTAGGGTTTGTGTTAGGGTTAGGGCTCGGTGTAGGGTAAGGGTTAGGATTAGGGTACGTGTTAGAGTTAGGAAAGGGGTAAGGGTTAGGGTACGCATTAGGGTTAGGGTAGTTATTAAACCTATCCCACTCTCTAGATACCCCTTAGCAAGTAAAGGAATATTATTTGGGGGTCCAGCCATGGAGAAGAGTTTAGACACTAAGATAATATAAGAAACACACACATTATAAAGAAATCACATTAGGAATCTTTTTTAAGCTGTTCCTTAAAACACTAGTTCTTAGGAAATCTATTGGAGGCAGAAGCAGTCAAGGGTAGCCTAGGGTTAGGTTAGGCTTACGGTTAGGCTTAGGGTACGGCTTAGTGTACGGGTTCGGGCAGGACTTCGGGTACTGCGTAGGGTATGGGTTAGGGTTAGGGTTAGGGTTAGTGTTAGGGTTAGGTCTCGGTTTAGGGTCCGTTTTAGGATTAGGGTACGTGTTAGGGTTAGGGTAGGGGTTAGGGTTAGGGTACGTGTTAGCGTTAGGGTGGTTATTAAACCTATCCCACTCTCTAGATATCCCTTAGCACGTAAAGGAATATTATTTGGAGGTCCAGCCATGGAAAAAAGTTTAGACACTAGGATAAATAAGGAACACACCCATTATAAAGAAATCACATTAGGAATCTTTTTTAAGCTGTTCCTTAAAACACTAGTTCTTAGGAAATCTATTGGAGGCAGAAGCAGTCAAGGGTAGCCTAGGGTTAGGGTTAGGTTTAGGGTACGGCTTAGGGTATGGTTTCGGGTAGGGGTTCGGGCACGGCGTAGGGTATGGGTTAGGGTTAGGGTTAGGGTTAGTGTTAGGGTTAGGGCTCGGTTTAGGGTATGGGTTAGGATTAGGGTACGTGTTAGGGTTAGGGTAGGGGTTAGGATTAGGGTACGTGTTAGGTTTAGGGTAGTTATTAAACCTATCCCACTCTCTAGAAACCCCTTAGCACGTAAAAGAATATTATTTGGAGGTCCAGCCCTGGAGAAGAGTTTTGACACTAGGATAAGATAAGGAACACACCCATTATAAAGAAATCACATTAGGATTCTCTTTTTAAGCTCTTCTTTAAAACATTAGTGCTTAGGAAATCTACTGGAGGCAGAAGCAATCAAGGGTAGCCTAGGGTTAGGGTTAGGCTTAGGGTTAGGGTTAGGGTACGGCTTAGGGTACGGGTTCGGGGAGGGCTTCGGGTATGGCGTAGGGTATGGGTTAGGGTTAGGGTTAGGGTTAGTGTTAGGGATAGGGCTCGGTTTAGGGTACGTGTTAGGATTAAGGTGCGTGTTAGGGTTAGGATAGTGGTTAGGGTTAATGTACGTATTAGGGTTAGGGTAGTGATTAAACCTATCCCACTCTCTAGATACCCCTTAGCACGTAAAGGAATATTATTTGGGGGTCCAGCCATGGAGAAGAGTTTAGACACTAGGATAAGATAAGGAAAACACCCATTATAAAGAAATCACATTAGAATTCTCTTTTTAAGCTGTTCCTTAAAACACTAGTGCTTAGGAAACCTATTGGAGGCAGAAGCAGTCAAGGGTAGCCTAGGGTTAGGGTTAGGCTTAGGGTTAGGCTTAGGGTACGGCTTAGGGTACGGGTTCGGGGAGGTCTTCGGGTATGGCGTAGGGTATGGGTTAGGGTTAGGTTTAGGGTTAATGTTAGGGTTAGGGCTTTGTTTAGGGTTCGGTTTAGGATTAGGGTACGTGTTAGGGTTAGCGTAGGGGTTAGGGTTAGGGTACGTGTTAGGGTTAGGGTAGATATTAAAGCTATCCCACTCTCTAGATACCCCTTAGAACATAAAGAATATTATTTGGGGGTCCAGCCATGGAGAAGAGTTTAGACACTAGGATAAGATAAGGAACACACCCGTTATAAAGAAATCACATTAGGATTCTCTTTTTAAGCTGTTCCTTAAAACACTAGTGCTTAGGAAATCTATTGGAGGCAGAAGCAGTCAAGGGTAGCCTAGGGTTAGGGTTAGGCTTAGGGTTAGGGTTAGGGTACGGCTTAGGGTATGTGTTCGGGGAGGTCTTCGGGTATGGCGTAGGGTATGGGTTAGGGTTAGGGTTAGGGTTAGTGTTAGGGTTAGGGCTTTGTTTAGGGTACGGTTTAGGATTAGGGTACGTGTTAGGGTTAGGGTAGGGGTTAGGGTTAGGGTACGTGTTAGGGTTAGGGTAGATATTAAACCTATCCCACTCTCTAGATACCCCTTAGAACATAAAGAATATTATTTGAGGGTCCAGCCATGGAGAAGAGTTTAGACACTAGGATAAGATAAGGAACACACCCGTTATAAAGAAATCACATTAGGATTCTCTTTTTAAGCTGTTCCTTAAAACACTAGTGCTTAGGAAATCTATTGGAGGCAGAAGCAGTCAAGGGTAGCCTAGGGTTAGGGTTAGGCTTAGGGTTAGGGTTAGGGTACGGATTAGGGTACGGGATCGGGGAGGGATTCGGGTACTGCGTAGGGTATGGGTTAGGCTTAGTGTTAGTGTTAGTGTTAGGGTTAGGGCTCGGTTTAGGTTACGGGTTAGGATTAGGGTACTTGTTAGGGTTAGGGTAGTCGTTAGGGTTAGTGTACGTGTTAGGGTTAGGGTAGTTATTAAACCTATCCCACTCTCTAGATACCCCTTAGCACGTAAAGGAATATGATTTGGGGGTCCAGCCATGGAGAAGAGTTTAGATACTAGGATAAGATAAGGAAAACACCCATTATAAAGAAATCACATTAGAATTCTCTTTTTAAGCTGTTCCTTAAAACACTAGTGCTTAGGAAACCTATTGGAGGCAGAAGCAGTCAAGCGTAGCCTAGGGTTAGGGTTAGGCTTAGGGTTAGGCTTAGGGTACGGCTTAGGGTACGGGTTCGGGGAGGTCTTCGGGTATGGCCTAGGGTATGGGTTAGGGTTAGGGTTAGGGTTAATGTTAGGGTTAGGGCTTTGTTTAGGGTTCGGTTTAGGATTAGGGTACGTGTTAGGGTTAGGGTAGGGGTTAGGGTTAGGGTAAGTGTTAGGGTTAGGGTAGATATTAAAGCTATCCCACTCTCTAGATACCCCTTAGAACATAAAGAATATTTTTGGGTGTCCAGCCGTGGAGAAGAGTTTAGACACTAGGATAAGATAAGGAACACACCCGTTATAAAGAAATCACATTAGGATTCACTTTTTAAGCTGTTCCTTAAAACACTAGTGCTTAAGAAATCTATTGGAGGCAGAAGCAGTCAAGGGTAGCCTAGGGTTAGGGTTAGGCTTAGGGTTAGGGTTAGGGTACGGCTTAGGGTATGTGTTCGGGGAGGTCTTCGGGTATGGCGTAGGGTATGGGTTAGGGTTAGGGTTAGGGTTAGTGTTAGGGTTAGGGCTTTGTTTAGGGTACGGTTTAGGATTAGGGTACGTGTTAGGGTTAGGGTAGGGGTTAGGGTTAGGGTACGTGTTAGGGTTAGGGTAGATATTAAACCTATCCCACTCTCTAGATACCCCTTAGAACATAAAGAATATTATTTGGGGGTCCAGCCATGGAGAAGAGTTTAGACACTAGGATAAGATAAGGAACACACCCGTTATAAAGAAATCACATTAGGATTCTCTTTTTAAGCTGTTCCTTAAAACACTAGTGCTTAGGAAATCTATTGGAGGCAGAAGCAGTCAAGGGTAGCCTAGGGTTAGGGTTAGGCTTAGGGTTAGGGTTAGGGTACGGATTAGGGTACGGGATCTGGGAGGGATTCGGGTACAGCGTAGGGTATGGGTTAGGCTTAGTGTTAGTGTTAGTGTTAGGGTTAGGGCTCGGTTTAGGTTACGGGTTAGGATTAGGGTACTTGTTAGGGTTAGGGTAGTCGTTAGGGTTAGTGTACGTGTTAGGGTTAGGGTAGTTATGAAACCTATCCCACTCTCTAGATACCCCTTAGCACGTAAAGGAATATTATTTGGAGGTCCATCCATGGAGAAGAGTTTAGACACTAGGATAAGATAAGGAACACACCCATTATAAAAAAATCACATTAGGATTCTCTTTTTAAGCTGTTCCTTAAAACACTAGTGCTTAGGAAATCTATTGGAGGCAGAAGCAGTCAAGGGTAGCCTAGGGTTAGGGTTAGGGTTAGGGTACGGCTTAGGGTATGGGTTCGGGTAGGGGTTCGGGCACGGCGTAGTGTATGGGTTAGGGTTAGGGTTAGGGTTAGGGTTAGGGTTAGGGCTCGGTTTAGGGTAGGTGTTAGGATTAGGTTACGTGTTAGGGTTAGGATAGTGGTTAGGGTTAATGTACGTGTTAGGGTTAGGGTAGTTATTAAGCCTATCCCATTCTCTAGATACCCCTCAGCACGTAAAGAATATTATTTGCGGGTCCAGCCATGGAGAAGAGTTTAGACACTAGGATAAGATATGGAACACACCCATTATAAAGAAATCACATTAGGATTCTCTTTTTATGCTGTTCCTTAAAACACTAGTGCTTAGGAAATCTATTGGAGGCAGAAGCAGTCAAGGGTAGCCTAGGGTTAGGGTTAGGCTTAGGGTTAGGGTTAGCGTACGGCTTAGGGTACGGGTTCGGGGAGGGCTTCGGGTACGGCGTAGGGTATGGGTTAGGGTTAGGGTTAGGGTTAGTGTTAGGGATAGGGCTCGGTTTAGGGTACGGGTTATGATTAAGGTACGTGTTAGGCTTAGGATAGTGGTTAGGGTTAATGTACGTGTTAGGGTTAGGGTAGTGATTAAACCTATCCCACTCTCTAGATACCCCTTAGCACGTAAAGGAATATTATTTGGGGGTCCAGCCATGGAGAAGAGTTTAGATACTAGGATAAGATAAGGAAAACACCCATTATAAAGACAACACATTAGAATTCTCTTTTTAAGCTGCTCCTTAAAACACAAGTGCTTAGGAAACCTATTGGAGGCAGAAGCAGTCAAGGGTAGCCTAGGGTTAGGGTTAGGCTTAGGGTTAGGCTTAGGGTACGGCTTAGGGTACGGGTTCGGGGAGGGCTTCGGGTACGATGTAGGGTATGGATTAGGGTTAGGGTTAGGGTTAGTGTTAGGGCTCGGTGCAGGGTACGGGTTAGGATTAGGGTACGTGTTAGAGTTAGGAAAGGGGTAAGGGTTAGGGTACGCATTAGGTTTAGGGTAGTTATTAAACCTATCCCACTCTCTAGATACCCCTTAGCAAGTAAAGGAATATTATTTGGGGTTCCAGCCATGGAGAAGAGTTTAGACACTAAGATAATATAAGAAACACACACATTATAAAGAAATCACATTAGGAATCTTTTTTAAGCTGTTCCTTAAAACACTAGTTCTTAGGAAATCTATTGGAGGCAGAAGCAGTCAAGGGTAGCCTAGGGTTAGGTTAGGCTTACGGTTAGGCTTAGGGTACGGCTTAGGGTACGGGTTCGGGCAGGACTTCGGGTACTGCGTAGGGTATGGGTTAGGGTTAGGGTTAGGGTTAGTGTTAGGGTTAGGTCTCGGTTTAGGGTACGGTTTAGGATTAGGGTACGTGTTAGGGTTAGGGTAGGGGTTAGGGTTAGGGTACGCGTTAGCGTTAGGGTGGTTATTAAACCTATCCCACTCTCTAGATATCCCTTAGCACGTAAAGGAATATTATTTGGAGGTCCAGCCATGGAGAAGAGTTTAGACACTAGGATAAGATAAGGAACAAACCCATTATAAAGAAATCACATTAGAAATCTTTTTTAATCTGTTCCTTAAAACACTAGTTCTTAGGAAATCTATTGGAGGCAGAAGCAGTCAAGGGTAGCCTAGGGTTAGGGTTAGGTTTAGGGTACGGCTTAGTGTATGGTTTCGGGTAGGGGTTCGGGCACGGCGTAGGTTATGGGTTAGGGTTAGTGTTAGGGTTAGTGTTAGGGTTAGGGCTCGGTTTAGGGTACGGGTTAGGATTATGGTACGTGTTAGGGTTAGGATAGTGGTTAGGGTTAATGTACGTGTTAGGGTTAGGGTAGTTATTAAACCTATCCCATTCTCTAGATACCCCTCAGCACGTAAAGAATATTATTTGCGGGTCCAGCCATGGAGAAGAGTTTAGACACTAGGATAAGATATGGAACACACCCATTATAAAGAAATCACATTAGGATTCTCTTTTTATGCTGTTCCTTAAAACACTAGTGCTTAGGAAATCTATTGGAGGCAGAAGCAGTCAAGGGTAGCCTAGGGTTAGGGTTAGGCTTAGGGTTAGGGTTAGCGTACGGCTTAGGGTACGGGTTCAGGGAGGGCTTCGGGTACGGCGTAGGGTATGGGTTAGGGTTAGGGTTAGGGTTAGTGTTAGGGATAGGGCTCGGTTTAGGGTACGGGTTAGGATTAAGGTACGTGTTAGGGTTAGGATAGTGGTTAGGGTTAATGTACGTGTTAGGGTTAGGGTAGTGATTAAACCTATCCCACTCTCTAGATACCCCTTAGCACGTAAAGGAATATTATTTGGGGGTTCAGCCATTGAGAAGAGTTTAGATACTAGGATAAGATAAGGAAAACACCCATTATAAAGAAATCACATTAGAATTCTCTTTTTAAGCTGTTCCTTAAGACACTAGTGCTTAGGAAACCTATTGGAGGCAGAAGCAGTCAAGGGTAGCCTAGGGTTAGGGTTAGGCTTAGGGTTAGGCTTAGGGTACGGCTTAGGGTACGGGTTCGGGGAGGTCTTCGGGTATGGCGTAGGGTATGGGTTAGGGTTAGGGTTAGGGTTAATGTTAGGGTTAGGGCTTTGTTTAGGGTTCGGTTTAGGATTAGGGTACGTGTTAGGGTTAGGGTAGGGGTTAGGGTTAGGGTACGTGTTAGGGTTAGGGTAGATATTAAAGCTATCCCACTCTCTAGATACCCCTTAGAACATAAAGAATATTATTTGGGGGTCCAGCCATGGAGAAGAGTTTAGACACTAGGATAAGATAAGGAACACACCCGTTATAAAGAAATCACATTAGGATTCTCTTTTTAAGCTGTTCCTTAAAACACTAGTGCTTAGGAAATCTATTGGAGGCAGAAGCAGTCAAGGGTAGCCTAGGGTTAGGGTTAGGCTTAGGGTTAGGGTTAGGGTACGGCTTAGGGTATGTGTTCGGGGAGGTCTTCGGGTATGGCGTAGGGTATGGGTTAGGGTTAGGGTTAGGGTTAGTGTTAGGGTTAGGGCTTTGTTTAGGGTACGGTTTAGGATTAGGGTACGTGTTAGGGTTAGGGTAGGGGTTAGGGTTAGGGTACGTGTTAGGGTTAGGGTAGATATTAAACCTATCCCACTCTCTAGATACCCCTTAGAACATAAAGAATATTATTTGGGGGTCCAGCCATGGAGAAGAGTTTAGACACTAGGATAAGATAAGGAACACACCCGTTATAAAGAAATCACATTAGGATTCTCTTTTTAAGCTGTTCCTTAAAACACTAGTGCTTAGGAAATCTATTGGAGGCAGAAGCAGTCAAGGGTAGCCTAGGGTTAGGGTTAGGCTTAGGGTTAGGGTTAGCGTACGGCTTAGGGTACGGGTTCGGGGAGGGCTTCGGGTACGGCGTAGGGTATGGGTTAGGGTTAGGGTTAGGGTTAGTGTTAGGGATAGGGCTCGGTTTAGGGTACGGGTTAGGATTAAGGTACGTGTTAGGGTTAGGATAGTGGTTAGGGTTAATGTACGTGTTAGGGTTAGGGTAGTGATTAAACCTATCCCACTCTCTAGATACCCCTTAGCACGTAAAGGAATATTATTTGGGGGTCCAGCCATGGAGAAGAGTTTAGATACTAGGATAAGATAAGGAAAACACCCATTATAAAGACAACACATTAGAATTCTCTTTTTAAGCTGCTCCTTAAAACACAAGTGCTTAGGAAACCTATTGGAGGCAGAAGCAGTCAAGGGTAGCCTAGGGTTAGGGTTAGGCTTAGGGTTAGGCTTAGGGTACGGCTTAGGGTACGGGTTCGGGGAGGGCTTCGGGTACGATGTAGGGTATGGATTAGGGTTAGGGTTAGGGTTAGTGTTAGGGCTCGGTGCAGGGTACGGGTTAGGATTAGGGTACGTGTTAGAGTTAGGAAAGGGGTAAGGGTTAGGGTACGCATTAGGTTTAGGGTAGTTATTAAACCTATCCCACTCTCTAGATACCCCTTAGCAAGTAAAGGAATATTATTTGGGGTTCCAGCCATGGAGAAGAGTTTAGACACTAAGATAATATAAGAAACACACACATTATAAAGAAATCACATTAGGAATCTTTTTTAAGCTGTTCCTTAAAACACTAGTTCTTAGGAAATCTATTGGAGGCAGAAGCAGTCAAGGGTAGCCTAGGGTTAGGTTAGGCTTACGGTTAGGCTTAGGGTACGGCTTAGGGTACGGGATCGGGCAGGACTTCGGGTACTGCGTAGGGTATGGGTTAGGGTTAGGGTTAGGGTTAGTGTTAGGGTTAGGTCTCGGTTTAGGGTACGGTTTAGGATTAGGGTACGTGTTAGGGTTAGGGTAGGGGTTAGGGTTAGGGTACGCGTTAGCGTTAGGGTGGTTATTAAACCTATCCCACTCTCTAGATATCCCTTAGCACGTAAAGGAATATTATTTGGAGGTCCAGCCATGGAGAAGAGTTTAGACACTAGGATAAGATAAGGAACAAACCCATTATAAAGAAATCACATTAGAAATCTTTTTTAATCTGTTCCTTAAAACACTAGTTCTTAGGAAATCTATTGGAGGCAGAAGCAGTCAAGGGTAGCCTAGGGTTAGGGTTAGGTTTAGGGTACGGCTTAGTGTATGGTTTCGGGTAGGGGTTCGGGCACGGCGTAGGTTATGGGTTAGGGTTAGTGTTAGGGTTAGTGTTAGGGTTAGGGCTCGGTTTAGGGTACGGGTTAGGATTATGGTACGTGTTAGGGTTAGGATAGTGGTTAGGGTTAATGTACGTGTTAGGGTTAGGGTAGTTATTAAACCTATCCCATTCTCTAGATACCCCTCAGCACGTAAAGAATATTATTTGCGGGTCCAGCCATGGAGAAGAGTTTAGACACTAGGATAAGATATGGAACACACCCATTATAAAGAAATCACATTAGGATTCTCTTTTTATGCTGTTCCTTAAAACACTAGTGCTTAGGAAATCTATTGGAGGCAGAAGCAGTCAAGGGTAGCCTAGGGTTAGGGTTAGGCTTAGGGTTAGGGTTAGCGTACGGCTTAGGGTACGGGTTCAGGGAGGGCTTCGGGTACGGCGTAGGGTATGGGTTAGGGTTAGGGTTAGGGTTAGTGTTAGGGATAGGGCTCGGTTTAGGGTACGGGTTAGGATTAAGGTACGTGTTAGGGTTAGGATAGTGGTTAGGGTTAATGTACGTGTTAGGGTTAGGGTAGTGATTAAACCTATCCCACTCTCTAGATACCCCTTAGCACGTAAAGGAATATTATTTGGGGGTCCAGCCATTGAGAAGAGTTTAGATACTAGGATAAGATAAGGAAAACACCCATTATAAAGAAATCACATTAGAATTCTCTTTTTAAGCTGTTCCTTAAGACACTAGTGCTTAGGAAACCTATTGGAGGCAGAAGCAGTCAAGGGTAGCCTAGGGTTAGGGTTAGGCTTAGGGTTAGGCTTAGGGTACGGCTTAGGGTACGGGTTCGGGGAGGTCTTCGGGTATGGCGTAGGGTATGGGTTAGGGTTAGGGTTAGGGTTAATGTTAGGGTTAGGGCTTTGTTTAGGGTTCGGTTTAGGATTAGGGTACGTGTTAGGGTTAGGGTAGGGGTTAGGGTTAGGGTACGTGTTAGGGTTAGGGTAGATATTAAAGCTATCCCACTCTCTAGATACCCCTTAGAACATAAAGAATATTATTTGGGGGTCCAGCCATGGAGAAGAGTTTAGACACTAGGATAAGATAAGGAACACACCCGTTATAAAGAAATCACATTAGGATTCTCTTTTTAAGCTGTTCCTTAAAACACTAGTGCTTAGGAAATCTATTGGAGGCAGAAGCAGTCAAGGGTAGCCTAGGGTTAGGGTTAGGCTTAGGGTTAGGGTTAGGGTACGGCTTAGGGTATGTGTTCGGGGAGGTCTTCGGGTATGGCGTAGGGTATGGGTTAGGGTTAGGGTTAGGGTTAGTGTTAGGGTTAGGGCTTTGTTTAGGGTACGGTTTAGGATTAGGGTACGTGTTAGGGTTAGGGTAGGGGTTAGGGTTAGGGTACGTGTTAGGGTTAGGGTAGATATTAAACCTATCCCACTCTCTAGATACCCCTTAGAACATAAAGAATATTATTTGGGGGTCCAGCCATGGAGAAGAGTTTAGACACTAGGATAAGATAAGGAACACACCCGTTATAAAGAAATCACATTAGGATTCTCTTTTTAAGCTGTTCCTTAAAACACTAGTGCTTAGGAAATCTATTGGAGGCAGAAGCAGTCAAGGGTAGCCTAGGGTTAGGGTTAGGCTTAGGGTTAGGGTTAGCGTACGGCTTAGGGTACGGGTTCGGGGAGGGCTTCGGGTACGGCGTAGGGTATGGGTTAGGGTTAGGGTTAGGGTTAGTGTTAGGGATAGGGCTCGGTTTAGGGTACGGGTTAGGATTAAGGTACGTGTTAGGGTTAGGATAGTGGTTAGGGTTAATGTACGTGTTAGGGTTAGGGTAGTGATTAAACCTATCCCACTCTCTAGATACCCCTTAGCACGTAAAGGAATATTATTTGGGGGTCCAGCCATGGAGAAGAGTTTAGATACTAGGATAAGATAAGGAAAACACCCATTATAAAGAAAACACATTAGAATTCTCTTTTTAAGCTGCTCCTTAAAACACTAGTGCTTAGGAAACCTATTGGAGGCAGAAGCAGTCAAGGGTAGCCTAGGGTTAGGGTTAGGCTTAGGGTTAGGCTTAGGGTACGGCTTAGGGTACGGGTTCGGGGAGGGCTTCGGGTACGATGTAGGGTATGGATTCGGGTTAGGGTTAGGGTTAGTGTTAGGGCTCGGTGTAGGGTACGGGTTAGGATTAGGGTACGTGTTAGATTTAGGAAAGGGGTAAGGGTTAGGGTACGCATTAGGGTTAGGGTAGTTATTAAACCTATCCCACTCTCTAGATACCCCTTAGCAAGTAAAGGAATATTATTTGGGGTTCCAGCCATGGAGAAGAGTTTAGACACTAAGATAATATAAGAAACACACACATTATAAAGATATCACATTAGGAATCTTTTTTAAGCTGTTCCTTAAAACACTAGTTCTTAGGAAATCTATTGGAGGCAGAAGCAGTCAAGGGTAGCCTAGGGTTAGGTTAGGCTTACGGTTAGGCTTAGGGTACGGCTTAGGGTACGGGTTCGGGCAGGACTTCGGGTACTGCGTAGGGTATGGGTTAGGGTTAGGGTTAGGGTTAGTGTTAGGGTTAGGTCTCGGTTTAGGGTACGGTTTAGGATTAGGGTACGTGTTAGGGTTAGGGTAGGGGTTAGGGTTAGGGTACGCGTTAGCGTTAGGGTGGTTATTAAACCTATCCCACTCTCTAGATATCCCTTAGCACGTAAAGGAATATTATTTGGAGGTCCAGCCATGGAGAAGAGTTTAGACACTAGGATAAGATAAGGAACACACCCATTATAAAGAAATCACATTAGGAATCTTTTTTAAGCTGTTCCTTAAAACACTAGTTCTTAGGAAATCTATTGGAGGCAGAAGCAGTCAAGGGTAGCCTAGGGTTAGGGTTAGGTTTAGGGTACGGCTTAGGGTATGGTTTCGGGTAGGGGTTCGGGCACGGCGTAGGGTATGGGTTAGGGTTAGGGTTAGGGTTAGTGTTAGGGTTAGGGCTCGGTTTAGGGTACGGGTTAGGATTATGGTACGTGTTAGGGTTAGGATAGTGGTTAGGGTTAATGTACGTGTTAGGGTTAGGGTAGTTATTAAACCTATCCCATTCTCTAGATACCCCTCAGCACGTAAAGAATATTATTTGCGGGTCCAGCCATGGAGAAGAGTTTAGACACTAGGATAAGATATGGAACACACCCATTATAAAGAAATCACATTAGGATTCTCTTTTTATGCTGTTCCTTAAAACACTAGTGCTTAGGAAATCTATTGGAGGCAGAAGCAGTCAAGGGTAGCCTAGGGTTAGGGTTAGGCTTAGGGTTAGGGTTAGCGTACGGCTTAGGTTACGGGTTCGGGAGGGCTTCGGGTACGGCGTAGGGTATGGGTTAGGGTTAGGGTTAGGGTTAGTGTTAGGGATAGGGCTCGGTTTAGGGTACGGGTTAGGATTAAGGTACGTGTTAGGGTTAGGATAGTGGTTAGGGTTAATGTACGTGTTAGGGTTAGGGTAGTGATTAAACCTATCCCACTCTCTAGATACCCCTTAGCACGTAAAGGAATATTATTTGGGGGTCCAGCCATTGAGAAGAGTTTAGATACTAGGATAAGATAAGGAAAACACCCATTATAAAGAAAACACATTAGAATTCTCTTTTTAAGCTGCTCCTTAAACACTAGTGCTTAGGAAACCTATTGGAGGCAGAAGCAGTCAAGAGTAGCCTAGGGTTAGGGTTAGGCTTAGGGTTAGGCTTAGGGTACGGCTTAGGGTACGGGTTCGGGGAGGGCTTCGGGTACGACGTAGGGTATGGGTTAGGGTTAGGGTTAGGGTTAGTGTTAGGGTTAGGGCTCGGTGTAGGGTACGGGTTAGGATTAGGGTACGTGTTAGAGTTAGGAAAGGGGTAAGGGTTAGGGTACGCATTAGGGTTAGGGTAGTTATTAAACCTATCCCACTCTCTAGATACCCCTTAGCACGTAAAGGAATATTATTTGGGGGTCCAGCCATGGAGAAGAGTTTAGACACTAAGATAATATAAGGAACACACCCATTATAAAGAAATCACATTGGAATTCTCTTTTTAAGCTGTTCCTTAAAACACTAGTGCTTAGGAAACCTATTGTAGGCAGAAGCAGTCAAGGGTAGCCTAGGGTTAGGGTTAGGCTTAGGGTTAGGCTTAGGGTACGGCTTAGGGTACGGGTTCGGGGAGGTCTTCGGGTATGGCGTAGGGTATGGGTTAGGGTTAGGTTTAGGGTTAATGTTAGGGTTAGGGCTTTGTTTAGGGTAGGTGTTAGGATTAGGGTACGTGTTAGGGTTAGGATAGTGGTTAGGGTTAATGTACGTGTTAGGGTTAGGGTAGTTATTAAGCCTATCCCATTCTCTAGATACCCCTCAGCACGTAAAGAATATTATTTGCGGGTCCAGCCATGGAGAAGAGTTTAGACACTAGGATAAGATATGGAACACACCCATTATAAAGAAATCACATTAGGATTCTCTTTTTATGCTGTTCCTTAAAACACTAGTGCTTAGGAAATCTATTGGAGGCAGAAGCAGTCAAGGGTAGCCTAGGGTTAGGGTTAGGCTTAGGGTTAGGGTTAGCGTACGGCTTAGGGTACGGGTTCGGGGAGGGCTTCGGGTACGGTGTAGGGTATGGGTTAGGGTTAGGGTTAGGGTTAGTGTTAGGGATAGGGCTCGGTTTAGGGTACGGGTTATGATTAAGGTACGTGTTAGGCTTAGGATAGTGGTTAGGGTTAATGTACGTGTTAGGGTTAGGGTAGTGATTAAACCTATCCCACTCTCTAGATACCCCTTAGCACGTAAAGGAATATTATTTGGGGGTCCAGCCATGGAGAAGAGTTTAGATACTAGGATAAGATAAGGAAAACACCCATTATAAAGACAACACATTAGAATTCTCTTTTTAAGCTGCTCCTTAAAACACAAGTGCTTAGGAAACCTATTGGAGGCAGAAGCAGTCAAGGGTAGCCTAGGGTTAGGGTTAGGCTTAGGGTTAGGCTTAGGGTACGGCTTAGGGTACGGGTTCGGGGAGGGCTTCGGGTACGATGTAGGGTATGGATTAGGGTTAGGGTTAGGGTTAGTGTTAGGGCTCGGTGCAGGGTACGGGTTAGGATTAGGGTACGTGTTAGAGTTAGGAAAGGGGTAAGGGTTAGGGTACACATTAGGTTTAGGGTAGTTATTAAACCTATCCCACTCTCTAGATACCCCTTAGCAAGTAAAGGAATATTATTTGGGGTTCCAGCCATGGAGAAGAGTTTAGACACTAAGATAATATAAGAAACACACACATTATAAAGAAATCACATTAGGAATCTTTTTTAAGCTGTTCCTTAAAACACTAGTACGTAGGAAATCTATTGGAGGCAGAAGCAGTCAAGGGTAGCCTAGGGTTAGGTTAGGCTTACGGTTAGGCTTAGGGTACGGCTTAGGGTACGGGTTCGGGCAGGACTTCGGGTACTGCGTAGGGTATGGGTTAGGGTTAGGGTTAGGGTTAGTGTTAGGGTTAGGTCTCGGTTTAGGGTACGGTTTAGGATTAGGGTACGTGTTAGAGTTAGGAAAGGGGTAAGGGTTAGGGTACGCGTTAGCGTTAGGGTGGTTATTAAACCTATCCCACTCTCTAGATATCCCTTAGCACGTAAAGGAATATTATTTGGAGGTCCAGCCATGGAGAAGAGTTTAGACACTAGGATAAGATAAGGAACAAACCCATTATAAAGAAATCACATTAGAAATCTTTTTTAAGCTGTTCCTTAAAACACTAGTTCTTAGGAAATCTATTGGAGGCAGAAGCAGTCAAGGGTAGCCTAGGGTTAGGGTTAGGTTTAGGGTACGGCTTAGTGTATGGTTTCGGGTAGGGGTTCGGGCACGGCGTAGGTTATGGGTTAGGGTTAGTGTTAGGGTTAGTGTTAGGGTTAGGGCTCGGTTTAGGGTACGGGTTAGGATTAGGGTACGTGTTAGGGTTAGGATAGTGGTTAGGGTTAATGTACGTGTTAGGGTTAGGGTAGTTATTAAACCTATCCCATTCTCTAGATACCCCTCAGCACGTAAAGAATATTATTTGCGGGTCCAGCCATGGAGAAGAGTTTAGACACTAGGATAAGATATGGAACACACCCATTATAAAGAAATCACATTAGGATTCTCTTTTTATGCTGTTCCTTAAAACACTAGTGCTTAGGAAATCTATTGGAGGCAGAAGCAGTCAAGGGTAGCCTAGGGTTAGGGTTAGGCTTAGGGTTAGGGTTAGCGTACGGCTTAGGGTACGGGTTCAGGGAGGGCTTCGGGTACGGCGTAGGGTATGGGTTAGGGTTAGGGTTAGGGTTAGTGTTAGGGATAGGGCTCGGTTTAGGGTACGGGTTAGGATTAAGGTACGTGTTAGGGTTAGGATAGTGGTTAGGGTTAATGTACGTGTTAGGGTTAGGGTAGTGATTAAACCTATCCCACTCTCTAGATACCCCTTAGCACGTAAAGGAATATTATTTGGGGGTCCAGCCATGGAGAAGAGTTTAGATACTAGGATAAGATAAGGAAAACACCCATTATAAAGAAAACACATTAGAATTCTCTTTTTAAGCTGCTCCTTAAACACTAGTGCTTAGGAAACCTATTGGAGGCAGAAGCAGTCAAGGGTAGCCTAGGGTTAGGGTTAGGCTTAGGGTTAGGCTTAGGGTACGGCTTAGGGTACGGGTTCGGGGAGGGCTTCGGGTACGACGTAGGGTATGGGTTAGGGTTAGGGTTAGGGTTAGTGTTAGGGTTAGGGCTCGGTGTAGGGTACGGGTTAGGATTAGGGTACGTGTTAGAGTTAGGAAAGGGGTAAGGGTTAGGGTATGCATTTGGGTTAGGGTAGTTATTAAACCTCTCCCACTCTCTAGATACCCCTTAGCACGTAAAGGAATATTATTTGGGGGTCCAGCCATGGAGAAGAGTTTAGACACTAAGATAATATAAGGAACACACACATTATAAAGAAATCACATTAGGAATCTTTTTAAAGCTGTTCCTTAAAACACTAGTGCTTAGGAAATCTATTGGAGGCAGAAGCAGTCAAGGGTAGCCTAGGGTTAGGTTAGGCTTACGGTTAGGCTTAGGGTACGGCTTAGGGTACGGGTTCGGGGAGGGCTTCGGGTACGGCGTAGGGTATGTGTTAGGGTTAGGGTTAGGTTTAGTGTTAGGGTTAGGGCTCGGTTTAGGGTACGGTTTAGGATTAGGGTACGTGTTAGGGTTAGGGTAGGGGTTAGGGTTAGGGTACGTGTTAGGTTTAGGGTAGTTATTAAATCTATCCCACTCTCTAGAAACCCCTTAGCACGTAAAGGAATATTATTTGGAGTTCCAGCCATGGAGAAGAGTTTAGACACTAGGATAAGATAAGGAACACACCCGTTATAAAGAAATCACATTAGGATTCTCTTTTTAAGCTGTTCCTTAAAACACTAGTGCTTAGGAAATCTATTGGAGGCAGAAGCAGTCAAGGGTAGCCTAGGGTTAGGGTTAGGCTTAGGGTTAGGGTTAGGGTACGGATTAGGGTACGGGATCGGGGAGGGATTCGGGTACAGCGTAGGGTATGGGTTAGGCTTAGTGTTAGTGTTAGTGTTAGGGTTAGGGCTCGGTTTAGGTTACGGGTTAGGATTAGGGTACTTGTTAGGGTTAGGGTAGTCGTTAGGGTTAGTGTACGTGTTAGGGTTAGGGTAGTTATGAAACCTATCCCACTCTCTAGATACCCCTTAGCACGTAAAGGAATATTATTTGGAGGTCCATCCATGGAGAAGAGTTTAGACACTAGGATAAGATAAGGAACACACCCATTATAAAAAAATCACATTAGGATTCTCTTTTTAAGCTGTTCCTTAAAACACTAGTGCTTAGGAAATCTATTGGAGGCAGAAGCAGTCAAGGGTAGCCTAGGGTTAGGGTTAGGGTTAGGGTACGGCTTAGGGTATGGGTTCGGGTAGGGGTTCGGGCACGGCGTAGGGTATGGGTTAGGGTTAGGGTTAGGGTTAGTGTTAGGGTTAGGGCTCGGTTTAGGGTAGGTGTTAGGATTAGGGTACGTGTTAGGGTTAGGATAGTGGTTAGGGTTAATGTACGTGTTAGGGTTAGGGTAGTTATTAAGCCTATCCCATTCTCTAGATACCCCTCAGCACGTAAAGAATATTATTTGCGGGTCCAGCCATGGAGAAGAGTTTAGACACTAGGATAAGATATGGAACACACCCATTATAAAGAAATCACATTAGGATTCTCTTTTTATGCTGTTCCTTAAAACACTAGTGCTTAGGAAATCTATTGGAGGCAGAAGCAGTCAAGGGTAGCCTAGGGTTAGGGTTAGGCTTAGGGTTAGGGTTAGCGTACGGCTTAGGGTACGGGTTCGGGGAGGGCTTCGGGTACGGTGTAGGGTATGGGTTAGGGTTAGGGTTAGGGTTAGTGTTAGGGATAGGGCTCGGTTTAGGGTACGGGTTATGATTAAGGTACGTGTTAGGCTTAGGATAGTGGTTAGGGTTAATGTACGTGTTAGGGTTAGGGTAGTGATTAAACCTATCCCACTCTCTAGATACCCCTTAGCACGTAAAGGAATATTATTTGGGGGTCCAGCCATGGAGAAGAGTTTAGATACTAGGATAAGATAAGGAAAACACCCATTATAAAGACAACACATTAGAATTCTCTTTTTAAGCTGCTCCTTAAAACACAAGTGCTTAGGAAACCTATTGGAGGCAGAAGCAGTCAAGGGTAGCCTAGGGTTAGGGTTAGGCTTAGGGTTAGGCTTAGGGTACGGCTTAGGGTACGGGTTCGGGGAGGGCTTCGGGTACGATGTAGGGTATGGATTAGGGTTAGGGTTAGGGTTAGTGTTAGGGCTCGGTGCAGGGTACGGGTTAGGATTAGGGTACGTGTTAGAGTTAGGAAAGGGGTAAGGGTTAGGGTACGCATTAGGTTTAGGGTAGTTATTAAACCTATCCCACTCTCTAGATACCCCTTAGCAAGTAAAGGAATATTATTTGGGGTTCCAGCCATGGAGAAGAGTTTAGACACTAAGATAATATAAGAAACACACACATTATAAAGAAATCACATTAGGAATCTTTTTTAAGCTGTTCCTTAAAACACTAGTACGTAGGAAATCTATTGGAGGCAGAAGCAGTCAAGGGTAGCCTAGGGTTAGGTTAGGCTTACGGTTAGGCTTAGGGTACGGCTTAGGGTACGGGTTCGGGCAGGACTTCGGGTACTGCGTAGGGTATGGGTTAGGGTTAGGGTTAGGGTTAGTGTTAGGGTTAGGTCTCGGTTTAGGGTACGGTTTAGGATTAGGGTACGTGTTAGAGTTAGGAAAGGGGTAAGGGTTAGGGTACGCGTTAGCGTTAGGGTGGTTATTAAACCTATCCCACTCTCTAGATATCCCTTAGCACGTAAAGGAATATTATTTGGAGGTCCAGCCATGGAGAAGAGTTTAGACACTAGGATAAGATAAGGAACAAACCCATTATAAAGAAATCACATTAGAAATCTTTTTTAATCTGTTCCTTAAAACACTAGTTCTTAGGAAATCTATTGGAGGCAGAAGCAGTCAAGGGTAGCCTAGGGTTAGGGTTAGGTTTAGGGTACGGCTTAGTGTATGGTTTCGGGCAGGGGTTCGGGCACGGCGTAGGTTATGGGTTAGGGTTAGTGTTAGGGTTAGTGTTAGGGTTAGGGCTCGGTTTAGGGTACGGGTTAGGATTAGGGTACGTGTTAGGGTTAGGATAGTGGTTAGGGTTAATGTACGTGTTAGGGTTAGGGTAGTTATTAAACCTATCCCATTCTCTAGATACCCCTCAGCACGTAAAGAATATTATTTGCGGGTCCAGCCATGGAGAAGAGTTTAGACACTAGGATAAGATATGGAACACACCCATTATAAAGAAATCACATTAGGATTCTCTTTTTATGCTGTTCCTTAAAACACTAGTGCTTAGGAAATCTATTGGAGGCAGAAGCAGTCAAGGGTAGCCTAGGGTTAGGGTTAGGCTTAGGGTTAGGGTTAGCGTACGGCTTAGGGTACGGGTTCAGGGAGGGCTTCGGGTACGGCGTAGGGTATGGGTTAGGGTTAGGGTTAGGGTTAGTGTTAGGGATAGGGCTCGGTTTAGGGTACGGGTTAGGATTAAGGTACGTGTTAGGGTTAGGATAGTGGTTAGGGTTAATGTACGTGTTAGGGTTAGGGTAGTGATTAAACCTATCCCACTCTCTAGATACCCCTTAGCACGTAAAGGAATATTATTTGGGGGTCCAGCCATGGAGAAGAGTTTAGATACTAGGATAAGATAAGGAAAACACCCATTATAAAGAAAACACATTAGAATTCTCTTTTTAAGCTGCTCCTTAAACACTAGTGCTTAGGAAACCTATTGGAGGCAGAAGCAGTCAAGGGTAGCCTAGGGTTAGGGTTAGGCTTAGGGTTAGGCTTAGGGTACGGCTTAGGGTACGGGTTCGGGGAGGGCTTCGGGTACGACGTAGGGTATGGGTTAGGGTTAGGGTTAGGGTTAGTGTTAGGGTTAGGGCTCGGTGTAGGTTACGGGTTAGGATTAGGGTACGTGTTAGAGTTAGGAAAGGGGTAAGGGTTAGGGTATGCATTTGGGTTAGGGTAGTTATTAAACCTCTCCCACTCTCTAGATACCCCTTAGCACGTAAAGGAATATTATTTGGGGGTCCAGCCATGGAGAAGAGTTTAGACACTAAGATAATATAAGGAACACACACATTATAAAGAAATCACATTAGGAATCTTTTTAAAGCTGTTCCTTAAAACACTAGTTCTTAGGAAATCTATTGGAGGCAGAAGCAGTCAAGGGTAGCCTAGGGTTAGGTTAGGCTTACGGTTAGGCTTAGGGTACGGCTTAGGGTACGGGTTCGGGGAGGACTTCGGGTACGGCGTAGGGTATGTGTTAGGGTTAGGGTTAGGTTTAGTGTTAGGGTTAGGGCTCGGTTTAGGGTACGGTTTAGGATTAGGGTACGTGTTAGGGTTAGGGTAGGGGTTAGGGTTAGGGTACGTGTTAGGTTTAGGGTAGTTATTAAATCTATCCCACTCTCTAGAAACCCCTTAGCACGTAAAGTAATATTATTTGGAGTTCCAGCCATGGAGAAGAGTTTAGACACTAGGATAAGATAAGGAACACACCCGTTATAAAGAAATCACATTAGGATTCTCTTTTTAAGCTGTTCCTTAAAACACTAGTGCTTAGGAAATCTATTGGAGGCAGAAGCAGTCAAGGGTAGCCTAGGGTTAGGGTTAGGCTTAGGGTTAGGGTTAGGGTACGGATTAGGGTACGGGATCGGGGAGGGATTCGGGTACAGCGTAGGGTATGGGTTAGGCTTAGTGTTAGTGTTAGTGTTAGGGTTAGGGCTCGGTTTAGGTTACGGGTTAGGATTAGGGTACTTGTTAGGGTTAGGGTAGTCGTTAGGGTTAGTGTACGTGTTAGGGTTAGGGTAGTTATGAAACCTATCCCACTCTCTAGATACCCCTTAGCACGTAAAGGAATATTATTTGGAGGTCCATCCATGGAGAAGAGTTTAGACACTAGGATAAGATAAGGAACACACCCATTATAAAAAAATCACATTAGGATTCTCTTTTTAAGCTGTTCCTTAAAACACTAGTGCTTAGGAAATCTATTGGAGGCAGAAGCAGTCAAGGGTAGCCTAGGGTTAGGGTTAGGGTTAGGGTACGGCTTAGGGTATGGGTTCGGGTAGGGGTTCGGGCACGGCGTAGGGTATGGGTTAGGGTTAGGGTTAGGGTTAGTGTTAGGGTTAGGGCTCGGTTTAGGGTAGGTGTTAGGATTAGGGTACGTGTTAGGGTTAGGATAGTGGTTAGGGTTAATGTACGTGTTAGGGTTAGGGTAGTTATTAAGCCTATCCCATTCTCTAGATACCCCTCAGCACGTAAAGAATATTATTTGCGGGTCCAGCCATGGAGAAGAGTTTAGACACTAGGATAAGATATGGAACACACCCATTATAAAGAAATCACATTAGGATTCTCTTTTTATGCTGTTCCTTAAAACACTAGTGCTTAGGAAATCTATTGGAGGCAGAAGCAGTCAAGGGTAGCCTAGGGTTAGGGTTAGGCTTAGGGTTAGGGTTAGCGTACGGCTTAGGGTACGGGTTCGGGGAGGGCTTCGGGTACGGTGTAGGGTATGGGTTAGGGTTAGGGTTAGGGTTAGTGTTAGGGATAGGGCTCGGTTTAGGGTACGGGTTATGATTAAGGTACGTGTTAGGCTTAGGATAGTGGTTAGGGTTAATGTACGTGTTAGGGTTAGGGTAGTGATTAAACCTATCCCACTCTCTAGATACCCCTTAGCACGTAAAGGAATATTATTTGGGGGTCCAGCCATGGAGAAGAGTTTAGATACTAGGATAAGATAAGGAAAACACCCATTATAAAGACAACACATTAGAATTCTCTTTTTAAGCTGCTCCTTAAAACACAAGTGCTTAGGAAACCTATTGGAGGCAGAAGCAGTCAAGGGTAGCCTAGGGTTAGGGTTAGGCTTAGGGTTAGGCTTAGGGTACGGCTTAGGGTACGGGTTCGGGGAGGGCTTCGGGTACGATGTAGGGTATGGATTAGGGTTAGGGTTAGGGTTAGTGTTAGGGCTCGGTGCAGGGTACGGGTTAGGATTAGGGTACGTGTTAGAGTTAGGAAAGGGGTAAGGGTTAGGGTACGCATTAGGTTTAGGGTAGTTATTAAACCTATCCCACTCTCTAGATACCCCTTAGCAAGTAAAGGAATATTATTTGGGGTTCCAGCCATGGAGAAGAGTTTAGACACTAAGATAATATAAGAAACACACACATTATAAAGAAATCACATTAGGAATCTTTTTTAAGCTGTTCCTTAAAACACTAGTACGTAGGAAATCTATTGGAGGCAGAAGCAGTCAAGGGTAGCCTAGGGTTAGGTTAGGCTTACGGTTAGGCTTAGGGTACGGCTTAGGGTACGGGTTCGGGCAGGACTTCGGGTACTGCGTAGGGTATGGGTTAGGGTTAGGGTTAGGGTTAGTGTTAGGGTTAGGTCTCGGTTTAGGGTACGGTTTAGGATTAGGGTACGTGTTAGAGTTAGGAAAGGGGTAAGGGTTAGGGTACGCGTTAGCGTTAGGGTGGTTATTAAACCTATCCCACTCTCTAGATATCCCTTAGCACGTAAAGGAATATTATTTGGAGGTCCAGCCATGGAGAAGAGTTTAGACACTAGGATAAGATAAGGAACAAACCCATTATAAAGAAATCACATTAGAAATCTTTTTTAAGCTGTTCCTTAAAACACTAGTTCTTAGGAAATCTATTGGAGGCAGAAGCAGTCAAGGGTAGCCTAGGGTTAGGGTTAGGTTTAGGGTACGGCTTAGTGTATGGTTTCGGGTAGGGGTTCGGGCACGGCGTAGGTTATGGGTTAGGGTTAGTGTTAGGGTTAGTGTTAGGGTTAGGGCTCGGTTTAGGGTACGGGTTAGGATTAGGGTACGTGTTAGGGTTAGGATAGTGGTTAGGGTTAATGTACGTGTTAGGGTTAGGGTAGTTATTAAACCTATCCCATTCTCTAGATACCCCTCAGCACGTAAAGAATATTATTTGCGGGTCCAGCCATGGAGAAGAGTTTAGACACTAGGATAAGATATGGAACACACCCATTATAAAGAAATCACATTAGGATTCTCTTTTTATGCTGTTCCTTAAAACACTAGTGCTTAGGAAATCTATTGGAGGCAGAAGCAGTCAAGGGTAGCCTAGGGTTAGGGTTAGGCTTAGGGTTAGGGTTAGCGTACGGCTTAGGGTACGGGTTCAGGGAGGGCTTCGGGTACGGCGTAGGGTATGGGTTAGGGTTAGGGTTAGGGTTAGTGTTAGGGATAGGGCTCGGTTTAGGGTACGGGTTAGGATTAAGGTACGTGTTAGGGTTAGGATAGTGGTTAGGGTTAATGTACGTGTTAGGGTTAGGGTAGTGATTAAACCTATCCCACTCTCTAGATACCCCTTAGCACGTAAAGGAATATTATTTGGGGGTCCAGCCATGGAGAAGAGTTTAGATACTAGGATAAGATAAGGAAAACACCCATTATAAAGAAAACACATTAGAATTCTCTTTTTAAGCTGCTCCTTAAACACTAGTGCTTAGGAAACCTATTGGAGGCAGAAGCAGTCAAGGGTAGCCTAGGGTTAGGGTTAGGCTTAGGGTTAGGCTTAGGGTACGGCTTAGGGTACGGGTTCGGGGAGGGCTTCGGGTACGACGTAGGGTATGGGTTAGGGTTAGGGTTAGGGTTAGTGTTAGGGTTAGGGCTCGGTGTAGGGTACGGGTTAGGATTAGGGTACGTGTTAGAGTTAGGAAAGGGGTAAGGGTTAGGGTATGCATTTGGGTTAGGGTAGTTATTAAACCTCTCCCACTCTCTAGATACCCCTTAGCACGTAAAGGAATATTATTTGGGGGTCCAGCCATGGAGAAGAGTTTAGACACTAAGATAATATAAGGAACACACACATTATAAAGAAATCACATTAGGAATCTTTTTAAAGCTGTTCCTTAAAACACTAGTTCTTAGGAAATCTATTGGAGGCAGAAGCAGTCAAGGGTAGCCTAGGGTTAGGTTAGGCTTACGGTTAGGCTTAGGGTACGGCTTAGGGTACGGGTTCGGGGAGGACTTCGGGTACGGCGTAGGGTATGTGTTAGGGTTAGGGTTAGGTTTAGTGTTAGGGTTAGGGCTCGGTTTAGGGTACGGTTTAGGATTAGGGTACGTGTTAGGGTTAGGGTAGGGGTTAGGGTTAGGGTACGTGTTAGGTTTAGGGTAGTTATTAAATCTATCCCACTCTCTAGAAACCCCTTAGCACGTAAAGGAATATTATTTGGAGTTCCAGCCATGGAGAAGAGTTTAGACACTAGGATAAGATAAGGAACACACCCGTTATAAAGAAATCACATTAGGATTCTCTTTTTAAGCTGTTCCTTAAAACACTAGTGCTTAGGAAATCTATTGGAGGCAGAAGCAGTCAAGGGTAGCCTAGGGTTAGGGTTAGGCTTAGGGTTAGGGTTAGGGTACGGATTAGGGTACGGGATCGGGGAGGGATTCGGGTACAGCGTAGGGTATGGGTTAGGCTTAGTGTTAGTGTTAGTGTTAGGGTTAGGGCTCGGTTTAGGTTACGGGTTAGGATTAGGGTACTTGTTAGGGTTAGGGTAGTCGTTAGGGTTAGTGTACGTGTTAGGGTTAGGGTAGTTATGAAACCTATCCCACTCTCTAGATACCCCTTAGCACGTAAAGGAATATTATTTGGAGGTCCATCCATGGAGAAGAGTTTAGACACTAGGATAAGATAAGGAACACACCCATTATAAAAAAATCACATTAGGATTCTCTTTTTAAGCTGTTCCTTAAAACACTAGTGCTTAGGAAATCTATTGGAGGCAGAAGCAGTCAAGGGTAGCCTAGGGTTAGGGTTAGGGTTAGGGTACGGCTTAGGGTATGGGTTCGGGTAGGGGTTCGGGCACGGCGTAGGGTATGGGTTAGGGTTAGGGTTAGGGTTAGTGTTAGGGTTAGGGCTCGGTTTAGGGTAGGTGTTAGGATTAGGGTACGTGTTAGGGTTAGGATAGTGGTTAGGGTTAATGTACGTGTTAGGGTTAGGGTAGTTATTAAGCCTATCCCATTCTCTAGATACCCCTCAGCACGTAAAGAATATTATTTGCGGGTCCAGCCATGGAGAAGAGTTTAGACACTAGGATAAGATATGGAACACACCCATTATAAAGAAATCACATTAGGATTCTCTTTTTATGCTGTTCCTTAAAACACTAGTGCTTAGGAAATCTATTGGAGGCAGAAGCAGTCAAGGGTAGCCTAGGGTTAGGGTTAGGCTTAGGGTTAGGGTTAGCGTACGGCTTAGGGTACGGGTTCGGGGAGGGCTTCGGGTACGGTGTAGGGTATGGGTTAGGGTTAGGGTTAGGGTTAGTGTTAGGGATAGGGCTCGGTTTAGGGTACGGGTTATGATTAAGGTACGTGTTAGGCTTAGGATAGTGGTTAGGGTTAATGTACGTGTTAGGGTTAGGGTAGTGATTAAACCTATCCCACTCTCTAGATACCCCTTAGCACGTAAAGGAATATTATTTGGGGGTCCAGCCATGGAGAAGAGTTTAGATACTAGGATAAGATAAGGAAAACACCCATTATAAAGACAACACATTAGAATTCTCTTTTTAAGCTGCTCCTTAAAACACAAGTGCTTAGGAAACCTATTGGAGGCAGAAGCAGTCAAGGGTAGCCTAGGGTTAGGGTTAGGCTTAGGGTTAGGCTTAGGGTACGGCTTAGGGTACGGGTTCGGGGAGGGCTTCGGGTACGATGTAGGGTATGGATTAGGGTTAGGGTTAGGGTTAGTGTTAGGGCTCGGTGCAGGGTACGGGTTAGGATTAGGGTACGTGTTAGAGTTAGGAAAGGGGTAAGGGTTAGGGTACGCATTAGGTTTAGGGTAGTTATTAAACCTATCCCACTCTCTAGATACCCCTTAGCAAGTAAAGGAATATTATTTGGGGTTCCAGCCATGGAGAAGAGTTTAGACACTAAGATAATATAAGAAACACACACATTATAAAGAAATCACATTAGGAATCTTTTTTAAGCTGTTCCTTAAAACACTAGTACGTAGGAAATCTATTGGAGGCAGAAGCAGTCAAGGGTAGCCTAGGGTTAGGTTAGGCTTACGGTTAGGCTTAGGGTACGGCTTAGGGTACGGGTTCGGGCAGGACTTCGGGTACTGCGTAGGGTATGGGTTAGGGTTAGGGTTAGGGTTAGTGTTAGGGTTAGGTCTCGGTTTAGGGTACGGTTTAGGATTAGGGTACGTGTTAGAGTTAGGAAAGGGGTAAGGGTTAGGGTACGCGTTAGCGTTAGGGTGGTTATTAAACCTATCCCACTCTCTAGATATCCCTTAGCACGTAAAGGAATATTATTTGGAGGTCCAGCCATGGAGAAGAGTTTAGACACTAGGATAAGATAAGGAACAAACCCATTATAAAGAAATCACATTAGAAATCTTTTTTAAGCTGTTCCTTAAAACACTAGTTCTTAGGAAATCTATTGGAGGCAGAAGCAGTCAAGGGTAGCCTAGGGTTAGGGTTAGGTTTAGGGTACGGCTTAGTGTATGGTTTCGGGTAGGGGTTCGGGCACGGCGTAGGTTATGGGTTAGGGTTAGTGTTAGGGTTAGTGTTAGGGTTAGGGCTCGGTTTAGGGTACGGGTTAGGATTAGGGTACGTGTTAGGGTTAGGATAGTGGTTAGGGTTAATGTACGTGTTAGGGTTAGGGTAGTTATTAAACCTATCCCATTCTCTAGATACCCCTCAGCACGTAAAGAATATTATTTGCGGGTCCAGCCATGGAGAAGAGTTTAGACACTAGGATAAGATATGGAACACACCCATTATAAAGAAATCACATTAGGATTCTCTTTTTATGCTGTTCCTTAAAACACTAGTGCTTAGGAAATCTATTGGAGGCAGAAGCAGTCAAGGGTAGCCTAGGGTTAGGGTTAGGCTTAGGGTTAGGGTTAGCGTACGGCTTAGGGTACGGGTTCAGGGAGGGCTTCGGGTACGGCGTAGGGTATGGGTTAGGGTTAGGGTTAGGGTTAGTGTTAGGGATAGGGCTCGGTTTAGGGTACGGGTTAGGATTAAGGTACGTGTTAGGGTTAGGATAGTGGTTAGGGTTAATGTACGTGTTAGGGTTAGGGTAGTGATTAAACCTATCCCACTCTCTAGATACCCCTTAGCACGTAAAGGAATATTATTTGGGGGTCCAGCCATGGAGAAGAGTTTAGATACTAGGATAAGATAAGGAAAACACCCATTATAAAGAAAACACATTAGAATTCTCTTTTTAAGCTGCTCCTTAAACACTAGTGCTTAGGAAACCTATTGGAGGCAGAAGCAGTCAAGGGTAGCCTAGGGTTAGGGTTAGGCTTAGGGTTAGGCTTAGGGTACGGCTTAGGGTACGGGTTCGGGGAGGGCTTCGGGTACGACGTAGGGTATGGGTTAGGGTTAGGGTTAGGGTTAGTGTTAGGGTTAGGGCTCGGTGTAGGGTACGGGTTAGGATTAGGGTACGTGTTAGAGTTAGGAAAGGGGTAAGGGTTAGGGTATGCATTAGGGTTAGGATAGTTATTAAACCTCTCCCACTCTCTAGATACCCCTTAGCACGTAAAGGAATATTATTTGGGGGTCCAGCCATGGAGAAGAGTTTAGACACTAAGATAATATAAGGAACACACACATTATAAAGAAATCACATTAGGAATCTTTTTAAAGCTGTTCCTTAAAACACTAGTTCTTAGGAAATCTATTGGAGGCAGAAGCAGTCAAGGGTAGCCTAGGGTTAGGTTAGGCTTACGGTTAGGCTTAGGGTACGGCTTAGGGTACGGGTTCGGGGAGGACTTCGGGTACGGCGTAGGGTATGTGTTAGGGTTAGGGTTAGGTTTAGTGTTAGGGTTAGGGCTCGGTTTAGGGTACGGTTTAGGATTAGGGTACGTGTTAGGGTTAGGGTAGGGGTTAGGGTTAGGGTACGTGTTAGGTTTAGGGTAGTTATTAAATCTATCCCACTCTCTAGAAACCCCTTAGCACGTAAAGGAATATTATTTGGAGGTCCAGCCCTGGTGAAGAGTTTAGACACTAGGATAAGATAAGGAACACACCCATTATAAAGAAATCACATTAGGATTCTCTTTTTAAGCTCTTCTTTAAAACATTAGTGCTTAGGAAATCTATTGGAGGCAGAAGCAGTCAAGGGTAGCCTAGGGTTAGGGTTAGGCTTAGGGTTAGGATTAGGGTACGGCTTAGGGTACGGGTTCGGGGAGGGCTTCTGGTATGGCGTAGGGTATGGGTTAGGGTTAGGGTTAGGGTTAGTGTTAGGGATAGGGCTCGGTTTAGGGTACGTGTTAGGATTAAGGTGCGTTTTAGGGTTAGGATAGTGGTTAGGGTTTATGTACGTATTAGGGTTAGGGTAGTGATTAAACCTATCCCACTCTCTAGATACCCATTAGCACGTAAAGAAATATTATTTGGGGGTCCAGCCATGGAGAAGAGTTTAGATACTAGGATAAGATAAGGAAAACACCCATTATAAAGAAATCACATTAGAATTCTCTTTTTAAGCTGTTCCTTAAGACACTAGTGCTTAGGAAACCTATTGGAGGCAGAAGCAGTCAAGGGTAGCCTAGGGTTAGGGTTAGGCTTAGGGTTAGGCTTAGGGTACGGCTTAGGGTACGGGTTCGGGGAGGTCTTCGGGTATGGCGTAGGGTATGGGTTAGGGTTAGGGTTAGGGTTAATGTTAGGGTTAGGGCTTTGTTTAGGGTTCGGTTTAGGATTAGGGTACGTGTTAGGGTTAGGGTAGGGGTTAGGGTTAGGGTACGTGTTAGGGTTAGGGTAGATATTAAAGCTATCCCACTCTCTAGATACCCCTTAGAACATAAAGAATATTATTTGGGGGTCCAGCCATGGAGAAGAGTTTAGACACTAGGATAAGATAAGGAACACACCCGTTATAAAGAAATCACATTAGGATTCTCTTTTTAAGCTGTTCCTTAAAACACTAGTGCTTAGGAAATCTATTGGAGGCAGAAGCAGTCAAGGGTAGCCTAGGGTTAGGGTTAGGCTTAGGGTTAGGGTTAGGGTACGGCTTAGGGTATGTGTTCGGGGAGGTCTTCGGGTATGGCGTAGGGTATGGGTTAGGGTTAGGGTTAGGGTTAGTGTTAGGGTTAGGGCTTTGTTTAGGGTACGGTTTAGGATTAGGGTACGTGTTAGGGTTAGGGTAGGGGTTAGGGTTAGGGTACGTGTTAGGGTTAGGGTAGATATTAAACCTATCCCACTCTCTAGATACCCCTTAGAACATAAAGAATATTATTTGGGGGTCCAGCCATGGAGAAGAGTTTAGACACTAGGATAAGATAAGGAACACACCCGTTATAAAGAAATCACATTAGGATTCTCTTTTTAAGCTGTTCCTTAAAACACTAGTGCTTAGGAAATCTATTGGAGGCAGAAGCAGTCAAGGGTAGCCTAGGGTTAGGTTAGGCTTACGGTTAGGCTTAGGGTACGGCTTAGGGTACGGGTTCGGGCAGGACTTCGGGTACTGCGTAGGGTATGGGTTAGGGTTAGGGTTAGGGTTAGTGTTAGGGTTAGGTCTCGGTTTAGGGTACGGTTTAGGATTAGGGTACGTGTTAGGGTTAGGGTAGGGGTTAGGGTTAGGGTACGCGTTAGCGTTAGGGTGGTTATTAAACCTATCCCACTCTCTAGATATCCCTTAGCACGTAAAGGAATATTATTTGGAGGTCCAGCCATGGAGAAGAGTTTAGACACTAGGATAAGATAAGGAACACACCCATTATAAAGAAATCACATTAGGAATCTTTTTTAAGCTATTCCTTAAAACACTAGTTCTTAGGAAATCTATTGGAGGCAGAAGCAGTCAAGGGTAGCCTAGGGTTAGGGTTAGGTTTAGGGTACGGCTTAGGGTATGGTTTCGGGTAGGGGTTCGGGCACGGCGTAGGGTATGGGTTAGGGTTAGGGTTAGGGTTAGTGTTAGGGTTAGGGCTCGGTTTAGGGTACGGGTTAGGATTATGGTACGTGTTAGGGTTAGGATAGTGGTTAGGGTTAATGTACGTGTTAGGGTTAGGGTAGTTATTAAACCTATCCCATTCTCTAGATACCCCTCAGCACGTAAAGAATATTATTTGCGGGTCCAGCCATGGAGAAGAGTTTAGACACTAGGATAAGATATGGAACACACCCATTATAAAGAAATCACATTAGGATTCTCTTTTTATGCTGTTCCTTAAAACACTAGTGCTTAGGAAATCTATTGGAGGCAGAAGCAGTCAAGGGTAGCCTAGGGTTAGGGTTAGGCTTAGGGTTAGGGTTAGCGTACGGCTTAGGGTACGGGTTCGGGAGGGCTTCGGGTACGGCGTAGGGTATGGGTTAGGGTTAGGGTTAGGGTTAGTGTTAGGGATAGGGCTCGGTTTAGGGTACGGGTTAGGATTAAGGTACGTGTTAGGGTTAGGATAGTGGTTAGGGTTAATGTACGTGTTAGGGTTAGGGTAGTGATTAAACCTATCCCACTCTCTAGATACCCCTTAGCACGTAAAGGAATATTATTTGGGGGTCCAGCCATTGAGAAGAGTTTAGATACTAGGATAAGATAAGGAAAACACCCATTATAAAGAAAACACATTAGAATTCTCTTTTTAAGCTGCTCCTTAAACACTAGTGCTTAGGAAACCTATTGGAGGCAGAAGCAGTCAAGAGTAGCCTAGGGTTAGGGTTAGGCTTAGGGTTAGGCTTAGGGTACGGCTTAGGGTACGGGTTCGGGGAGGGCTTCGGGTACGACGTAGGGTATGGGTTAGGGTTAGGGTTAGGGTTAGTGTTAGGGTTAGGGCTCGGTGTAGGGTACGGGTTAGGATTAGGGTACGTGTTAGAGTTAGGAAAGGGGTAAGGGTTAGGGTACGCATTAGGGTTAGGGTAGTTATTAAACCTATCCCACTCTCTAGATACCCCTTAGCACGTAAAGGAATATTATTTGGGGGTCCAGCCATGGAGAAGAGTTTAGACACTAAGATAATATAAGGAACACACACATTATAAAGAAATCACATTAGAATTCTCTTTTTAAGCTGTTCCTTAAAACACTAGTGCTTAGGAAACCTATTGTAGGCAGAAGCAGTCAAGGGTAGCCTAGGGTTAGGGTTAGGCTTAGGGTTAGGCTTAGGGTACGGCTTAGGGTACGGGTTCGGGGAGGTCTTCGGGTATGGCGTAGGGTATGGGTTAGGGTTAGGTTTAGGGTTAATGTTAGGGTTAGGGCTTTGTTTAGGGTTCGGTTTAGGATTAGGGTACGTGTTAGGGTTAGCGTAGGGGTTAGGGTTAGGGTACGTGTTATGGTTAGGGTAGATATTAAAGCTATCCCACTCTCTAGATACCCCTTAGAACATAAAGAATATTATTTGGGGGTCCAGCCATGGAGAAGAGTTTAGACACTAGGATAAGATAAGGAACACACCCGTTATAAAGAAATCACATTAGGATTCTCTTTTTAAGCTGTTCCTTAAAACACTAGTGCTTAGGAAATCTATTGGAGGCAGAAGCAGTCAAGGGTAGCCTAGGGTTAGGGTTAGGCTTAGGGTTAGGGTTAGGGTACGGCTTAGGGTATGTGTTCGGGGAGGTCTTCGGGTATGGCGTAGGGTATGGGTTAGGGTTAGGGTTAGGGTTAGTGTTAGGGTTAGGGCTTTGTTTAGGGTACGGTTTAGGATTAGGGTACGTGTTAGGGTTAGGGTAGGGGTTAGGGTTAGGGTACGTGTTAGGGTTAGGGTAGATATTAAACCTATCCCACTCTCTAGATACCCCTTAGAACATAAAGAATATTATTTGAGGGTCCAGCCATGGAGAAGAGTTTAGACACTAGGATAAGATAAGGAACACACCCGTTATAAAGAAATCACATTAGGATTCTCTTTTTAAGCTGTTCCTTAAAACACTAGTGCTTAGGAAATCTATTGGAGGCAGAAGCAGTCAAGGGTAGCCTAGGGTTAGGGTTAGGCTTAGGGTTAGGGTTAGGGTACGGATTAGGGTACGGGATCGGGGAGGGATTCGGGTACGGCGTAGGGTATGGGTTAGGCTTAGTGTTAGTGTTAGTGTTAGGGTTAGGGCTCGGTTTAGGTTACGGGTTAGGATTAGGGTACTTGTTAGGGTTAGGGTAGTCGTTAGGGTTAGTGTACGTGTTAGGGTTAGGGTAGTTATTAAACCTATCCCACTCTCTAGATACCCCTTAGCACGTAAAGGAATATGATTTGGGGGTCCAGCCATGGAGAAGAGTTTAGATACTAGGATAAGATAAGGAAAACACCCATTATAAAGAAATCACATTAGAATTCTCTTTTTAAGCTGTTCCTTAAAACACTAGTGCTTAGGAAACCTATTGGAGGCAGAAGCAGTCAAGCGTAACCTAGGGTTAGGGTTAGGCTTAGGGTTAGGCTTAGGGTACGGCTTAGGGTACGGGTTCGGGGAGGTCTTCGGGTATGGCGTAGGGTATGGGTTAGGGTTAGGGTTAGGGTTAATGTTAGGGTTAGGGCTTTGTTTAGGGTTCGGTTTAGGATTAGGGTACGTGTTAGGGTTAGGGTAGGGGTTAGGGTTAGGGTAAGTGTTAGGGTTAGGGTAGATATTAAAGCTATCCCACTCTCTAGATACCCCTTAGAACATAAAGAATATTTTTGGGGGTCCAGCCGTGCAGAAGAGTTTAGACACTAGGATAAGATAAGGAACACACCCGTTATAAAGAAATCACATTAGGATTCACTTTTTAAGCTGTTCCTTAAAACACTAGTGCTTAAGAAATCTATTGGAGGCAGAAGCAGTCAAGGGTAGCCTAGGGTTAGGGTTAGGCTTAGGGTTAGGGTTAGGGTACGGCTTAGGGTATGTGTTCGGGGAGGTCTTCGGGTATGGCGTAGGGTATGGGTTAGGGTTAGGGTTAGGGTTAGTGTTAGGGTTAGGGCTTTGTTTAGGGTACGGTTTAGGATTAGGGTACGTGTTAGGGTTAGGGTAGGGGTTAGGGTTAGGGTACGTGTTAGGGTTAGGGTAGATATTAAACCTATCCCACTCTCTAGATACCCCTTAGAACATAAAGAATATTATTTGGGGGTCCAGCCATGGAGAAGAGTTTAGACACTAGGATAAGATAAGGAACACACCCGTTATAAAGAAATCACATTAGGATTCTCTTTTTAAGCTGTTCCTTAAAACACTAGTGCTTAGGAAATCTATTGGAGGCAGAAGCAGTCAAGGGTAGCCTAGGGTTAGGGTTAGGCTTAGGGTTAGGGTTAGGGTACGGATTAGGGTACGGGATCGGGGAGGGATTCGGGTACAGCGTAGGGTATGGGTTAGGCTTAGTGTTAGTGTTAGTGTTAGGGTTAGGGCTCGGTTTAGGTTACGGGTTAGGATTAGGGTACTTGTTAGGGTTAGGGTAGTCGTTAGGGTTAGTGTACGTGTTAGGGTTAGGGTAGTTATGAAACCTATCCCACTCTCTAGATACCCCTTAGCACGTAAAGGAATATTATTTGGAGGTCCATCCATGGAGAAGAGTTTAGACACTAGGATAAGATAAGGAACACACCCATTATAAAAAAATCACATTAGGATTCTCTTTTTAAGCTGTTCCTTAAAACACTAGTGCTTAGGAAATCTATTGGAGGCAGAAGCAGTCAAGGGTAGCCTAGGGTTAGGGTTAGGGTTAGGGTACGGCTTAGGGTATGGGTTCGGGTAGGGGTTCGGGCACGGCGTAGGGTATGGGTTAGGGTTAGGGTTAGGGTTAGTGTTAGGGTTAGGGCTCGGTTTAGGGTAGGTGTTAGGATTAGGGTACGTGTTAGGGTTAGGATAGTGGTTAGGGTTAATGTACGTGTTAGGGTTAGGGTAGTTATTAAGCCTATCCCATTCTCTAGATACCCCTCAGCACGTAAAGAATATTATTTGCGGGTCCAGCCATGGAGAAGAGTTTAGACACTAGGATAAGATATGGAACACACCCATTATAAAGAAATCACATTAGGATTCTCTTTTTATGCTGTTCCTTAAAACACTAGTGCTTAGGAAATCTATTGGAGGCAGAAGCAGTCAAGGGTAGCCTAGGGTTAGGGTTAGGCTTAGGGTTAGGGTTAGCGTACGGCTTAGGGTACGGGTTCGGGGAGGGCTTCGGGTACGGTGTAGGGTATGGGTTAGGGTTAGGGTTAGGGTTAGTGTTAGGGATAGGGCTCGGTTTAGGGTACGGGTTATGATTAAGGTACGTGTTAGGCTTAGGATAGTGGTTAGGGTTAATGTACGTGTTAGGGTTAGGGTAGTGATTAAACCTATCCCACTCTCTAGATACCCCTTAGCACGTAAAGGAATATTATTTGGGGGTCCAGCCATGGAGAAGAGTTTAGATACTAGGATAAGATAAGGAAAACACCCATTATAAAGACAACACATTAGAATTCTCTTTTTAAGCTGCTCCTTAAAACACAAGTGCTTAGGAAACCTATTGGAGGCAGAAGCAGTCAAGGGTAGCCTAGGGTTAGGGTTAGGCTTAGGGTTAGGCTTAGGGTACGGCTTAGGGTACGGGTTCGGGGAGGGCTTCGGGTACGATGTAGGGTATGGATTAGGGTTAGGGTTAGGGTTAGTGTTAGGGCTCGGTGCAGGGTACGGGTTAGGATTAGGGTACGTGTTAGAGTTAGGAAAGGGGTAAGGGTTAGGGTACGCATTAGGTTTAGGGTAGTTATTAAACCTATCCCACTCTCTAGATACCCCTTAGCAAGTAAAGGAATATTATTTGGGGTTCCAGCCATGGAGAAGAGTTTAGACACTAAGATAATATAAGAAACACACACATTATAAAGAAATCACATTAGGAATCTTTTTTAAGCTGTTCCTTAAAACACTAGTACGTAGGAAATCTATTGGAGGCAGAAGCAGTCAAGGGTAGCCTAGGGTTAGGTTAGGCTTACGGTTAGGCTTAGGGTACGGCTTAGGGTACGGGTTCGGGCAGGACTTCGGGTACTGCGTAGGGTATGGGTTAGGGTTAGGGTTAGGGTTAGTGTTAGGGTTAGGTCTCGGTTTAGGGTACGGTTTAGGATTAGGGTACGTGTTAGAGTTAGGAAAGGGGTAAGGGTTAGGGTACGCGTTAGCGTTAGGGTGGTTATTAAACCTATCCCACTCTCTAGATATCCCTTAGCACGTAAAGGAATATTATTTGGAGGTCCAGCCATGGAGAAGAGTTTAGACACTAGGATAAGATAAGGAACAAACCCATTATAAAGAAATCACATTAGAAATCTTTTTTAAGCTGTTCCTTAAAACACTAGTTCTTAGGAAATCTATTGGAGGCAGAAGCAGTCAAGGGTAGCCTAGGGTTAGGGTTAGGTTTAGGGTACGGCTTAGTGTATGGTTTCGGGTAGGGGTTCGGGCACGGCGTAGGTTATGGGTTAGGGTTAGTGTTAGGGTTAGTGTTAGGGTTAGGGCTCGGTTTAGGGTACGGGTTAGGATTAGGGTACGTGTTAGGGTTAGGATAGTGGTTAGGGTTAATGTACGTGTTAGGGTTAGGGTAGTTATTAAACCTATCCCATTCTCTAGATACCCCTCAGCACGTAAAGAATATTATTTGCGGGTCCAGCCATGGAGAAGAGTTTAGACACTAGGATAAGATATGGAACACACCCATTATAAAGAAATCACATTAGGATTCTCTTTTTATGCTGTTCCTTAAAACACTAGTGCTTAGGAAATCTATTGGAGGCAGAAGCAGTCAAGGTTAGCCTAGGGTTAGGGTTAGGCTTAGGGTTAGGGTTAGCGTACGGCTTAGGGTACGGGTTCAGGGAGGGCTTCGGGTACGGCGTAGGGTATGGGTTAGGGTTAGGGTTAGGGTTAGTGTTAGGGATAGGGCTCGGTTTAGGGTACGGGTTAGGATTAAGGTACGTGTTAGGGTTAGGATAGTGGTTAGGGTTAATGTACGTGTTAGGATTAGGGTAGTGATTAAACCTATCCCACTCTCTAGATACCCCTTAGCACGTAAAGGAATATTATTTGGGGGTCCAGCCATGGAGAAGAGTTTAGATACTAGGATAAGATAAGGAAAACACCCATTATAAAGAAAACACATTAGAATTCTCTTTTTAAGCTGCTCCTTAAACACTAGTGCTTAGGATACCTATTGGAAGCAGAAGCAGTCAAGGGTAGCCTAGGGTTAGGGTTAGGCTTAGGGTTAGGCTTAGGGTACGGCTTAGGGTACGGGTTCGGGGAGGGCTTCGGGTACGACGTAGGGTATGGGTTAGGGTTAGGGTTAGGGTTAGTGTTAGGGTTAGGGCTCGGTGTAGGGTACGGGTTAGGATTAGGGTACGTGTTAGAGTTAGGAAAGGGGTAAGGGTTAGGGTATGCATTAGGGTTAGGGTAGTTATTAAACCTCTCCCACTCTCTAGATACCCCTTAGCACGTAAAAGAATATTATTTGGGGGTCCAGCCATGGAGAAGAGTTTAGACACTAAGATAATATAAGGAACACACACATTATAAAGAAATCACATTAGGAATCTTTTTAGGGTTAGGGTTAGGCTTAGGGTTAGGCTTAGGGTATGGCTTAGGGTACGGGTTCGGGGAGGACTTCGGGTACGGCGTAGGGTATGTGTTAGGGTTAGGGTTAGGTTTAGTGTTAGGGTTAGGGCTCGGTTTAGGGTACGGTTTAGGATTAGGGTACGTGTTAGGGTTAGGATAGTGGTTAGGGTTAGGGTACGTGTTAGGGTTAGGGTAGTTATTAAATCTATCCCACTCTCTAGAAACCCCTTAGCACGTAAAGGAATATTATTTGGAGGTCCAGCCCTGGTGAAGAGTTTAGACACTAGGATAAGATAAGGAACACACCCATTATAAAGAAATCACATTAGGATTCTCTTTTTAAGCTCTTCTTTAAAACATTAGTGCTTAGGAAATCTATTGGAGGCAGAAGCAGTCAAGGGTAGCCTAGGGTTAGGGTTAGGCTTAGGGTTAGGGTTAGGGTACGGCTTAGGGTACGGGTTCGGGGAGGGCTTCGGGTATGGCGTAGGGTAAGGGTTAGGGTTAGGGTTAGGGTTAGTGTTAGGGTTAGGGCTCGGTTTAGGGTATTGTTTAGGATTAGAGTACGTGTTAGGTTTAGGGTAGGGGTTAGGGTTAGGGTACGTGTGAGGGTTAGGGTAGGGGTTAGGGTTAGGGTACGTGTTAGGTTTAGGGTAGTTATTAAACCTATCCCACTCTCTAGATACCCCTTAGCACGTAAAGGAATATTATTTGGGGGTCCAGCCCTGGAGAAGAGTTTAGACACTAGGATAAGATAAGGAACACACCCATTATAAAGAAATCACATTAGGATTCTCTTTTTAAGCTCTTCTTTAAAACATTAGTGCTTAGGAATTCTATTGGAGGCAGAAGCAGTCAAGGGTAGCCTAGGGTTAGGGTTAGGCTTAGGGTTAGGGTTAGGGTACGGCTTAGGGTACGGGTTCGGGGAGGGCTTCGGGTATGGCGGAGGGTATGGGTTAGGGTTAGGTTTAGGGTTAGTGTTAGGGATAGGGCTCGGTTTAGGTTACGTGTTAGGATTAAGGTACGTGTTAGGGTTAGGATAGTGGTTAGGGTTAATGTACGTGTTAGGGTTAGGGTAGTGATTAAACCTATCCCACTCTCTAGATACCCCTTAGCATGTAAAGGAATATTATTTGGGGGTCCAGCCATGGAGAAGTTTTAGATACTAGGATAAGATAAGGAAAACACCCATTATAAAGAAATCACATTAGAATTCTCTTTTTAAGCTGTTCCTTAAAACACTAGTGCTTAGGAAACCTATTGGAGGCAGAAGCAGTCAAGGGTAGCCTAGTGTTAGGTTTAGGCTTAGGGTTAGGCTTAGGGTACGGCTTAGGGTACGGGTTCGGGGAGGTCTTCGGGTATGGCGTAGGGTATGGGTTAGGGTTAGGGTTAGGGTTAATGTTAGGGTTAGGGCTTTGTTTAGGGTTCGGTTTAGGATTAGGGTACGTGTTAGGGTTAGGGTAGGGGTTAGGGTTAGGGTACGTGTTAGGGTTAGGGTAGATATTAAAGCTATCCCACTCTCTAGATACCCCGTAGAACATAAAGAATATTATTTGGGGGTCCAGCCATGGAGAAGAGTTTAGACACTAGGATAAGATAAGGAACACACCCGTTATAAAGAAATCACATTAGGATTCTCTTTTTAAGCTGTTCCTTAAAACACTAGTGCTTAGGAAATCTATTGGAGGCAGAAGCAGTCAAGGGTAGCCTAGGGTTAGGGTTAGGCTTAGGGTTAGGGTTAGGGTACGGCTTAGGGTATGTGTTCGGGGAGGTCTTCGGGTATGGCGTAGGGTATTGTTTAGGGTTAGGGTTAGGGTTAGTGTTAGGGTTAGGGCTTTGTTTAGGGTACGGTTTCGGATTAGGGTACGTGTTAGGGTTAGGGTACGGGTTAGGGTTAGGGTACGTGTTAGGGTTAGGGTAGATATTAAACCTATCCCACTCTCTAGATACCCCTTAGAACATAAAGAATATTATTTGGGGGTCCAGCCATGGAGAAGAGTTTAGATACTAGGATAAGATAAGGAACACACCCGTTATAAAGAAATCACATTAGGATTCTCTTTTTAAGCTGTTCCTTAAAACACTAGTGCTTAGGAAATCTATTGGAGGCAGAAGCAGTCAAGGGTAGCCTAGGGTTAGGGTTAGGCTTAGGGTTAGGGTTAGCGTACGGCTTAGGGTACGGGTTCGGGGAGGGCTTCGGGTACGGCGTAGGGTATGGGTTAGGGTTAGGGTTAGGGTTAGTGTTAGGGATAGGGCTCGGTTTAGGGTACGGGTTAGGATTAAGGTACGTGTTAGGGTTAGGATAGTGGTTAGGGTTAATGTACTTTTTAGGGTTAGGGTAGTGATTAAACCTATCCCACTCTCTAGATACCCCTTAGCACGTAAAGGAATATTATTTGGGGGTCCAGCCATGGAGAAGAGTTTAGATACTAGGATAAGATAAGGAAAACACCCATTATAAAGAAAACACATTAGAATTCTCTTTTTAAGCTGCTCCTTAAAACACTAGTGCTTAGGAAACCTATTGGAGGCAGAAGCAGTCAAGGGTAGCCTAGGGTTAGGGTTAGGCTTAGGGTTAGGGTTAGGGTACGGCTTAGGATACGGGTTCGGGGAGGTCTTCGGGTATGGCGTAGGGTATGGGTTAGGGTTAGGGTTAGGGTTAGTGTTAGGGTTAGGGCTTTGTTTAGGGTACGGTTTAGGATTAGGGTACGTGTTAGGGTTAGGGTAGGGGTTAGGGTTAGGGTACGTGTTAGGGTTAGGGTAGATATTAAACCTATCCCACTCTCTAGATACCCCTTAGAACATAAAGAATATTATTTGGGGGTCCAGCCATGGAGAAGAGTTTAGACACTAGGATAAGATAAGGAACACACCCGTTATAAAGAAATCACATTAGGATTCTCTTTTTAAGCTGTTCCTTAAAACACTAGTGCTTAGGAAATCTATTGGAGGCAGAAGCAGTCAAGGGTAGCCTAGCGTTAGGGTTAGGCTTAGGGTTAGGATTAGCGTTCGTCTTAGAGTACGGGTTCGGGGAGGGCTTCGGGTATGGTGTAGGGTATGGGTTAGGTTTAGGGTTAGGGTTAGTGTTAGGGTTAGGGCTCGGTTTAGGGTACGGGTTAGGATTAGGGTACGTGTTAGGGTTAGGATAGTGGTTATGGTTAATGTACGTGTTAGGGTTAGGGTAGTTATTAAACCTATCCCATTCTCTAGATACCCCTCAGCACGTAAAGAATATTATTTGCGGGTCCAGCCATGGAGAAGAGTTTAGACACTAGGATAAGATAAGGAACACACCCATTATAAAGAAATCACATTAGGATTCTCTTTTTATGCTGTTCCTTAAAACACTAGTGCTTAGGAAATCTATTGGAGGCAGAAGCAGTCAAGGGTAGTCTAGGGTTAGGGTTAGGCTTAGGGTTATGCTTAGGGTACGGCTTAGGGTAAGGGTTCTGGGAGGGCTTCGGGTATGGCGTAGGGTAAGGGTTAGGGTTAGGGTTAGGGTTAGTGTTAGGGTTAGGGCTCGGTTTAGGGTATTGTTTAGGATTAGAGTACGTGTTAGGTTTAGGGTAGGGGTTAGGGTTAGGGTACGTGTGAGGGTTAGGGTAGGGGTTAGGGTTAGGGTACGTGTTAGGTTTAGGGTAGTTATTAAACCTATCCCACTCTCTAGATACCCCTTAGCACGTAAAGGAATATTATTTGGGGGTCCAGCCCTGGAGAAGAGTTTAGACACTAGGATAAGATAAGGAACACACCCATTATAAAGAAATCACATTAGGATTCTCTTTTTAAGCTGTTCCTTAAAACACTAGTGCTTAGGAAATCTATTGGAGGCAGAAGCAGTCAAGGGTAGCCTAGGGTTAGGGTTAGGCTTAGGGTTAGGGTTAGGGTACGGCTTAGGGTATGTGTTCGGGGAGGTCTTCGGGTATGGCGTAGGGTATGGGTTAGGGTTAGGGTTAGGGTTAGTGTTAGGGTTAGGGCTTTGTTTAGGGTACGGTTTCGGATTAGGGTACGTGTTAGGGTTAGGGTACGGGTTAGGGTTAGGGTACGTGTTAGGGTTAGGGTAGATATTAAACCTATCCCACTCTCTAGATACCCCTTAGAACATAAAGAATATTATTTGGGGGTCCAGCCATGGAGAAGAGTTTAGATACTAGGATAAGATAAGGAACACACCCGTTATAATGAAATCACATTAGGATTCTCTTTTTAAGCTGTTCCTTAAAACACTAGTGCTTAGGAAATCTATTGGAGGCAGAAGCAGTCAAGGGTAGCCTAGGGTTAGGGTTAGGCTTAGGGTTAGGGTTAGCGTACGGCTTAGGGTACGGGTTCGGGGAGGGCTTCGGGTACGGCGTAGGGTATGGGTTAGGGTTAGGGTTAGGGTTAGTGTTAGGGATAGGGCTCGGTTTAGGGTACGGGTTAGGATTAAGGTACGTGTTAGGGTTAGGATAGTGGTTAGGGTTAATGTACGTGTTAGGGTTAGGGTAGTGATTAAACCTATCCCACTCTCTAGATACCCCTTAGCACGTAAAGGAATATTATTTGGGGGTCCAGCCATGGAGAAGAGTTTAGATACTAGGATAAGATAAGGAAAACACCCATTATAAAGAAAACACATTAGAATTCTCTTTTTAAGCTGCTCCTTAAAACACTAGTGCTTAGGAAACCTATTGGAGGCAGAAGCAGTCAAGGATAGCCTAGGGTTAGGGTTAGGCTTAGGGTTAGGGTTAGGGTACGGCTTAGGATACGGGTTCGGGGAGGTCTTCGGGTATGGCGTAGGGTATGGGTTAGGGTTAGGGTTAGGGTTAGTGTTAGGGTTAGGGCTTTGTTTAGGGTACGGTTTAGGATTAGGGTACGTGTTAGGGTTAGGGTAGGGATTAGGGTTAGGGTACGTGTTAGGGTTAGGGTAGATATTAAACCTATCCCACTCTCTAGATACCCCTTAGAACATAAAGAATATTATTTGGGGGTCCAGCCATGGAGAAGAGTTTAGACACTAGGATAAGATAAGGAACACACCCGTTATAAAGAAATCACATTAGGATTCTCTTTTTAAGCTGTTCCTTAAAACACTAGTGCTTAGGAAATCTATTGGAGGCAGAAGCAGTCAAGGGTAGCCTAGGGTTAGGGTTAGGCTTAGGGTTAGGATTAGCGTTCGTCTTAGGGTACGGGTTCGGGGAGGGCTTCGGGTACGGCATAGGGTATGGGTTAGGCTTAGTGTTAGTGTTATTGTTAGGGTTAGGGCTCGGTTTAGGTTACGGGTTAGGATTAGGGTACTTGTTAGTGTTAGGGTAGTCGTTAGGGTTAGTGTACGTGTTAGGGTTAGGGTAGTTATTAAACCTATCCCACTCTCTAGATACCCCTTAGCACGTAAAGGAATATTATTTCGAGGTCCAGCCATGGAGAAGAGTTTAGACACTAGGATAAGATAAGGAACACACACATTATAAAGAAATCTCATTAGGATTCTCTTTTTAAGCTGTTCCTTAAAACACTAGTGCTTAGGAAATCTATTGGAGGCAGAAGCAGTCAAGGGTAGCCTAGGGTTAGGGTTAGGCTTAGGGTTAGGATTAGCGTTCGTCTTAGAGTACGGGTTCGGGGAGGGCTTCGGGTATGGTGTAGGGTATGGGTTAGGTTTAGGGTTAGGGTTAGTGTTAGGGTTAGGGCTCGGTTTAGGGTACGGGTTAGGATTAGGGTACGTGTTAGGGTTAGGATAGTGGTTATGGTTAATGTACGTGTTAGGGTTAGGGTAGTTATTAAACCTATCCCATTCTCTAGATACCCCTCAGCACGTAAAGAATATTATTTGCGGGTCCAGCCATGGAGAAGAGTTTAGATACTAGGATAAGATAAGGAAAACACCCATTATAAAGAAAACACATTAGAATTCTCTTTTTAAGCTGCTCCTTAAAACACTAGTGCTTAGGAAACCTATTGGAGGCAGAAGCAGTCAAGGGTAGCCTAGGGTTAGGGTTAGGCTTAGGGTTAGGGTTAGGGTACGGCTTAGGATACGGGTTCGGGGAGGTCTTCGGGTATGGCGTAGGGTATGGGTTAGGGTTAGGGTTAGGGTTAGTGTTAGGGTTAGGGCTTTGTTTAGGGTACGGTTTAGGATTAGGGTACGTGTTAGGGTTAGGGTAGGGGTTAGGGTTAGGGTACGTGTTAGGGTTAGGGTAGATATTAAACCTATCCCACTCTCTAGATACCCCTTAGAACATAAAGAATATTATTTGGGGGTCCAGCCATGGAGAAGAGTTTAGACACTAGGATAAGATAAGGAACACACCCGTTATAAAGAAATCACATTAGGATTCTCTTTTTAAGCTGTTCCTTAAAACACTAGTGCTTAGGAAATCTATTGGAGGCAGAAGCAGTCAAGGGTAGCCTAGCGTTAGGGTTAGGCTTAGGGTTAGGATTAGCGTTCGTCTTAGAGTACGGGTTCGGGGAGGGCTTCGGGTATGGTGTAGGGTATGGGTTAGGTTTAGGGTTAGGGTTAGTGTTAGGGTTAGGGCTCGGTTTAGGGTACGGGTTAGGATTAGGGTACGTGTTAGGTTTAGGATAGTGGTTATGGTTAATGTACGTGTTAGGGTTAGGGTAGTTATTAAACCTATCCCATTCTCTAGATACCCCTCAGCACGTAAAGAATATTATTTGCGGGTCCAGCCATGGAGAAGAGTTTAGACACTAGGATAAGATAAGGAACACACCCATTATAAAGAAATCACATTAGGATTCTCTTTTTATGCTGTTCCTTAAAACACTAGTGCTTAGGAAATCTATTGGAGGCAGAAGCAGTCAAGGGTAGTCTAGGGTTAGGGTTAGGCTTAGGGTTATGCTTAGGGTACGGCTTAGGGTAAGGGTTCTGGGAGGGCTTCGGGTATGGCGTAGGGTAAGGGTTAGGGTTAGGGTTAGGGTTAGTGTTAGGGTTAGGGCTCGGTTTAGGGTATTGTTTAGGATTAGAGTACGTGTTAGGTTTAGGGTAGGGGTTAGGGTTAGGGTACGTGTGAGGGTTAGGGTAGGGGTTAGGGTTAGGGTACGTGTTAGGTTTAGGGTAGTTATTAAACCTATCCCACTCTCTAGATACCCCTTAGCACGTAAAGGAATATTATTTGGGGGTCCAGCCCTGGAGAAGAGTTTAGACACTAGGATAAGATAAGGAACACACCCATTATAAAGAAATCACATTAGGATTCTCTTTTTAAGCTCTTCTTTAAAACATTAGTGCTTAGGAATTCTATTGGAGGCAGAAGCAGTCAAGGGTAGCCTAGGGTTAGGGTTAGGCTTAGGGTTAGGGTTAGGGTACGGCTTAGGGTACGGGTTCGGGGAGGGCTTCGGGTATGGCGGAGGGTATGGGTTAGGGTTAGGTTTAGGGTTAGTGTTAGGGATAGGGCTCGGTTTAGGTTACGTGTTAGGATTAAGGTACGTGTTAGGGTTAGGATAGTGGTTAGGGTTAATGTACGTGTTAGGGTTAGGGTAGTGATTAAACCTATCCCACTCTCTAGATACCCCTTAGCATGTAAAGGAATATTATTTGGGGGTCCAGCCATGGAGAAGTTTTAGATACTAGGATAAGATAAGGAAAACACCCATTATAAAGAAATCACATTAGAATTCTCTTTTTAAGCTGTTCCTTAAAACACTAGTGCTTAGGAAACCTATTGGAGGCAGAAGCAGTCAAGGGTAGCCTAGGGTTAGGTTTAGGCTTAGGGTTAGGCTTAGGGTACGGCTTAGGGTACGGGTTCGGGGAGGTCTTCGGGTATGGCGTAGGGTATGGGTTAGGGTTAGGGTTAGGGTTAATGTTAGGGTTAGGGCTTTGTTTAGGGTTCGGTTTAGGATTAGGGTACGTGTTAGGGTTAGGGTAGGGGTTAGGGTTAGGGTACGTGTTAGGGTTAGGGTAGATATTAAAGCTATCCCACTCTCTAGATACCCCGTAGAACATAAAGAATATTATTTGGGGGTCCAGCCATGGAGAAGAGTTTAGACACTAGGATAAGATAAGGAACACACCCGTTAAAAAGAAATCACATTAGGATTCTCTTTTTAAGCTGTTCCTTAAAACACTAGTGCTTAGGAAATCTATTGGAGGCAGAAGCAGTCAAGGGTAGCCTAGGGTTAGGGTTAGGCTTAGGGTTAGGGTTAGGGTACGGCTTAGGGTATGTGTTCGGGGAGGTCTTCGGGTATGGCGTAGGGTATGGGTTAGGGTTAGGGTTAGGGTTAGTGTTAGGGTTAGGGCTTTGTTTAGGGTACGGTTTCGGATTAGGGTACGTGTTAGGGTTAGGGTAGGGATTAGGGTTAGGGTACGTGTTAGGGTTAGGGTAGATATTAAACCTATCCCACTCTCTAGATACCCCTTAGAACATAAAGAATATTATTTGGGGGTCCAGCCATGGAGAAGAGTTTAGACACTAGGATAAGATAAGGAACACACCCGTTATAAAGAAATCACATTAGGATTCTCTTTTTAAGCTGTTCCTTAAAACACTAGTGCTTAGGAAATCTATTGGAGGCAGAAGCAGTCAAGGGTAGCCTAGGGTTAGGGTTAGGCTTAGGGTTAGGATTAGCGTTCGTCTTAGGGTACGGGTTCGGGGAGGGCTTCGGGTACGGCATAGGGTATGGGTTAGGCTTAGTGTTAGTGTTATTGTTAGGGTTAGGGCTCGGTTTAGGTTACGGGTTAGGATTAGGGTACTTGTTAGTGTTAGGGTAGTCGTTAGGGTTAGTGTACGTGTTAGGGTTAGGGTAGTTATTAAACCTATCCCACTCTCTAGATACCCCTTAGCACGTAAAGGAATATTATTTCGAGGTCCAGCCATGGAGAAGAGTTTAGACACTAGGATAAGATAAGGAACACACACATTATAAAGAAATCTCATTAGGATTCTCTTTTTAAGCTGTTCCTTAAAACACTAGTGCTTAGGAAATCTATTGGAGGCAGAAGCAGTCAAGGGTAGCCTAGGGTTAGGGTTAGGCTTAGGGTTAGGATTAGCGTTCGTCTTAGAGTACGGGTTCGGGGAGGGCTTCGGGTATGGTGTAGGGTATGGGTTAGGTTTAGGGTTAGGGTTAGTGTTAGGGTTAGGGCTCGGTTTAGGGTACGGGTTAGGATTAGGGTACGTGTTAGGGTTAGGATAGTGGTTATGGTTAATGTACGTGTTAGGGTTAGGGTAGTTATTAAACCTATCCCATTCTCTAGATACCCCTCAGCACGTAAAGAATATTATTTGCGGGTCCAGCCATGGAGAAGAGTTTAGATACTAGGATAAGATAAGGAAAACACCCATTATAAAGAAAACACATTAGAATTCTCTTTTTAAGCTGCTCCTTAAAACACTAGTGCTTAGGAAACCTATTGGAGGCAGAAGCAGTCAAGGGTAGCCTAGGGTTAGGGTTAGGCTTAGGGTTAGGGTTAGGGTACGGCTTAGGATACGGGTTCGGGGAGGTCTTCGGGTATGGCGTAGGGTATGGGTTAGGGTTAGGGTTAGGGTTAGTGTTAGGGTTAGGGCTTTGTTTAGGGTACGGTTTAGGATTAGGGTACGTGTTAGGGTTAGGGTAGGGGTTAGGGTTAGGGTACGTGTTAGGGTTAGGGTAGATATTAAACCTATCCCACTCTCTAGATACCCCTTAGAACATAAAGAATATTATTTGGGGGTCCAGCCATGGAGAAGAGTTTAGACACTAGGATAAGATAAGGAACACACCCGTTATAAAGAAATCACATTAGGATTCTCTTTTTAAGCTGTTCCTTAAAACACTAGTGCTTAGGAAATCTATTGGAGGCAGAAGCAGTCAAGGGTAGCCTAGCGTTAGGGTTAGGCTTAGGGTTAGGATTAGCGTTCGTCTTAGAGTACGGGTTCGGGGAGGGCTTCGGGTATGGTGTAGGGTATGGGTTAGGTTTAGGGTTAGGGTTAGTGTTAGGGTTAGGGCTCGGTTTAGGGTACGGGTTAGGATTAGGGTACGTGTTAGGTTTAGGATAGTGGTTATGGTTAATGTACGTGTTAGGGTTAGGGTAGTTATTAAACCTATCCCATTCTCTAGATACCCCTCAGCACGTAAAGAATATTATTTGCGGGTCCAGCCATGGAGAAGAGTTTAGACACTAGGATAAGATAAGGAACACACCCATTATAAAGAAATCACATTAGGATTCTCTTTTTATGCTGTTCCTTAAAACACTAGTGCTTAGGAAATCTATTGGAGGCAGAAGCAGTCAAGGGTAGTCTAGGGTTAGGGTTAGGCTTAGGGTTATGCTTAGGGTACGGCTTAGGGTAAGGGTTCTGGGAGGGCTTCGGGTATGGCGTAGGGTAAGGGTTAGGGTTAGGGTTAGGGTTAGTGTTAGGGTTAGGGCTCGGTTTAGGGTATTGTTTAGGATTAGAGTACGTGTTAGGTTTAGGGTAGGGGTTAGGGTTAGGGTACGTGTGAGGGTTAGGGTAGGGGTTAGGGTTAGGGTACGTGTTAGGTTTAGGGTAGTTATTAAACCTATCCCACTCTCTAGATACCCCTTAGCACGTAAAGGAATATTATTTGGGGGTCCAGCCCTGGAGAAGAGTTTAGACACTAGGATAAGATAAGGAACACACCCATTATAAAGAAATCACATTAGGATTCTCTTTTTAAGCTCTTCTTTAAAACATTAGTGCTTAGGAATTCTATTGGAGGCAGAAGCAGTCAAGGGTAGCCTAGGGTTAGGGTTAGGCTTAGGGTTAGGGTTAGGGTACGGCTTAGGGTACGGGTTCGGGGAGGGCTTCGGGTATGGCGGAGGGTATGGGTTAGGGTTAGGTTTAGGGTTAGTGTTAGGGATAGGGCTCGGTTTAGGTTACGTGTTAGGATTAAGGTACGTGTTAGGGTTAGGATAGTGGTTAGGGTTAATGTACGTGTTAGGGTTAGGGTAGTGATTAAACCTATCCCACTCTCTAGATACCCCTTAGCATGTAAAGGAATATTATTTGGGGGTCCAGCCATGGAGAAGTTTTAGATACTAGGATAAGATAAGGAAAACACCCATTATAAAGAAATCACATTAGAATTCTCTTTTTAAGCTGTTCCTTAAAACACTAGTGCTTAGGAAACCTATTGGAGGCAGAAGCAGTCAAGGGTAGCCTAGGGTTAGGTTTAGGCTTAGGGTTAGGCTTAGGGTACGGCTTAGGGTACGGGTTCGGGGAGGTCTTCGGGTATGGCGTAGGGTATGGGTTAGGGTTAGGGTTAGGGTTAATGTTAGGGTTAGGGCTTTGTTTAGGGTTCGGTTTAGGATTAGGGTACGTGTTAGGGTTAGGGTAGGGGTTAGGGTTAGGGTACGTGTTAGGGTTAGGGTAGATATTAAAGCTATCCCACTCTCTAGATACCCCGTAGAACATAAAGAATATTATTTGGGGGTCCAGCCATGGAGAAGAGTTTAGACACTAGGATAAGATAAGGAACACACCCGTTAAAAAGAAATCACATTAGGATTCTCTTTTTAAGCTGTTCCTTAAAACACTAGTGCTTAGGAAATCTATTGGAGGCAGAAGCAGTCAAGGGTAGCCTAGGGTTAGGGTTAGGCTTAGGGTTAGGGTTAGGGTACGGCTTAGGGTATGTGTTCGGGGAGGTCTTCGGGTATGGCGTAGGGTATGGGTTAGGGTTAGGGTTAGGGTTAGTGTTAGGGTTAGGGCTTTGTTTAGGGTACGGTTTCGGATTAGGGTACGTGTTAGGGTTAGGGTACGGGTTAGGGTTAGGGTACGTGTTAGGGTTAGGGTAGATATTAAACCTATCCCACTCTCTAGATACCCCTTAGAACATAAAGAATATTATTTGGGGGTCCAGCCATGGAGAAGAGTTTAGATACTAGGATAAGATAAGGAACACACCCGTTATAATGAAATCACATTAGGATTCTCTTTTTAAGCTGTTCCTTAAAACACTAGTGCTTAGGAAATCTATTGGAGGCAGAAGCAGTCAAGGGTAGCCTAGGGTTAGGGTTAGGCTTAGGGTTAGGGTTAGCGTACGGCTTAGGGTACGGGTTCGGGGAGGGCTTCGGGTACGGCGTAGGGTATGGGTTAGGGTTAGGGTTAGGGTTAGTGTTAGGGATAGGGCTCGGTTTAGGGTACGGGTTAGGATTAAGGTACGTGTTAGGGTTAGGATAGTGGTTAGGGTTAATGTACGTGTTAGGGTTAGGGTAGTGATTAAACCTATCCCACTCTCTAGATACCCCTTAGCACGTAAAGGAATATTATTTGGGGGTCCAGCCATGGAGAAGAGTTTAGATACTAGGATAAGATAAGGAAAACACCCATTATAAAGAAAACACATTAGAATTCTCTTTTTAAGCTGCTCCTTAAAACACTAGTGCTTAGGAAACCTATTGGAGGCAGAAGCAGTCAAGGGTAGCCTAGGGTTAGGGTTAGGCTTAGGGTTAGGGTTAGGGTACGGCTTAGGATACGGGTTCGGGGAGGTCTTCGGGTATGGCGTAGGGTATGGGTTAGGGTTAGGGTTAGGGTTAGTGTTAGGGTTAGGGCTTTGTTTAGGGTACGGTTTAGGATTAGGGTACGTGTTAGGGTTAGGGTAGGGATTAGGGTTAGGGTACGTGTTAGGGTTAGGGTAGATATTAAACCTATCCCACTCTCTAGATACCCCTTAGAACATAAAGAATATTATTTGGGGGTCCAGCCATGGAGAAGAGTTTAGACACTAGGATAAGATAAGGAACACACCCGTTATAAAGAAATCACATTAGGATTCTCTTTTTAAGCTGTTCCTTAAAACACTAGTGCTTAGGAAATCTATTGGAGGCAGAAGCAGTCAAGGGTAGCCTAGGGTTAGGGTTAGGCTTAGGGTTAGGATTAGCGTTCGTCTTAGGGTACGGGTTCGGGGAGGGCTTCGGGTACGGCGTAGGGTATGGGTTAGGCTTAGTGTTAGTGTTATTGTTAGGGTTAGGGCTCGGTTTAGGTTACGGGTTAGGATTAGGGTACTTGTTAGTGTTAGGGTAGTCGTTAGGGTTAGTGTACGTGTTAGGGTTAGGGTAGTTATTAAACCTATCCCACTCTCTAGATACCCCTTAGCACGTAAAGGAATATTATTTCGAGGTCCAGCCATGGAGAAGAGTTTAGACACTAGGATAAGATAAGGAACACACACATTATAAAGAAATCTCATTAGGATTCTCTTTTTAAGCTGTTCCTTAAAACACTAGTGCTTAGGAAATCTATTGGAGGCAGAAGCAGTCAAGGGTAGCCTAGGGTTAGGGTTAGGCTTAGGGTTAGGATTAGCGTTCGTCTTAGAGTACGGGTTCGGGGAGGGCTTCGGGTATGGTGTAGGGTATGGGTTAGGTTTAGGGTTAGGGTTAGTGTTAGGGTTAGGGCTCGGTTTAGGGTACGGGTTAGGATTAGGGTACGTGTTAGGGTTAGGATAGTGGTTATGGTTAATGTACGTGTTAGGGTTAGGGTAGTTATTAAACCTATCCCATTCTCTAGATACCCCTCAGCACGTAAAGAATATTATTTGCGGGTCCAGCCATGGAGAAGAGTTTAGACACTAGGATAAGATAAGGAACACACCCATTATAAAGAAATCACATTAGGATTCTCTTTTTATGCTGTTCCTTAAAACACTAGTGCTTAGGAAATCTATTGGAGGCAGAAGCAGTCAAGGGTAGTCTAGGGTTAGGGTTAGGCTTAGAGTTATGCTTAGGGTACGGCTTAGGGTAAGGGTTCTGGGAGGGCTTCGTGTATGGCGTAGGGTAAGGGTTAGGGTTAGGGTTAGGGTTAGTGTTAGGGTTAGGGCTCGGTTTAGGGTATTGTTTAGGATTAGAGTACGTGTTAGGTTTAGGGTAGGGGTTAGGGTTAGGGTACGTGTGAGGGTTAGGGTAGGGGTTAGGGTTAGGGTACGTGTTAGGTTTAGGGTAGTTATTAAACCTATCCCACTCTCTAGATACCCCTTAGCACGTAAAGGAATATTATTTGGGGGTCCAGCCCTGGAGAAGAGTTTAGACACTAGGATAAGATAAGGAACACACCCATTATAAAGAAATCACATTAGGATTCTCTTTTTAAGCTCTTCTTTAAAACATTAGTGCTTAGGAATTCTATTGGAGGCAGAAGCAGTCAAGGGTAGCCTAGGGTTAGGGTTAGGCTTAGGGTTAGGGTTAGGGTACGGCTTAGGGTACGGGTTCGGGGAGGGCTTCGGGTATGGCGGAGGGTATGGGTTAGGGTTAGGTTTAGGGTTAGTGTTAGGGATAGGGCTCGGTTTAGGTTACGTGTTAGGATTAAGGTACGTGTTAGGGTTAGGATAGTGGTTAGGGTTAATGTACGTGTTAGGGTTAGGGTAGTGATTAAACCTATCCCACTCTCTAGATACCCCTTAGCATGTAAAGCAATATTATTTGGGGGTCCAGCCATGGAGAAGTTTTAGATACTAGGATAAGATAAGGAAAACACCCATTATAAAGAAATCACATTAGAATTCTCTTTTTAAGCTGTTCCTTAAAACACTAGTGCTTAGGAAACCTATTGGAGGCAGAAGCAGTCAAGGGTAGCCTAGGGTTAGGTTTAGGCTTAGGGTTAGGCTTAGGGTACGGCTTAGGGTACGGGTTCGGGGAGGTCTTCGGGTATGGCGTAGGGTATGGGTTAGGGTTAGGGTTAGGGTTAATGTTAGGGTTAGGGCTTTGTTTAGGGTTCGGTTTAGGATTAGGGTACGTGTTAGGGTTAGGGTAGGGGTTAGGGTTAGGGTACGTGTTAGGGTTAGGGTAGATATTAAAGCTATCCCACTCTCTAGATACCCCGTAGAACATAAAGAATATTATTTGGGGGTCCAGCCATGGAGAAGAGTTTAGACACTAGGATAAGATAAGGAACACACCCGTTATAAAGAAATCACATTAGGATTCTCTTTTTAAGCTGTTCCTTAAAACACTAGTGCTTAGGAAATCTATTGGAGGCAGAAGCAGTCAAGGGTAGCCTAGGGTTAGGGTTAGGCTTAGGGTTAGGGTTAGGGTACGGCTTAGGGTATGTGTTCGGGGAGGTCTTCGGGTATGGCGTAGGGTATGGGTTAGGGTTAGGGTTAGGGTTAGTGTTAGGGTTAGGGCTTTGTTTAGGGTACGTTTTCGGATTAGGGTACGTGTTAGGGTTAGGGTACGGGTTAGGGTTAGGGTACGTGTTAGGGTTAGGGTAGATATTAAACCTATCCCACTCTCTAGATACCCCTTAGAACATAAAGAATATTATTTGGGGGTCCAGCCATGGAGAAGAGTTTAGATACTAGGATAAGATAAGGAACACACCCGTTATAAAGAAATCACATTAGGATTCTCTTTTTAAGCTGTTCCTTAAAACACTAGTGCTTAGGAAATCTATTGGAGGCAGAAGCAGTCAAGGGTAGCCTAGGGTTAGGGTTAGGCTTAGGGTTAGGGTTAGCGTACGGCTTAGGGTACGGGTTCGGGGAGGGCTTCGGGTACGGCGTAGGGTATGGGTTAGGGTTAGGGTTAGGGTTAGTGTTAGGGATAGGGCTCGGTTTAGGGTACGGGTTAGGATTAAGGTACGTGTTAGGGTTAGGATAGTGGTTAGGGTTAATGTACTTTTTAGGGTTAGGGTAGTGATTAAACCTATCCCACTCTCTAGATACCCCTTAGCACGTAAAGGAATATTATTTGGGGGTCCAGCCATGGAGAAGAGTTTAGATACTAGGATAAGATAAGGAAAACACCCATTATAAAGAAAACACATTAGAATTCTCTTTTTAAGCTGCTCCTTAAAACACTAGTGCTTAGGAAACCTATTGGAGGCAGAAGCAGTCAAGGGTAGCCTAGGGTTAGGGTTAGGCTTAGGGTTAGGGTTAGGGTACGGCTTAGGATACGGGTTCGGGGAGGGCTTCGGGTACGACGTAGGGTATGGGTTAGGGTTAGGGTTAGGGTTAGGGTTAGTGTTAGGGCTCGGTGTAGGGTACGGGTTAGGATTAGGGTACGTGTTAGAGTTAGGAAAGGGGTAAGGGTTAGGGTACGCATTAGGGTTAGGGTAGTTATTAAACCTATCCCACTCTCTAGATACCCCTTAGCACGTAAAGGAATATTATTTGGAAGTCCAGCCATGGAGAAGAGTTTAGACACTAAGATAATATAAGGAACACACACATTATAAAGAAATCACATTAGGAATCTTTTTTAAGCTGTTCCTTAAAACACTAGTGCTTAGGAAATCTATTGGAGGCAGAAGCAGTCAAGGGTAGCCTAGGGTTAGGGTTAGGCTTAGGGTTATGCTTAGGGTACGGCTTAGGGTACGGGTTCGGGGAGGGCTTCGGGTACGGCGTAGGGTATGTGTTAGGGTTAGGGTTAGGGTTAGTGTTAGGGTTAGGGCTCGGTTTAGGGTACGGTTTAGGATTAGGGTACGTGTTAGGGTTAGGGTAGGGGTTAGGGTTAGGGTACGTGTTAGGTTTAGGGTAGTAATTAAACCTATCCCACTCTCTAGAAACCCCTTAGCACGTAAAGGAATATTATTTGGAGGTCCAGCCCTGGAGAAGAGTTTAGACACTAGGATAAGATAAGGAACACACCCATTATAAAGAAATCACATTAGGATTCTCTTTTTAAGCTCTTCTTTAAAACATTAGTGCTTAGGAAATCTATTGGAGGCAGAAGCAGTCAAGGGTAGTCTAGGGTTAGGGTTAGGCTTAGGGTTAGGGTTAGGGTACGGCTTACGGTACGGGTTCGGGGAGGACTTCGGGTATGGCGTAGGGTATGGGTTAGGGTTATGGTTAGGGTTAGTGTTAGGGATAGGGCTCGGTTTAGGGTACGTGTTAGGATTAAGGTACGTGTTAGGGTTAGGATAGTGGTTAGGGTCAATGTACGTGTTAGGGTTAGGGTAGTGATTAAACCTATCCCACTCTCTAGATACCCCTTAGCACGTAAAGGAATATTATTTGGGGGTCCAGCCATGGAGAAGAGTTTAGACACTAATATAATATAAGGAACACTCACATGATAAAGAAATCACATTAGGAATCGCTTTTTAATCTGTTCCTTAAAACACTAGTTCTTAGGAAATCTATTGGAGGCAGAAGCAGTCAAGGGTAGCCTAGGGTTAGGTTAGGCTTACGGTTAGGCTTAGGGTACGGCTTAGGGTACGGGTTCGGGGAGGACTTCGGGTACGGCGTAGGGTATGGGTTAGTGTTAGGGTTAGGGTTAGTGTTAGGGTTAGGGCTCGGTTGAGGTTACGGTTTAGGATTAGGGTACGTGTTAGGGTTAGGGTAGGGGTTAGGATTAGGGTACGTGTTAGGGTTAGGGTAGTTATTAAACCTATCCCAATCTCTAGATACCCCTTAGCATGTAAAGGAATATTATTTGGGGGTCCAGCCATGGAGAAGAGTTTAGACACTAGGATAAGATAAGGAACACACCCATTATAAAGAAATCACATTAGGATTCTCTTTTTAAGCTGTTCCTTAAAACACTAGTGCTTAGGAAATCTATTGGAGGCAGAAGCAGTCAAGGGTAGCCTAGGGTTAGTTTAGGCTTAGGGTTAGGCTTAGGTTATGGGTTCGGGGAGGGCTTCGTGTACGGCGTAGGTTATGGGTTAGGGTTAGGGTTAGGCTTATTGTTAGGGTTAGGGCTCCGTTTAGGGTACGGGTTAGGATTAGGGTACGTGTGAGGGTTAGGGTAGGGGTTAGGGTTAGGGTACGCGTTAGCGTTAGGGTAGTTATTAAACCTATCCCACTCTCTAGATACCCCTTAGCACGTAAAGGAATATTATTTGGAGGTCCAGCCATGGAGAAGAGTTTAGACACTAGTATAAGATAAGGAACACACCCATTATAAAGAAATCACATTAGGATTCTCTTTTTAGGCTGTTCCTTAAAACACTAGTGCTTAGGAAATCTATTGGAGGCAGAAGCAGTCAAGGGTAGCCTAGGGTTAGGGTTAGGCTTACGGTTAGGCTTAGGGTACGGCTTAGGGTACGGGTTCGGGGAGGGCTTCGGGTACGGCGTAGGGTATGTGTTAGGGTTAGGGTTAGGGTTAGTATTAGGATTAGGGCTCGGTTTAGGGTACGGTTTAGGATTAGGGTACGTGTTAGGGTTAGGGTAGGGGTTAGGGTTAGGGTACGTGTTAGGTTTAGGGTAGTTATTAAACCTATCCCACTCTCTAGATACCCCTTAGCACGTAAAGGAATATTATTTGGAGGTCCAGCCATGGAGAAGAGTTTAGACACTAGGATAAGATAAGGAACACACCCATTATAAAGAAATCACATTAGGATTCTCTTTTTAAGCTGTTCCTTAAAACACTAGTGCTTAGGAAATCTATTGGAGGCAGAAGCAGTCAAGGGTAGCCTAGGGTTAGGGTTAGGCTTAGGGTTAGGGTTAGGGTACGGCTTAGGGTACGGGTTCGGGGAGGTCTTCGGGTATGGCGTAGGGTATGGGTTAGGGTTAGGGTTAGGGTTAGTGTTAGGGTGAGGGCTTTGTTTAGGGTACGTTTTAGGATTAGGGTACGTGTTAGGGTTAGGGTAGGGGTTAGGGTTAGGGTACGTGTTAGGTTTAGGGTAGTTATTAAACCTATCCCACTCTCTAGATACCCCTTAGCACATAAAGAATATTATTTGGGGGTCCAGCCATGGAGAAGAGTTTAGACACTAGGATAAGATAAGGAACACACCCTTTATAAAGAAGTCACATGAGGATTCTCTTTTTAAGCTGTTACTTAAAACACTAGTGCTTAGGAAATCTATTGGAGGCAGAAGCAGTCAAGGGTAGCCTAGGGTTAGGGTTAGGCTTAGGGTTAGGGTTAGGGTACGGCTTAGGGTACGGGATCGGGCAGGGATTCGGGTACGGCGTAGGGTATGGCTTAGGGTTAGGGTTAGGGTTAGTGTTAGGGTTAGGGCTCGGTTTAGGGTACGGGTTAGGATTAGGGTACGTGTTAGGGTTAGGATAGGGGTAAGGGTTAGGGTACGCGTTAGGGTTAGGGTAGTTGTTAAACCTATCCCACTCTCTAGATACCCCTTAGCACGTAAAGGAATATTATTTTGGGGTTCAGCCATGGAGAAGAGTTTAGACACTAGGATAAGATAAGGAACACACCCATTATAAAGAAATCACATTAGGATTCTCTTTTTAAGCTGTTCCTTAAAACACTAGTGCTTAGGAAATCTATTGGAGGCAGAAGCAGTCAAGGGTAGCCTAGGGTTAGGGTTAGGCTTAGGGTTAGGGTTAGGGTACGGCTTAGGGTACGGGTTCGGGGAGGTCTTCGGGTATGGCGTAGTGTATGGGTTAGCGTTAGGGTTAGGGTTAGTGTTAGGCTTAGGGCTTTCTTTAGGGTACAGTTTAGGATTAGGGTACGTGTTAGTGTTAGGGTAGGGGTTAGGGTTAGGGTACGTGTTAGGGTTAGGGTAGTTATTAAACCTATCCCACTCTCTAGATACCCCTTAGCACGTAAAGGAATATTATTTGGGGGTCCAGCCCTGGAGAAGGGTTTAGACACTAGGATAAGATAAGGAACACACCCATTATAAAGAAATCACATTAGGATTCTCTTTTTAAGCTCTTCTTTAAAACATTAGTGCTTAGGAAACCTATTGGAGGCGGAAGCAGTCAAGGGTAGCCTAGGGTTAGGGTTAGGCTTAGGGTTAGGCTTAGGGTACGGCTTAGGGTACGGGTTCGGGGAGGGCTTCGGGTACGACGTAGGGTATGGGTTAGGTTTAGGGTTAGGGTTAGTGTTAGGGTTAGGGCTCGGTTTAGGGTACGGGTTAGGATTAGGGTACGTGTTAGAGTTAGGAAAGGGGTAAGGGTTAGGGTACGCATTAGGGTTAGGGTAGTTATTAAACCTATCCCACTCTCTACATACCCCTTAGCACGTAAAGGAATATTATTTGGGGGTCCAGCCATGGAGAAGAGTTTAGACACTAATATAATATAAGGAACACTCACATGATAAAGAAATCACATGAGGAATCGCTTTTTAAGCTGTTCCTTAAAACACTAGTTCTTAGGAAATCTATTGGAGGCAGAAGCAGTCAAGGGTAGCCTAGGGTTAGGGTTAGGCTTAGGGTTAGGCTTAGGGTATGGCTTAGGGTACGGGTTCGGGGAGGGCTTCGGGTACGGCGTAGCGTATGTGTTAGGGTTAGGGTTAGGGTTAGTGTTAGGGTTAGGGCTCGGTTTAGGGTACGGTTTAGGATTAGGGTACGTGTTAGGGTTAGGGTAGGGGTTAGGGTTAGGGTACGTGTTAGGTTTAGGGTAGTTATTAAACCTATCCCACTCTCTAGAAACCCCTTAGCACGTAAAGGAATATTATTTGGAGGTACAGCCATGGAGAAGAGTTTAGACACTAGGATAAGATAAGGAACACACCCATTATAAAGAAATCACATTAGGATTCTCTTTTTAAGCTGTTCCTTAAAACACTAGTGCTTAGGAAATCTATTGGAGGCAGAAGCAGTCAAGGGTAGCCTAGGGTTAGTTTAGGCTTAGGGTTAGGCTTAGGGTACGGGTTCGGGGAGGGCTTCGGGTACGGCGTAGGGTATGTGTTAGGGTTAGGGTTAGGGTTAGTATTAGGGTTAGGGCTCGGTTTAGGGTACGGTTTAGGATTAGGGTACGTGTTAGGGTTAGGGTAGGGGTTAGGGTTAGGGTACGTTTTAGGTTTAGGGTAGTTATTAAACCTATCCCACTCTCTAGATACCCCTTAGCACGTAAAGGAATATTATTTGGAGGTCCAGCCATGGAGAAGAGTTTAGACACTAGGATAAGATAAGGAACACACCCATTATAAAGAAATCACATTAGGATTCTCTTTTTAAGCTGTTCCTTAAAAAACTAGTGCTTAGGAAATCTATTGGAGGCAGAAGCAGTGAAGGGTAGCCTAGGGTTAGGGTTAGGTTTAGGGTTAGGGTTAGGGTACGGCTTAGGGTACGGGTTTGGGGAGGTCTTCGGGTATGGCGTAGGGTATGGGTTAGGGTTAGGTTTAGGGTTAGTGTTAGGGTGAGTGCTTTGTTTAGGGTACGTTTTAGGATTAGGGTACGTGTTAGGGTTAGGGTAGGGGTTAGGGTTAGGGTACGTGTTAGGTTTAGGGTAGTTATTAAACCTATCCCACTCTCTAGATACCCCTTAGCACGTAAAGGAATATTATTTGGGGGTCCAGCCATGGAGAAGAGTTTAGATACTAGGATAAGATAAGGAACACACCCGTTATAAAGAAATCACATTAGGATTCTCTTTTTAAGCTGTTCCTTAAAACACTAGTGCTTAGGAAATCTATTGGAGGCAGAAGCAGTCAAGGGTAGCCTAGGGTTAGGGTTAGGCTTAGGGTTAGGGTTAGCGTACGGCTTAGGGTACGGGTTCGGGGAGGGCTTCGGGTACGGCGTAGGGTATGGGTTAGGGTTAGGGTTAGGGTTAGTGTTAGGGATAGGGCTCGGTTTAGGGTACGGGTTAGGATTAAGGTACGTGTTAGGGTTAGGATAGTGGTTAGGGTTAATGTACTTTTTAGGGTTAGGGTAGTGATTAAACCTATCCCACTCTCTAGATACCCCTTAGCACGTAAAGGAATATTATTTGGGGGTCCAGCCATGGAGAAGAGTTTAGATACTAGGATAAGATAAGGAAAACACCCATTATAAAGAAAACACATTAGAATTCTCTTTTTAAGCTGCTCCTTAAAACACTAGTGCTTAGGAAACCTATTGGAGGCAGAAGCAGTCAAGGGTAGCCTAGGGTTAGGGTTAGGCTTAGGGTTAGGGTTAGGGTACGGCTTAGGATACGGGTTCGGGGAGGGCTTCGGGTACGACGTAGGGTATGGGTTAGGGTTAGGGTTAGGGTTAGGGTTAGTGTTAGGGCTCGGTGTAGGGTACGGGTTAGGATTAGGGTACGTGTTAGAGTTAGGAAAGGGGTAAGGGTTAGGGTACGCATTAGGGTTAGGGTAGTTATTAAACCTATCCCACTCTCTAGATACCCCTTAGCACGTAAAGGAATATTATTTGGAAGTCCAGCCATGGAGAAGAGTTTAGACACTAAGATAATATAAGGAACACACACATTATAAAGAAATCACATTAGGAATCTTTTTTAAGCTGTTCCTTAAAACACTAGTGCTTAGGAAATCTATTGGAGGCAGAAGCAGTCAAGGGTAGCCTAGGGTTAGGGTTAGGCTTAGGGTTATGCTTAGGGTACGGCTTAGGGTACGGGTTCGGGGAGGGCTTCGGGTACGGCGTAGGGTATGTGTTAGGGTTAGGGTTAGGGTTAGTGTTAGGGTTAGGGCTCGGTTTAGGGTACGGTTTAGGATTAGGGTACGTGTTAGGGTTAGGGTAGGGGTTAGGGTTAGGGTACGTGTTAGGTTTAGGGTAGTAATTAAACCTATCCCACTCTCTAGAAACCCCTTAGCACGTAAAGGAATATTATTTGGAGGTCCAGCCCTGGAGAAGAGTTTAGACACTAGGATAAGATAAGGAACACACCCATTATAAAGAAATCACATTAGGATTCTCTTTTTAAGCTCTTCTTTAAAACATTAGTGCTTAGGAAATCTATTGGAGGCAGAAGCAGTCAAGGGTAGTCTAGGGTTAGGGTTAGGCTTAGGGTTAGGGTTAGGGTACGGCTTACGGTACGGGTTCGGGGAGGACTTCGGGTATGGCGTAGGGTATGGGTTAGGGTTATGGTTAGGGTTAGTGTTAGGGATAGGGCTCGGTTTAGGGTACGTGTTAGGATTAAGGTACGTGTTAGGGTTAGGATAGTGGTTAGGGTCAATGTACGTGTTAGGGTTAGGGTAGTGATTAAACCTATCCCACTCTCTAGATACCCCTTAGCACGTAAAGGAATATTATTTGGGGGTCCAGCCATGGAGAAGAGTTTAGACACTAATATAATATAAGGAACACTCACATGATAAAGAAATCACATTAGGAATCGCTTTTTAATCTGTTCCTTAAAACACTAGTTCTTAGGAAATCTATTGGAGGCAGAAGCAGTCAAGGGTAGCCTAGGGTTAGGTTAGGCTTACGGTTAGGCTTAGGGTACGGCTTAGGGTACGGGTTCGGGGAGGACTTCGGGTACGGCGTAGGGTATGGGTTAGTGTTAGGGTTAGGGTTAGTGTTAGGGTTAGGGCTCGGTTGAGGTTACGGTTTAGGATTAGGGTACGTGTTAGGGTTAGGGTAGGGGTTAGGATTAGGGTACGTGTTAGGGTTAGGGTAGTTATTAAACCTATCCCAATCTCTAGATACCCCTTAGCATGTAAAGGAATATTATTTGGGGGTCCAGCCATGGAGAAGAGTTTAGACACTAGGATAAGATAAGGAACACACCCATTATAAAGAAATCACATTAGGATTCTCTTTTTAAGCTGTTCCTTAAAACACTAGTGCTTAGGAAATCTATTGGAGGCAGAAGCAGTCAAGGGTAGCCTAGGGTTAGTTTAGGCTTAGGGTTAGGCTTAGGTTATGGGTTCGGGGAGGGCTTCGTGTACGGCGTAGGTTATGGGTTAGGGTTAGGGTTAGGCTTATTGTTAGGGTTAGGGCTCCGTTTAGGGTACGGGTTAGGATTAGGGTACGTGTGAGGGTTAGGGTAGGGGTTAGGGTTAGGGTACGCGTTAGCGTTAGGGTAGTTATTAAACCTATCCCACTCTCTAGATACCCCTTAGCACGTAAAGGAATATTATTTGGAGGTCCAGCCATGGAGAAGAGTTTAGACACTAGTATAAGATAAGGAACACACCCATTATAAAGAAATCACATTAGGATTCTCTTTTTAGGCTGTTCCTTAAAACACTAGTGCTTAGGAAATCTATTGGAGGCAGAAGCAGTCAAGGGTAGCCTAGGGTTAGGGTTAGGCTTACGGTTAGGCTTAGGGTACGGCTTAGGGTACGGGTTCGGGGAGGGCTTCGGGTACGGCGTAGGGTATGTGTTAGGGTTAGGGTTAGGGTTAGTATTAGGATTAGGGCTCGGTTTAGGGTACGGTTTAGGATTAGGGTACGTGTTAGGGTTAGGGTAGGGGTTAGGGTTAGGGTACGTGTTAGGTTTAGGGTAGTTATTAAACCTATCCCACTCTCTAGATACCCCTTAGCACGTAAAGGAATATTATTTGGAGGTCCAGCCATGGAGAAGAGTTTAGACACTAGGATAAGATAAGGAACACACCCATTATAAAGAAATCACATTAGGATTCTCTTTTTAAGCTGTTCCTTAAAACACTAGTGCTTAGGAAATCTATTGGAGGCAGAAGCAGTCAAGGGTAGCCTAGGGTTAGGGTTAGGCTTAGGGTTAGGGTTAGGGTACGGCTTAGGGTACGGGTTCGGGGAGGTCTTCGGGTATGGCGTAGGGTATGGGTTAGGGTTAGGGTTAGGGTTAGTGTTAGGGTGAGGGCTTTGTTTAGGGTACGTTTTAGGATTAGGGTACGTGTTAGGGTTAGGGTAGGGGTTAGGGTTAGGGTACGTGTTAGGTTTAGGGTAGTTATTAAACCTATCCCACTCTCTAGATACCCCTTAGCACATAAAGAATATTATTTGGGGGTCCAGCCATGGAGAAGAGTTTAGACACTAGGATAAGATAAGGAACACACCCTTTATAAAGAAGTCACATGAGGATTCTCTTTTTAAGCTGTTACTTAAAACACTAGTGCTTAGGAAATCTATTGGAGGCAGAAGCAGTCAAGGGTAGCCTAGGGTTAGGGTTAGGCTTAGGGTTAGGGTTAGGGTACGGCTTAGGGTACGGGATCGGGCAGGGATTCGGGTACGGCGTAGGGTATGGCTTAGGGTTAGGGTTAGGGTTAGTGTTAGGGTTAGGGCTCGGTTTAGGGTACGGGTTAGGATTAGGGTACGTGTTAGGGTTAGGATAGGGGTAAGGGTTAGGGTACGCGTTAGGGTTAGGGTAGTTGTTAAACCTATCCCACTCTCTAGATACCCCTTAGCACGTAAAGGAATATTATTTTGGGGTTCAGCCATGGAGAAGAGTTTAGACACTAGGATAAGATAAGGAACACACCCATTATAAAGAAATCACATTAGGATTCTCTTTTTAAGCTGTTCCTTAAAACACTAGTGCTTAGGAAATCTATTGGAGGCAGAAGCAGTCAAGGGTAGCCTAGGGTTAGGGTTAGGCTTAGGGTTAGGGTTAGGGTACGGCTTAGGGTACGGGTTCGGGGAGGTCTTCGGGTATGGCGTAGTGTATGGGTTAGCGTTAGGGTTAGGGTTAGTGTTAGGCTTAGGGCTTTCTTTAGGGTACAGTTTAGGATTAGGGTACGTGTTAGTGTTAGGGTAGGGGTTAGGGTTAGGGTACGTGTTAGGGTTAGGGTAGTTATTAAACCTATCCCACTCTCTAGATACCCCTTAGCACGTAAAGGAATATTATTTGGGGGTCCAGCCCTGGAGAAGGGTTTAGACACTAGGATAAGATAAGGAACACACCCATTATAAAGAAATCACATTAGGATTCTCTTTTTAAGCTCTTCTTTAAAACATTAGTGCTTAGGAAACCTATTGGAGGCGGAAGCAGTCAAGGGTAGCCTAGGGTTAGGGTTAGGCTTAGGGTTAGGCTTAGGGTACGGCTTAGGGTACGGGTTCGGGGAGGGCTTCGTGTACGACGTAGGGTATGGGTTAGGTTTAGGGTTAGGGTTAGTGTTAGGGTTAGGGCTCGGTTTAGGGTACGGGTTAGGATTAGGGTACGTGTTAGAGTTAGGAAAGGGGTAAGGGTTAGGGTACGCATTAGGGTTAGGGTAGTTATTAAACCTATCCCACTCTCTACATACCCCTTAGCACGTAAAGGAATATTATTTGGGGGTCCAGCCATGGAGAAGAGTTTAGACACTAATATAATATAAGGAACACTCACATGATAAAGAAATCACATGAGGAATCGCTTTTTAAGCTGTTCCTTAAAACACTAGTTCTTAGGAAATCTATTGGAGGCAGAAGCAGTCAAGGGTAGCCTAGGGTTAGGGTTAGGCTTAGGGTTAGGCTTAGGGTATGGCTTAGGGTACGGGTTCGGGGAGGGCTTCGGGTACGGCGTAGCGTATGTGTTAGGGTTAGGGTTAGGGTTAGTGTTAGGGTTAGGGCTCGGTTTAGGGTACGGTTTAGGATTAGGGTACGTGTTAGGGTTAGGGTAGGGGTTAGGGTTAGGGTACGTGTTAGGTTTAGGGTAGTTATTAAACCTATCCCACTCTCTAGAAACCCCTTAGCACGTAAAGGAATATTATTTGGAGGTACAGCCATGGAGAAGAGTTTAGACACTAGGATAAGATAAGGAACACACCCATTATAAAGAAATCACATTAGGATTCTCTTTTTAAGCTGTTCCTTAAAACACTAGTGCTTAGGAAATCTATTGGAGGCAGAAGCAGTCAAGGGTAGCGTAGGGTTAGGGTTAGGCTTAGGGTTAGGGTTAGGGTACGGCTTAGGGTACGGGTTCGGGGAGGTCTTCGGGTATGGCGTAGGGTATGCGTTAGCGTTAGGGTTAGGGTTAGTGTTAGGCTTAGGGCTTTTTTTGGGGTACAGTTTAGGATTAGGGTACGTGTTAGTGTTAGGGTAGGGGTTAGGGTTAGGGTACGTGTTAGGGTTAGGGTAGTTATTAAACCTATCCCACTCTCTAGATACCCCTTAGCACGTAAAGGAATATTATTTGGGGGTCCAGCCCTGGAGAAGAGTTTAGACACTAAGATAAGATAAGGAACACACCCATTATAAAGAAATCACATTAGGATTCTCTTTTTAAACTGTTCCTTAAAACACTAGTGTTTAGGAAATCTATTGGAGGCAGAAGCAGTCAAGGGTAGCCTAGGGTTAGTTTAGGCTTAGGGTTAGGCTTAGGGTACGGGTTCGGGGAGGGCTTCGGGTACGGCGTAGGGTATGTGTTAGGGTTAGGGTTAGGGTTAGTATTAGGGTTAGGGCTCGGTTTAGGGTACGGTTTAGGATTAGGGTACGTGTTAGGGTTAGGGTAGGGGTTAGGGTTAGGGTACGTTTTAGGTTTAGGGTAGTTATTAAACCTATCCCACTCTCTAGATACCCCTTAGCACGTAAAGGAATATTATTTGGAGGTCCAGCCATGGAGAAGAGTTTAGACACTAGGATAAGATAAGGAACACACCCATTATAAAGAAATCACATTAGGATTCTCTTTTTAAGCTGTTCCTTAAAAAACTAGTGCTTAGGAAATCTATTGGAGGCAGAAGCAGTGAAGGGTAGCCTAGGGTTAGGGTTAGGCTTAGGGTTAGGGTTAGGGTACGGCTTAGGGTACGGGTTTGGGGAGGTCTTCGGGTATGGCGTAGGGTATGGGTTAGGGTTAGGTTTAGGGTTAGTGTTAGGGTGAGTGCTTTGTTTAGGGTACGTTTTAGGATTAGGGTACGTGTTAGGGTTAGGGTAGGGGTTAGGGTTAGGGTACGTGTTAGGTTTAGGGTAGTTATTAAACCTATCCCACTCTCTAGATACCCCTTAGCACATAAAGAATATTATTTGGGGGTCCAGCCATGGAGAAGAGTTTAGACACTAGGATAAGATAACGAACACACCCTTTATAAAGAAGTCACATTAGGATTCTCTTTTTAAGCTGTTACTTAAAACACTAGTGCTTAGGAAATCTATTGGAGGCAGAAGCAGTCAAGGGTAGCCTAGGGTTAGGGTTAGGCTTAGGGTTAGGGTTAGAGTACGGCTTAGGGTACGGGATCCGGGAGGGCTTCGGGTACGGCGTAGGGTATGGGTTAGGCTTATTGTTAGATTTAGTGTTAGGGTTAGGGCTCGGTTTAGGTTACGGGTTAGGATTAGGGTACTTGTTAGGGTTAGGGTAGTGGTTAGGGTTAGTGTACGTGTTAGGGTTAGGGTAGTGATTAAACCTATCCCACTCTCTAGATACCCCTTAGCACGTAAAGGAATATTATCTGGGGGTCCAGCCCTGGAGAAGAGTTTAGACACTAATATAAGATAAGGAACACTCACATGATAAAGAAATCACATTAGGAATCGCTGTTTAAGCTGTTCCTTAAAACACTAGTTCTTAGGAAATCTATTGGAGGCAGAAGCAGTCAAGGGTAGCCTAGGGTTACTTTAGGCTTACGGTTAGGCTTAGGGTACGGCTTTGGGTACTTGTTCGGGGAGGGCTTCGGGTACGGCGTAGTGTATGGTTTAGGGTTAGGGATAGGGTTAGTGTTAGGGTTAGGGCTCGGTTTAGGTTACGGTTTAGGATTAGGGTACGTGTTAGGGTTAGGGTAGGTGTTAGGATTAGGGTACGTGTTAGGGTTAGGGTAGTTATTAAACCTATCCCACTCTCTAGATACCCCTTAGCATGTAAAGGAATATTATTTGGGGGTCCAGCCATGGAGAAGAGTTTAGACACTAGGATAAGGTAAGGAACACACCCATTATAAAGAAATCACATTAGGATTCTCTCTTTAAGCTGTTCCTTAAAACAGTAGTGTTTAGGAAATCTATTGGATGCAGAAGCAGTCAAGGGTAGCCTAGGGTTAGTTTAGGCTTAGGGTTAGGCTTAGGGTACGGGTTCGGGGAGGGCTTCGTGTACGGCGTAGGTTATGGGTTAGGGTTAGGGTTAGGATTAGTGTTAGGGTTAGGGCTCCGTTTAGGGTACGGTTTAGGATTAGGGTACGTGTGAGGGTTAGGGTAGGGGTTAGGGTTAGGGTACGCGTTAGCGTTAGGGTAGTTATTAAACCTATCCCACTCTCTAGATACCCCTTAGCACTTAAAGGAGTATTATTTGGAGGTCCAGCCATGGAGAAGAGTTTAGACACTAGTATAAGGTAAGGAACACACCCATTATAAAGAAATCACATTAGGATTCTCTTTTTAAGCTGTTCCTTAAAACACTAGTGCTTAGGAAATCTATTGGAGGCAGAAGCAGTCAAGGGTAGCCTAGGGTTAGGGTTAGGCTTAGGGTTAGGCTTAGGGTATGGCTTAGGGTACGGGTTCGGGGAGGGCTTCGGGTACGGCGTAGGGTATGTGTTAGGGTTAGGGTTAGGGTTAGTGTTAGGGTTAGGGCTCGGTTTAGGGTACGGTTTAGGATTAGGGTTCGTGTTAGGGTTAGGGTAGGGGTTAGGGTTAGGGTACGTGTTAGGTTTAGGGTAGTTATTAAACCTATCCCACTCTCTAGAAACCCCTTAGCACGTAAAGGAATATTATTTGGAGGTCCAGCCATGGAGAAGAGTTTAGACACTAGGATAAGATAAGGAACACACCCATTATAAAGAAATCACATTAGGATTCTCTTTTTAAGCTGTTCCTTAAAACACTAGTGCTTAGGAAATCTATTGGAAGCCGAAGCAGTCAAGGGTAGCCTATTATTAGGGTTAGGCTTAGGGTTAGGGTTAGGGTGCAGCTTAGGGTATGGGATCGGGGAGGGCTTCGGGTACGGCGTAGGGTATGGGTTAGGCTTATTGTTAGATTTAGTGTTAGGGATAGGGCTCGGTTTAGGTTACGGGTTAGGATTAGGGTACTTGTTATGGTTAGGGTAGTGGTTAGGGTTAGTGTACGTGTTAGGGTTAGGGTAGTGATTAAACCTATCCCACTCTCTAGATACCCCTTAGCACGTAAAAGAATATTATTTGGGGGTCCAGCCCTGGAGAAGTGTTTAGACACTAGGATAAGATAAGGAACACACCCATTATAAAGAAATCACATTAGGATTCTCTTTTTAAGCTCTTCTTTAAAACATTAGTGCTTAGGAAATCTATTGGAGGCAGAAGCAGTCAAGGGTAGCCTAGGGTTAGGTTTAGGCTTAGGGTTAGGCTTAGGGTAGGGCTTAGGGTACGGGTTCGGGGAGGGCTTCGGGTACGGCGTAGGGTATGGGTTAGGGTTAGGGTTAGGGTTAGTTTTAGGGTTAGGGCTCGGTTTAGGGTACGGGTTAGGATTAGGGTACGTGTTAGGGTTAGGATAGGGGTAAGGGTTAGGGTACGCGTTAGGGTTAGGGTAGTTGTTAAACCTATCCCACTCTCTAGATACCCCTTAGCACGTAAAGGAATATTATTTTGGGGTTCAGCCATGGAGAAGAGTTTAGACACTAGGATAAGATAAGGAACACACCCATTATAAAGAAATCACATTAGGATTCTCTTTTTAAGCTGTTCCTTAAAACACTAGTGCTTAGGAAATCTATTGGAGGCAGAAGCAGTCAAGGGTAGCCTAGGGTTAGGTTTAGACTTAGGGTTAGGCTAAGGGTATGGCTTAGGTTACGGGTTCGGGGAGGGGTTCGGGTACGGCATAGGGTATGGGTTAGGGTTAGGGTTAGTGTTAGTGTTAGGGTTAGGGCTCGGTTTAGGGTACGGGTTTGGATTAGGGTACGTGTTAGGGTTAGGTTAGGGGTTATGGTTAGGGTACGCGTTAGGGTTAGGGTAGTTATTAAACCTATCCCACTCTCTAGATACCCCTTAGCACGTAAAGGAATATTATTTGGGGGTCCAGCCATGGAGAAGAGTTTAGATACTAGGATAAGATAAGGAAAACACCCATTATAAAGAAATCACATTAGAATTCTCTTTTAAGCTGTTCCTTAAAACACTAGTGCTTAGGAAACCTATTGGAGGCAGAAGCAGTCAAGGGTAGCCTAGGGTTAGTGTTAGGCTTAGGGTTAGGCTTAGGGTAAGGCTTAGGGTACGGGTTCGGGGAGGGCTTCGGGTATGGCGTAGGGTATGTGTTAGGGTTAGGGTTAGGGTTAGTGTTAGGGTTAGGGCTCGGTTTAGGGTACGGTTTAGGATTAGGGTACGTGTTAGTGTTAGGGTAGGGGTTAGGGTTAGGGTACGTGTTAGGTTTAGGGTAGTTATTAAACCTATCCCACTCTCTAGATACCCCTTAGCACATAAAGAATATTATTTGGGGGTCCAGCCATGGAGAAGAGTTTAGACACTAGGATAAGATAAGGAACACACCCGTTATAAAGAAATCACATTAGGATTCTCTTTTTAAGCTGTTCCTTAAAACACTAGTGCTTAGGAAATCTATTGGAGGCAGAAGCAGTCAAGGGTAGCCAGGGTTAGGGTTCGGCTTAGGGTTAGGGTTAGGGTACGGCTTAGGGTACGGGATCGGGGAGGGCTTCGGGTACGGCGTAGGGTATGCGTTAGGCTTAGTGTTAGTGTTAGTGTTAGGGTTAGGGCTCGGTTTAGGTTACGGGTTAGGATTAGGGTACTTGTTAGGATTAGGGTAGTGGTTAGGGTTAGTGTACGTGTTAGGGTTAGGGTAGTGATTAAACCTATCCCACTCTCTAGATACCCTTTAGCACGTAAAGGAATATTATTTGGGGGTCCAGCCCTGGAGAAGAGTTTAGACACTAGGATAAGATAAGGAACACAGCCATTATAAAGAAATCACATTAAGATTCTCTTTTTAAGCTCTTCTTTAAAACATTAGTGCTTAGGAAATCTATTGGAGGCAGAAGCAGTCAAGGGTAGCCGAGGGTTACGTTTAGGTTTAGGGTTAGGCTTAGGGTACGGCTTAGGGTACGGGTTCAGGGAGGGGTTCGGGTACGGCGTAGGGTATGGGTTAGGGTTAGGATTAGGGTTAGTGTTAAGGTTAGGGCTCGATTTAGGGTATGGGTTAGGATTAGGGTACGTGTTAGGGTTAGGTTAGGGGTTAGGGTTAGGGTACGTGTTAGGGTTAGGGTAGGGGTTAGGGTTAGGGTACGCGTTAGCGTTAGGGTAGTTATTAAACCTATCCCACTCTCTAGATACCCCTTAGCACGTAAAGGAATATTATTTGGAGGTCCAGCCATGGAGAAGAGTTTAGACACTAGGATAAGATAAGGAACACACCCATTATAAAGAAATCACATTAGGATTCTCTTTTTAAGCTGTTCCTTAAAACACTAGTGCTTAGGAAATCTATTGGAGGCAGAAGCAGTCAAGGGTAGCCTAGGGTTAGGGTTAGGCTTAGGGTTAGGGTTAGCGTACGGCTTAGGGTACGGGATCGGGGAGGGCTTCGGGTACGGCGTAGGGTATGGGTTAGGGTTAGTGTTAATGTTATTGTTAGGGTTAGGGCTCGGTTTAGGTTACGGGTTAGGATTAGGGTACTTGTTAGGGTTAGGGTAGTCGTTAGGGTTAGTGTACGTGTTAGGGTTAGGGTAGTTATTAAACCTATCCCACTCTCTAGATACACCTTAGCACGTAAAGGAATATTATTTGGGGGTCCAGCCATGGAGAAGTGTTTAGACACTAGGATAAGATAAGGAACACACCCATTATAAAGAAATCACATTAGGATTCTCTTTTTAAGCTGTTCCTTAAAACACTAGTGCTTAGGAAATCTATTGGCGGCAGAAGCAGTCAAGGTTAGCCTAGTGTTAGGGTTATGCTTAGGGTACGGCTTAGGGTAAGGCTTAGGGTACGGGTTCGGGGAGGGCTTCTGGTACGGCGTAGGGTATGGGTTAGGGTTAGGGTTAGTGTTAGGGTTAGGGCTCGGTTTAGGGTATTAGTTAGGATTAGGGTATGTGTTAGGGTTAGGGTAGGGGTTAGGGTTAGGGTACGCGTTAGTGTTAGGGTAGTTATTAAACATAACCCACTCTCTAGATACCCCTTAGCACGTAAAGGAATATTATTTGGAGATCCAGCCATGGAGAAGAGTTTAGACACTAGGATAAGATAAGGAACACACCCATTATAAAGAAATCACATTAGGATTCTCTTTTTAAGCTGTTCCTTTAAACACTAGTGCTTAGGAAATCTATTGGAGGCAGAAGCAGTCAAGGGTAGCCGAGGGTTAGGGTTAGGCTTAGGGTACGGCTTAGGGTACGGTTTAGGGTACGGGTTCGGGGAGGGCTTCGGGTACGGCGTAGGGTATGGGTTAGGGTTAGGGTTAGGGTTAGTGTTAGGGTTAGGGCTCGGTTTAGGGTATTGGTTAGGATTAGGGTACGTGTTAGGGTAAGGGTAGGGGTTAGGGTTACGGTACGCGTTAGTGTTAGGGTAGTTATTAAACCTATCCCAGTCTGTAGATACCCCTTAGCACGTAAAGGAATATTATTTGGAGGTCCAGCCATGGAGAAGAGTTTAGACACTAGGATAAGATAAGAAACACACCCATTATAAAGAAATCACATTAGGATTCTCTTTTTAAATTGTTCCTTAAAACACTAGTGCTTAGGAAATCTATTGGAGGCAGAAGCAGTCAAGGGTAGCCGAGGGTTAGGGTTAGGCTTGGTGTTAGGCTTAGGGTACGGCTTAGGGTACGGGTTCGGTGAGGGGTTCGGGTACGGCGTAGGGTATGGGTTAGGGTTAGGGTTAGGGTTAGTGTTAGGGTTAGGGCTCCGTTTAGGGTACGTGTTAGGAGTAGGGTACATGTTAGGGTTAGGGTAGGGGTTAGGGTTAGGGTACGCGTTAGGGTTAGGGTACTTATTCAACCTATCCCACTCTCTAGATACACCTTAGCACGTAAAGGAATATTATTTGGGGGTCCAGCCATGGAGAAGAGTTTAGACACTAGGATAAGATAAGGAACACACCCATTATAAAGAAATCACAATAGGATTCTCTTTTTAAGCTGTTCCTTAAAACACTATTGCTTAGGAAATCTATTGGAGGCAGAAGCAGTCAAGGGTAGCCTAGGGTTAGGGTTAGGCTTAGGGTACGGCTTAGGGTACGGCTTAGGGTACGGGTTCGGGGAGGGCTTCGGGTAAGGCGTAGCGTATGGGTTAGGGTTAGGGTTAGGGTTAGTGTTAGGGTTAGGGCTCGGTTTAGGGTATTGGTTAGGATTAGTGTACGTGTTAGGGTTAGGGTAGGGGTAAGGGTTAGGGTACGCCTTAGTGTTAGGGTAGTTATTAAGCCTATCCCACTCTCTAGATACCCCTTAGCACGTAAAGGAATATTATTTGGAGGTCCAGCCATGGAGAAGAGTTTAGACACTAGGATAAGATAAGGAACACACCCATTATAAGGAAATCACATTAGGATTCTCTTTTTAAGCTGTTCCTTAAAACACTAGTGCTTAGGAAATCTATTGGAGGCAGAAGCAGTCAAGGGTAACCAAGGGTTAGGGTTAGGCTTGGGGTTAGGCTTAGGGTACGGCTTAGGCTACGCGTTCGGGGAGGGGTTCGGGTACGGCGTAGGGTATGGGTTAGGGTTAGGGTTAGAGTTAGTGTTAGGGTTAGGGCTCGGTTTAGGGTATTGGTTACGATTAGGGTACGTGTTAGGGTTAGGGTAGGGGTTAGGGTTAGGGTACGCGTTAGTGTTAGGGTAGTTATTAAACCTATCCCAGTCTCTAGATACCCCTTAGCACGTAAAGGAATATTATTTGGAGGTCCAGCCATGGAGAAGAGTTTAGACACTAGGATAAGATAAGGAACACACCCATTATAAAGAAATCACATTAGGATTCTCTTTTTAAGCTGTTCCTTAAAACACTAGTGCTTAGGAAATCTATTGGAGGCAGAAGAAGTCAAGGGTAGCCTAGGGTTAGGGTTAGGCTTAGGGTACGGCTTAGGGTACGGCTTAGGGTACGGGTTCGGGGAGGGCTTCGGGTACGGCGTAGGGTATGTGTTAGGGTTAGGGTTAGGGTTAGTGTTAGGGTTATGGCTCGGTTTAGGGTACGGGTTAGGATTCGGGTAATGTTAGGGTTAGGGTAGGGGTAGGGTTAGGGTACGCGTTAGGGTTAGGGTAGCTATTAAACCTATCCCACTCTCTAGATACACCTTAGCACGTAAAGGAATATTATTTGGGGGTCCAGCCATGGAGAAGAGTTTAGACACTAGGATAAGATAAGGAACACACCCATTATAAAGAAATCACATTAGGATTCTCTTTTTAAGCTGTTCCTTAAAACACTAGTGCTTAGGAAATCTATTGGAGGCAGAAGCAGTCAAGGGTAGCCTAGTGTTAGGGTTATGCTTAGGGTACGGCTTAGGGTATGGCTTAGGGTACGGGTTCGGGGAGGGCTTCTGGTACGGTGTAGGGTATGGGTTAGGGTTAGGGTTAGGGTTAGTGTTAGGGTTAGGGCTCGGTTTAGGGTATTGGTTAGGATTAGGGTACGTGTTAGGGTTAGGGTAGCGGTTAGGGTTAGGGTACGCTTTAGTGTTAGGGTAGTTATTAAACCTATCCCACTCTCTAGATACCCCTTAGCACGTAAAGGAATATTATTTGGAGGTCCAGCCATGGAGAAGAGTTTAGACACTAGGATAAGATAAGGAACACACCCATTATAAAGAAATCACATTAGGATTCTCTTTTTAAGCTGTTCCTTAAAACACTAGTGCTTAGGAAATCTATTGGAGGCAGAAGCATTCAAGGGTAGCCTAGGGTTAGGGTTAGGCTTAGGGTTAGGCTTAGGGTACGGCTTAGGGTACGGGTTCGGGGAAGGGTTCGGGAACGGCGTAGGGTATGGGTTAGGGTCAGGGTTAGGGTTAGTGTTAGGGTTAGGGCTCGGTTTAGGGTACGGGTTAGGGTTAGGGTACATGTTAGGGTTAGGGTAGGGGTTAGGGTTAGGGTACGCGTTAGGGTTAGGTTAGTTATTAAACCTATCCCACTCTCTAGATACACCTTAGCACGTAAAGGAATATTATTTGGGGGTCCAGCCATGGAGAATTGTTTAGACACTAGGATAAGATAAGGAACACACCCATTATAAAGAAATCACATTAGGATTCTCTTTTTAAGCTGTTCCTTAAAACACTAGTGCTTAGGAAATCTATTGGAGGCAGAAGCAGTCAAGGTTAGCCTAGTGTTAGGGTTATGCTTAGGGTACGGCTTAGGGTAAGGCTTAGGGTACGGGTTCGGGGAGGGCTTCTGGTACGGCGTAGGGTATGGGTTAGGGTTAGGGTTAGTGTTAGGGTTAGGGCTCGGTTTAGGGTATTAGTTAGGATTAGGGTATGTGTTAGGGTTAGGGTAGGGGTTAGGGTTAGGGTACGCGTTAGTGTTAGGGTAGTTATTAAACATAACCCACTCTCTAGATACCCCTTAGCACGTAAAGGAATATTATTTGGAGATCCAGCCATGGAGAAGAGTTTAGACACTAGGATAAGATAAGGAACACACCCATTATAAAGAAATCACATTAGGATTCTCTTTTTAAGCTGTTCCTTTAAACACTAGTGCTTAGGAAATCTATTGGAGGCAGAAGCAGTCAAGGGTAGCCGAGGGTTAGGGTTAGGCTTAGGGTACGGCTTAGGGTACGGTTTAGGGTACGGGTTCGGGGAGGGCTTCGGGTACGGCGTAGGGTATGGGTTAGGGTTAGGGTTAGGGTTAGTGTTAGGGTTAGGGCTCGGTTTAGGGTATTGGTTAGGATTAGGGTACGTGTTAGGGTAAGGGTAGGGGTTAGGGTTACGGTACGCGTTAGTGTTAGGGTAGTTATTAAACCTATCCCAGTCTGTAGATACCCCTTAGCACGTAAAGGAATATTATTTGGAGGTCCAGCCATGGAGAAGAGTTTAGACACTAGGATAAGATAAGAAACACACCCATTATAAAGAAATCACATTAGGATTCTCTTTTTAAATTGTTCCTTAAAACACTAGTGCTTAGGAAATCTATTGGAGGCAGAAGCAGTCAAGGGTAGCCGAGGGTTAGGGTTAGGCTTGGTGTTAGGCTTAGGGTACGGCTTAGGGTACGGGTTCGGTGAGGGGTTCGGGTACGGCGTAGGGTATGGGTTAGGGTTAGGGTTAGGGTTAGTGTTAGGGTTAGGGCTCCGTTTAGGGTACGTGTTAGGAGTAGGGTACATGTTAGGGTTAGGGTAGGGGTTAGGGTTAGGGTACGCGTTAGGGTTAGGGTACTTATTCAACCTATCCCACTCTCTAGATACACCTTAGCACGTAAAGGAATATTATTTGGGGGTCCAGCCATGGAGAAGAGTTTAGACACTAGGATAAGATAAGGAACACACCCATTATAAAGAAATCACAATAGGATTCTCTTTTTAAGCTGTTCCTTAAAACACTATTGCTTAGGAAATCTATTGGAGGCAGAAGCAGTCAAGGGTAGCCTAGGGTTAGGGTTAGGCTTAGGGTACGGCTTAGGGTACGGCTTAGGGTACGGGTTCGGGGAGGGCTTCGGGTAAGGCGTAGCGTATGGGTTAGGGTTAGGGTTAGGGTTAGTGTTAGGGTTAGGGCTCGGTTTAGGGTATTGGTTAGGATTAGTGTACGTGTTAGGGTTAGGGTAGGGGTAAGGGTTAGGGTACGCCTTAGTGTTAGGGTAGTTATTAAGCCTATCCCACTCTCTAGATACCCCTTAGCACGTAAAGGAATATTATTTGGAGGTCCAGCCATGGAGAAGAGTTTAGACACTAGGATAAGATAAGGAACACACCCATTATAAGGAAATCACATTAGGATTCTCTTTTTAAGCTGTTCCTTAAAACACTAGTGCTTAGGAAATCTATTGGAGGCAGAAGCAGTCAAGGGAAACCAAGGGTTAGGGTTAGGCTTGGGGTTAGGCTTAGGGTACGGCTTAGGCTACGCGTTCGGGGAGGGGTTCGGGTACGGCGTAGGGTATGGGTTAGGGTTAGGGTTAGAGTTAGTGTTAGGGTTAGGGCTCGGTTTAGGGTATTGGTTACGATTAGGGTACGTGTTAGGGTTAGGGTAGGGGTTAGGGTTAGGGTACGCGTTAGTGTTAGGGTAGTTATTAAACCTATCCCAGTCTCTAGATACCCCTTAGCACGTAAAGGAATATTATTTGGAGGTCCAGCCATGGAGAAGAGTTTAGACACTAGGATAAGATAAGGAACACACCCATTATAAAGAAATCACATTAGGATTCTCTTTTTAAGCTGTTCCTTAAAACACTAGTGCTTAGGAAATCTATTGGAGGCAGAAGAAGTCAAGGGTAGCCTAGGGTTAGGGTTAGGCTTAGGGTACGGCTTAGGGTACGGCTTAGGGTACGGGTTCGGGGAGGGCTTCGGGTACGGCGTAGGGTATGTGTTAGGGTTAGGGTTAGGGTTAGTGTTAGGGTTATGGCTCGGTTTAGGGTACGGGTTAGGATTCGGGTAATGTTAGGGTTAGGGTAGGGGTAGGGTTAGGGTACGCGTTAGGGTTAGGGTAGCTATTAAACCTATCCCACTCTCTAGATACACCTTAGCACGTAAAGGAATATTATTTGGGGGTCCAGCCATGGAGAAGAGTTTAGACACTAGGATAAGATAAGGAACACACCCATTATAAAGAAATCACATTAGGATTCTCTTTTTAAGCTGTTCCTTAAAACACTAGTGCTTAGGAAATCTATTGGAGGCAGAAGCAGTCAAGGGTAGCCTAGTGTTAGGGTTATGCTTAGGGTACGGCTTAGGGTATGGCTTAGGGTACGGGTTCGGGGAGGGCTTCTGGTACGGTGTAGGGTATGGGTTAGGGTTAGGGTTAGGGTTAGTGTTAGGGTTAGGGCTCGGTTTAGGGTATTGGTTAGGATTAGGGTACGTGTTAGGGTTAGGGTAGCGGTTAGGGTTAGGGTACGCTTTAGTGTTAGGGTAGTTATTAAACCTATCCCACTCTCTAGATACCCCTTAGCACGTAAAGGAATATTATTTGGAGGTCCAGCCATGGAGAAGAGTTTAGACACTAGGATAAGATAAGGAACACACCCATTATAAAGAAATCACATTAGGATTCTCTTTTTAAGCTGTTCCTTAAAACACTAGTGCTTAGGAAATCTATTGGAGGCAGAAGCATTCAAGGGTAGCCTAGGGTTAGGGTTAGGCTTAGGGTTAGGCTTAGGGTACGGCTTAGGGTACGGGTTCGGGGAAGGGTTCGGGAATGGCCTAGGGTATGGGTTAGGGTCAGGGTTAGGGTTAGTGTTAGGGTTAGGGCTCGGTTTAGGGTACGGGTTAGGGTTAGGGTACATGTTAGGGTTAGGGTAGGGGTTAGGGTTAGGGTACGCGTTAGGGTTAGGTTAGTTATTAAACCTATCCCACTCTCTAGATACACCTTAGCACGTAAAGGAATATTATTTGGGGGTCCAGCCATGGAGAATTGTTTAGACACTAGGATAAGATAAGGAACACACCCATTATAAAGAAATCACATTAGGATTCTCTTTTTAAGCTGTTCCTTAAAACACTAGTGCTTAGGAAATCTATTGGAGGCAGAAGCAGTCAAGGGTAGCCTAGTGTTAGGGTTATGCTTAGGGTACGGCTTAGGGTAAGGCTTAGGGTACGGGTTCGGGGAGGGCTTCTGGTACGGCGTAGGGTATGGGTTAGGGTTAGGGTTAGTGTTAGGGTTAGGGTTCGGTTTAGGGTATTAGTTAGGATTAGGGTATGTGTTAGGGTTAGGGTAGGGGTTAGGGTTAGGGTACGCGTTAGTGTTAGGGTAGTTATTAAACATAACCCACTCTCTAGATACCCCTTAGCACGTAAAGGAATATTATTTGGAGATCCAGCCATGGAGAAGAGTTTAGACACTAGGATAAGATAAGGAACACACCCATTATAAAGAAATCACATTAGGATTCTCTTTTTAAGCTGTTCCTTAAAACACTAGTGCTTAGGAAATCTATTGGAGGCAGAAGCAGTCAAGGGTAGCCGAGGGTTAGGGTTAGGCTTAGGGTACGGCTTAGGGTACGGTTTAGGGTACGGGTTCGGGGAGGGCTTCGGGTACGGCGTAGGGTATGGGTTAGGGTTAGGGTTAGGGTTAGTGTTAGGGTTAGGGCTCGGTTTAGGGTATTGGTTAGGATTAGGGTACGTGTTAGGGTTAGGTTAGGGGTTAGGGTTATGGTACGCGTTAGTGTTAGGGTAGTTATTAAACCTATCCCAGTCTGTAGATACCCCTTAGCACGTAAAGGAATATTATTTGGAGGTCCAGCCATGGAGAAGAGTTTAGACACTAGGATAAGATAAGAAACACACCCATTATAAAGAAATCACATTAGGATTCTCTTTTTAAATTGTTCCTTAAAACACTAGTGCTTAGGAAATCTATTGGAGGCAGAAGCAGTCAAGGGTAGCCGAGGGTTAGGGTTAGGCTTGGTGTTAGGCTTAGGGTACGGCTTAGGGTACGGGTTCGGTGAGGGGTTCGGGTACGGCGTAGGGTATGGGTTAGGGTTAGGGTTAGGGTTAGTGTTAGGGTTAGGGCTCCGTTTAGGGTACGTGTTAGGAGTAGGGTACATGTTAGGGTTAGGGTAGGGGTTAGGGTTAGGGTACGCGTTAGGGTTAGGGTACTTATTCAACCTATCCCACTCTCTAGTTACACCTTAGCACGTAAAGGAATATTATTTGGGGGTCCAGCCATGGAGAAGAGTTTAGACACTAGGATAAGATAAGGAACACACCCATTATAAAGAAATCACAATAGGATTCTCTTTTTAAGCTGTTCCTTAAAACACTAGTGCTTAGGAAATCTATTGGAGGCAGAAGCAGTCAAGGGTAGCCTAGGGTTAGGGTTAGGCTTAGGGTACGGCTTAGGGTACGGCTTAGGGTACGGGTTCGGGGAGGGCTTCGGGTAAGGCGTAGCGTATGGGTTAGGGTTAGGGTTAGGGTTAGTGTTAGGGTTAGGGCTCGGTTTAGGGTATTGGTTAGGATTAGTGTACGTGTTAGGGTTAGGGTAGGGGTAAGGGTTAGGGTACGCCTTAGTGTTAGGGTAGTTATTAAGCCTATCCCACTCTCTAGATACCCCTTAGCACGTAAAGGAATATTATTTGGAGGTCCAGCCATGGAGAAGAGTTTAGACACTAGGATAAGATAAGGAACACACCCATTATAAGGAAATCACATTAGGATTCTCTTTTTAAGCTGTTCCTTAAAACACTAGTGCTTAGGAAATCTATTGGAGGCAGAAGCAGTCAAGGGTAACCAAGGGTTAGGGTTAGGCTTGGGGTTAGGCTTAGGGTACGGCTTAGGCTACGCGTTCGGGGAGGGGTTCGGGTACGGCGTAGGGTATGGGTTAGGGTTAGGGTTAGGGTTAGTCTTAGGGTTAGGGCTCGGTTTAGGGTATTGGTTAGGATTAGGGTACGTGTTAGGGTTAGGGTAGGGGTTAGGGTTAGGGTACGCGTTAGTGTTAGGGTAGTTATTAAACCTATCCCAGTCTCTAGATACCCCTTAGCACGTAAAGGAATATTATTTGGAGGTCCAGCCATGGAGAAGAGTTTAGACACTAGGATAAGATAAGGAACACACCCATTATAAAGAAATCACATTAGGATTCTCTTTTTAAGCTGTTCCTTAAAACAGTAGTGCTTAGGAAATCTATTGGAGGCAGAAGAAGTCAAGGGTAGCCTAGGGTTAGGGTTAGGCTTAGGGTACGGCTTAGGGTACGGCTTAGGGTACGGGTTCGGGGAGGGCTTCGGGTACGGCGTAGGGTATGGGTTAGGGTTAGGGTTAGGGTTAGTGTTAGGGTTAGGGCTTGGTTTAGGGTATTGGTTAGGATTAGGGTACGTGTTAGGGTTAGGGTAGGGGTAAGGGTTAGGGTACGCCTTAGTGTTAGGGTAGTTATTAAGCCTATCCCACTCTCTAGATACCCCTTTGCACGTAAAGGAATATTATTTGGAGGTCCAGCCATGGAGAAGAGTTTAGACACTAGGATAAGATAAGGAACACACCCATTATAAGGAAATCACATTAGGATTCTCTTTTTAAGCTGTTCCTTAAAACACTAGTGCTTAGGAAATCTATTGGAGGCAGAAGCAGTCAAGGGTAGCCTAGGTTTAGGGTTAGGCTTAGGGTACGGCTTAGGGTACGGCTTAGGGTACGGGTTCGGGGAGGGATTCGGGTACGGCGTAGGGTATGGGTTAGGGTTAGGGTTAGGGTTAGTGTTAGGGTTAGGGCTCGGTTTAGGGTATTGGTTAGGATTAGGGTACGTGTTAGGGTTAGGGTAGGGTTTAGGGTTAGTGTACGCGTTAGTGTTAGGGTAGTTATTAAACCTATCCCAGTCTCTAGATACCCCTTAGCACGTATAGGAATATTATTTGGAGGTCCAGCCATGGAGAAGAGTTTAGACACTAGGATAAGATAAGGAACACACCCATTATAAAGAAATCACATTAGGATTCTCTTTTTAAGCTGTTCCTTAAAACACTAGTGCTTAGGAAATCTATTGGAGGCAGAAGCAGTCAAGGGTAGCCTAGGGTTAGGGTTAGGCTTAGGGTACGGCTTAGGGTACGGCTTAGGGTACGGGTTCGGGGAGGGCTTCGGGTACGGCGTAGGGTATGGGTTAGGGTTAGGGTTAGTGTTAGGGTTAGGGCTCGGTTTAGGGTATTGGTTAGGAAGAGGGTACGTGTTAGGGTTAGGGTAGGGGTTAGGGTTAGGGTACGCGTTAGTGTTAGGGTAGTTATTAAACCTATCCCACTCTCTAGATACCCCTTAGCACGTAAAGGAATATTATTTGGAGGTCCAGCCATGGAGAAGAGTTTAGACACTAGGATAAGATAAGGAACACACCCATTATAAAGAAATCACATTAGGATTCTCTTTTTAAGCTGTTCCTTAAAACACTAGTGCTTAGGAAATCTATTGGAGGCAGAAGCAGTCAAGGGTAGCCTAGGGTTAGGGTTAGGCTTGGTGTTAGGCTTAGGGTACGGCTTAGGGTACGGGTTCGGGGAGGGGTTCGGGTACGGCGTAGGGTATGGGTTAGGGTTAGGGTTAGTGTTAGGGTTAGGGCTCCGTTTAGGGTACGTGTTAGGAGTAGGGTACATGTTAGTGTTAGGGTAGGGGTTAGGGTTAGGGTACGCGTTAGGGTTAGGGTACTTATTAAACCTATCCCACTCTCTAGATACACCTTAGCACGTAAAGGAATATTATTTGGGGGTCCAGCCATGGAGAAGAGTTCAGACACTAGAATAAGATAAGGAACACACCCATTATAAAGAAATCACATTAGGATTCTCTTTTTAAGCTGTTCCTTAAAACACTAGTGCTTAGGAAATCTATTGGAGGCAGAAGCATTCAAGGGTAGCCTAGGGTTAGGGTTAGGCTTAGGGTTAGGCTTAGGGTACGACTTAGGGTACGGGTTCGGGGAGGGGTTCGGGAACGGCGTAGGGTATGGGTTAGGGTTAGGGTTAGGGTTAGTGTTAGGGTTAGGGCTCGGTTTAGGGTACGGGTTAGGATTAGGGTACGTGTTAGGGTTAGGGTAGGGGTTAGGGTTAGGGTACGCGTTAGTGTTAGGGTAGTTATTAAACCTATCCCAGTCTCTAGATACCCCTTAGCACGTAAAGTAATATTATTTGGAGGTCCAGCCATGGAGAAGAGTTTAGACACTAGGATAAGATAAGGAACACACCCATTATAAAGAAATCACATTAGGATTCTCTTTTTAAGCTGTTCCTTAAAACACTAGTGCTTAGGAAATCTATTGTAGGCAGAAGAAGTCAAGGGTAGCCTAGGGTTAGGGTTAGGCTTAGGGTACGGCTTAGGGTACGGGTTCGGGGAGGGCTTCGGGTACGGCGTAGGGTATGGGTTAGGGTTAGGGTTAGGGTTAGTGTTAGGGTTAGGGCTCGGTTTAGGGTATTGGTTAGGATTAGGGTACGTGTTAGGGTTAGGGTAGGGGTTAGGGTTAGGGTATGCGTTAGTGTTAGGGTAGTTATTAAACCTATCCCACTCTCTAGATACCCCTTAGCACGTAAAGGAATATTATTTGGAGGTCCAGCCATGGAGAAGAGTTTAGACACTAGGATAAGATAAGGAACACACCCATTATAAAGAAATCACATTAGGATTCTCTTTTTAAGCTGTTCCTTAAAACACTAGTGCTTAGGAAATCTATTGGAGGCAGAAGCAGTCAAGGGTAACCAAGGGTTAGGGTTAGGCTTGGGGTTAGGCTTAGGGTACGGCTTATGGTACGGGTTCGGGGAGGGGTTCGGGTACGGCGTAGGGTATGGGTTAGGGTTAGGGTTAGGGTTAGTGTTAGGGTTAGGGCTCGGTTTAGGGTATTGGTTTGGATTAGGGTACGTGTTAGGGTTAGGGTAGGGGTTAGGGTTAGGGTACGCGTTAGTGTTAGGGTAGTTATTAAACCTATCCCACTCTCTAGATACCCCTTAGCACGTAAAGGAATATTATTTGGAGGTCCAGCCATGGAGAAGAGTTTAGACACTAGGATAAGTTAAGGAACACACCCATTATAAAGAAATCACATTAGGATTCTCTTTTTAAGCTGTTATTAAAACACTAGTGCTTAGGAAATCTATTGGAGGCAGAAGCAGTCAAGGGTAGCCTAGGGTTAGGGTTAGGCTTAGGGTACGGCTTAGGGTACGGCTTAGGGTACGGGTTCGGGGAGGGCTTCGGGTACGGCGTAGGGTATGGGTTAGGGTTAGGGTTAGGGTTAGTGTTAGGGTTACGGCTCGGTTTAGGCTATTGGGTAGGATTAGGGTACATATTAGGGTTATGGTAGGGGTTAGGTTTAGGGTACGCGTTAGTGTTAGGGTAGTTATTAAACATAACCCACTCTCTAGATACCCCTTAGCACGTAAAGGAATATTATTTGGAGATCCAGCCATGGAGAAGAGTTTAGACACTAGGATAAGATAAGGAACACACCCATTATAAAGAAATCACATTAGGATTCTCTTTTTAAGCTGTTCCTTAAAACACTAGTGCTTAGGAAATCTATTGGAGGCAGAAGCAGTCAAGGGTAGCCTAGGGTTAGGGTTAGGCTTGGTGTTAGGCTTAGGGTACGGCTTAGGGTACGGGTTCGGGGAGGGGTTCGGGTACGGCGTAGGGTATGGGTTAGGGTTAGGGTTAGGGTTAGTGTTAGGGTTAGGGCTCCGTTTAGGGTACGTGTTAGGAGTAGGGTACATGTTAAGGTTAGGGTAGGGGTTAGGGTTAGGGTACCCGTTAGTGTTAGGGTAGTTATTAAACCTATCCCACTCTCTAGATACCCCTTAGCACGTAAAGGAATATTATTTGGGAGTCCATCCATGGAGAAGAGTTTAGACACTAGGATAAGATAAGGAACACACCCATTATAAAGAAATCACATTAGGATTCTCTTTTTAAATTGTTCCTTAAAACACTAGTGCTTAGGAAATCTATTGGAGGCAGAAGCAGTCAAGGGTAGCCTAGGGTTAGGGTTAGGCGTAGGGTACGGCTTAGGGTACGGCTTAGGGTACGGGTTCGGGGAGGGCTTCGGGTACGGCGTAGGGTATGGGTTAGTGTTAGGGTTAGGGTTAGGGTTAGGCCTCGGTTTAGGGTACGGGTTAGGTGTAGGGTACATGTTAGGGTTAGGGTAGGGGTTAGGGTTAGGGTACGCGTTAGGGTTAGGGTAGTTATTAAACCTATCCCACTCTCTAGATACCCCTTAGCACGTAAAGGAATATTATTTGGAGTTCCAGCCATGGAGAAGAGTTTAGACACTAGGATAAGATAAGGAACACACCCGTTATAAAGAAATCACATTAGGATTCTCTTTTTAAGCTGTTCCTTAAAACACTAGTGCTTAGGAAATCTATTGGAGGCAGAAGCAGTCAAGGGTAGCCTAGGGTTAGGGTTCGGCTTAGGGTTAGGGTTAGGGTACGGCTTAGGGTACGGGATCGGGGAGGGCTTCGGGTACGGCGTAGGGTATGCGTTAGGCTTAGTGTTAGTGTTAGTGTTAGGGTTAGGGCACGGTTTTGGTTACGGTTTAGGATTAGGATACTTGTTAGGGTTAGGATAGGGGTTAGGTTTAGTGTACGTGTTAGGGTTAGGGTAGTGATTAAACCTATCCCACTCTCTAGATACCCCTTAGCACATAAAGGAATATTATTTGGGGGTCCAGCCCTGGAGAAGAGTTTAGACACTAGGATAAGATAAGGAACACACCCATTATAAAGAAAATACATTAGGATTCTCTTTTTATGCTGTTCCTTAAAACAATAGTGCTTAGGAAATCTATTGGAGGCAGAAGCAGTCAAGGGTAGTCTAGGGTTAGGGTTAGGCTTAGGGTTAGGCTTAGGGTATGGCTTAGGGTACGGGTTCGGGGAGGGCTTCGGGTATGGTGTAGGGTAAGGGTTAGGGTTAGGGTTAGGGTTAGTGTTAGGGTTAGGGCTCGGTTTAGGGTATTGGTTAGGATTAGGGTACGTGTTATGGTTAGGGTAGGGGTTAGGGTTAGGGTACGCGTTAGGGTTAGGGTAGTTATTAAACCTATCCCACTCTCTAGATACCCCTTAGCACGTAAAGGAATATTATTTGGGGGTCCAGCCATGGAGAAGAGTTTAGACACTAGGATAAGATAAGGAACACACACATTATAAAGAAATCACATTAGTATTCTCTTTTTAAACTGTTCCTTAAAACACTAGTGCTTAGGAAATCTATTGGAGGCAGAAGCAGTCAAGGGTAGCCTAGGGTTAGGGTTAGTCTTAGGGTTAGGGTTAGGGTACGGCTTAGGGTACGGGTTCGGGGAAGGCTTCGGGTATGGCGTAGGTTATGGGTTAGGGTTAGGATTAGGGTTAGGGTTAGGATTAAGGTTAGGGTTAAGGTTAAAGTTAGGCTTAGGGTTAGGGTTATGGTATGGCTTAGGTTACGGGTTCGGGGAGGGCTTCGGGTATGGCGTAGGGAATGTGTTACGGTTAGGGTTAGGGTTAGTGTTAGGGTTAGGGCTCGGTTTAGGGTACGGGTTAGGATTAGGGTACGTGTTAGGGTTAGGGTAGTGGTTAGGGTTAGTGTACGTGTTAGGGTTAAGGTAGTGATTAAACCTATCCCACTCTCTAGATACCCCTTAGCACGTAAAGGAATATTATTTGGGGGTCCAGCCATGGAGAAGAGTTTAGACACTAGGATAAGATAAGGTACACACACTTTATAAAGAAATCACATTAGGATTCTATTTTTATGCTGTTCCTTAAAACACTAGTGCTTAGGAAATCTATTGGAGGCAGAAGCAGTCAAGGGTAGCCTAGGGTTAGGGTTAGGCTTAGGGTTAGGTTAAGGGTACGGCTTAGGGTACGGGTTCGGGGAGGGCTTCGGGTATGGCGTAGGGTATGGGTTAGGGTTAGGGTTAGGGTTATGGTTAGGGTTAGGGTTAGAGTTAAGGTTAGGCTTATGGTTAGGGTTATGGTACGGCTTAGGGTACGGGTTCGGGGAGGGGTTCGGTTACGGCGTCGGGTATGGGTTAGTCCTAGGGTTAGGGTTAGTGTTAGGGTTAGGTCTCGGTTTAGGGTACGTGTTAGGGTTAGGGTAGGGGTTAGGGTTAGGGTACGCGTTAGAGTTAGGGTAGTTATTAAAACTATCCTACTCACTAGATACACCTTAGCACGTAAAGGAATATTATTTGGAAGTCCAGCCATGGAGAAGAGTGTAGACACTAGGATAAGATAAGGAACACACCCATTATAAAGAAATCACGTTAGGATTCTCTTTTTAAGTTGTTCCTTAAAACACTAGTGCTTAGGAAATCTATTGGAGGCAGAAGCAGTCAAGGGTAGTCTAGGGTTAGGGTTTGGCTTAGGGTACGACTTAGGGTACGGCTTAGGGTACGGGTTCGGGGAGGGCTTCGGGTACGGCGTAGGGTATGGGTTAGGGTTAGGGTTAGTGTTAGGGTTAGGGCTCGCTTTAGGGTATTGTTTAGGATTAGGGTACGTGTTAGGGTTAGGGTAGGGGTTACGGTTAGGGTACGCGTTAGGGTTAGGGTAGTTATTAAACCTATCCCACTCTCTAGATACCCCTGAGCACGTAAAGGAATATTAATTGGAGGTCCAGCCATGGATAAGAGTTTATACACTAGGATAAGATAAGGAACACAGCCATTATAAAGAAATCACATTAGGATTCTTTTTAAGCTGTTCCTTAAAACACTAGTGCTTAGGAAATCTATTGGAGGCAGAAGCAGTCAAGGGTAGCCTATGGTTAGGGTTAGGCTTAGGGTTAGGGTTAGGGTACGGCTTAGGGTAAGGGTTCGGGGAGGGGTTCGGGCACGGCGTAGGGAATGGGTTAGGGTTAGGGTTAGTGTTAGGCTTAGGGCTCGGATTAGGTTATGGTTTAGGATTAGGGTACGTGTTAGGGTTAGGGTAGGGGTTAGGGTTAGGGTACGCGTTAGGGTGAGGGTAGTTATTAAACCTATCCCACTCTCTAGATACCCCTTAGCACGCAAAGGAATATTATTTGGGGGTCCAGCCATGGAGAAGAGTTTAGACACTAGGATAAGATAAGGAACACACACATTATAAAGAAATCACATTAGTATTCTCTTTTTAAGCTGTTCCTTAAACACTAGTGCTTAGGAAATCTATTGGAGGCAGAAGCAGTCAAGGGTAGCCTAGGGTTAGGGTTAGTCTTAGGGTTAGGGTTAGGGTACGGCTTAGGGTACGGGTTCGGGGAAGGCTTCGGGTATGGCGTAGGTTATGGGTTAGGGTTAGGATTAGGGTTAGGGTTAGGATTAAGGTTAGGGTTAAGGTTAAATTTAGGCTTAGGGTTAGGGTTAAGGTACGGTTTAGGGTACGGGTCCGGGGAGGGCTTCGGGTACTGCCTAGGGTATGGGTTAGGGTTAGGGTTTGGGTTAGTGTTAGGGTTTGGGCCCGGTTTAGGGTACGGTTTAGGATTAGGGTACGTGTTAGGGTCTGCGTTTGCTCACCCAACCTCACCAAACATCTCAGCCCCAAGACTGTCCACCCTTATTTCTCATCCAGCTATGGGTCTAGATATAGTCAATCCAGGTTGCATCACAGCCGCTGATCGAATTGTGTAAGAATTTCTCTCTCTTTCACTGTCTTTGTTTCATGGGTTTTTAAAAGTAATTTATTTTTATACTGGTGTTTAGCTGCTTTTCACGGCTGTGTTTATGCTGCTTTACACCCACTTGACACACTAACAGTGAGATATCAATACATAGGTTTTAAGATTATTACTAGTCAGATATATTGTTGTGCGGTAAATAGGGGGTGTTGAGTTCAGTTTTCTGAGCAAGGAGTAGGTCTTGTCTATTACATATTGGGTTTATGGAACGGTATCTGAGCTAATTTGAAACCCTTCTTTTATGCATCACCCCACCTCACCTTTCCCGTTAAGCAGCCATAGTGTGTTTTCTAAACGTGTGACTCTGTTCTGTTAGGTAATTCAGTTCAAATGTAGCGGTTTTTACATTCCCTCTATAAGTGATACCTTATGATAAGTGTCTTTTTCTGTGTGACTTATTTCACTTAGAATCGTCGTACCTAAAGCCACTCATCATGCTGCTACTAGCCTCATGACATTGATTTCATGGCTGAGTGATATTCCATTGTACATAAGGACCAAAACTTCTTTATTGATTTTTCTCTTTCCTGGGATATTTAAGGTGGAATGAAGTGGAGGTCCTTGGCAACAGAGCAGCCCTAAACTTTGGTGTGCTTGTGTCTTGCTGATTTTTAATTTTCCCAATTTATACCCCCATGCGTGGAAGTGCCCTATGCTCTCTAAGCTGTGTTTTTTAGATGTTTCAGGACACACCGTACCCTTCTCCAGAGTGGCTGTTGGCAATTTACATCCCGCCCAACTGCGTAGCAAGGCTCCCATTTCTCCATGGCCTGTCCTGCATTTCTGGTTTTGACACTTTTCTCAGCATGGCCCTTTTGACCGATGGGAAGCGAGACTTCTTTGTAGCGCTGATTTGCCTTTCCAGGTTGCTTGGTTGGCCAAAAAGGGCGTATGCGTTTTTCCCTGAATATATTCAGGGAAAAACGCATATGCCCTTTTTGGCCAAGGGCATCATTGTCAAAGTTTTGCCACTTTTCATGTGCTTTAAAGGCGTTTTGGATCTACCTCATGAAATCTGTTTCCTGCAATTCTGCCTTGATTTCAAATCCTCTTCTTTGTCTTCCCTCAATATATTTGTGGACGAGAGTTATCATTTATAACTCTGCAGGTTTTTGAATTGCAGTGCCCTGAAGCTCTATTTTACAACTCGCTTTTTTGGGAGCTGGCCGCAAAAGCGCAGGATGGCTTCAGGCCCTGTTGTGGTTCTGGGGGGCAGGCTGAACCTGTGGTTAATTCTCCTTCCTGATGGGAATATAGAGTGACCTGTGCCTGTCCCAACACCAAGAGCTAGTCTCTCATTGGTTCCCCGTCTTCCCGTTCATCCTCAGGACAAATTGCAATCTATATGGACCAGGAGGTTAAAGGTGCTGATGTTCCAAGGAGGGAGATTGCTAGTAAAGTGGCTGGAATGGCGAAACCGAGCACAAGGAGATGAGAAATAAGGTGCGTTTTAGAAACCTTTCCCCATGACACGGTGTACCATTTTCTGGGTTTCTCACGCATGTTTTCGATATAGGAAGATGCCCTGGAACCTGGAGATTTGGTACCCATGGGATGGGTAAAACGCCATATTACTTTAAAGGGTCTGCATTTGCTCACCCAACCTCAACAAACCTCTCAGCCCCAAGAGTGTCCACCCTTATGTCTCATCCAGCTGTGGGTCTACATATGGTCAATCCAGGTTGCATCACAGCCCCTGAAAGAATTTTGTAAGAATTTCTCTCTCTTTCACTGTCATTGTTTCATGGATTTTTAAAGGTAATTTATTTTTATACTGGGGTTTAGCTGCTTTTCACTGCTGTGTTTATGCTGCTTTACACCCACTTGACACACTAATAGAGAGATTTCAATACATAGGTTTTAAGGTTCTTACTAGTTAGATATATCCTTCTGCGGTGAATAGGGTTTGTTGAGTCCAGTTCTCTGAGCAAGGAGTAGGTCTTGTCTATTACATATTGGGTTTATGGAACGGTATCTGAGCTAATTTGAAACCCTTGTTTTATGCATCACCCCACCTCACCTTTCCCGTTAAGCAGCCATAGTGTGTTTTCTAAACGTGTGACTCTGTTCTGTTTTGTAATTCAGTTCAAGTGTAGCGGTTTTTACATTCCCTCTATAAGTGATAGCTTATGATAAGTGTCTTTTTCTGTGTGACTTATTTCACTTACAATCATCGTACCTAAATCCACTCATCATGCTGCTACTAGCCTTATGACATTGATTTCATGGCTGAGTGATATTCCATTGTACATAAGGACCGCCACTTCTTTATCCATTTTTCTCTTTCCTGGGATATTTAAGGTGTCATGAAGTGGAGGTTCTTATCAACAGAGCAGCCCTAAACTTCGGGGTGCTTGTGTCTTGCTGATTTTTAGTTTTCCCAATATATACGCCCGTGAGTGGAAGTGCCCTATGCACTCTAAGCTGTGTTTTTTCGATGTTTCAGGACACACCGTACACTTCTCCAGATTGGCTGTTGGCAATGTACATCCCGCCCATCAGCGTAGCAAGGCTCCCATTTCTCCATGGCCTGTCCTGCATTTCTGGTTTTGACACTTTTCTCAGCATGGCCCTTTTGACCGATGGGAAGCGAGACTTCTTTGTAGCGCTGATTTGCCTTTCCAGGTTGCTTGGTTGGCCAAAAAGGGCGTATGCGTTTTTCCCTGAATATATTCAGGGAAAAACGCATATGCCCTTTTTGGCCAAGGGCATCATTGTCAAAGTTTTGCCACTTTTCATGTGCTTTAAAGGCGTTTTGGATCTACCTCATGAAATCTGTTTCCTGCAATTCTGCCTTGATTTCAAATCCTCTTCTTTGTCTTCCCTCAATATATTTGTGGACGAGAGTTATCATTTATAACTCTGCAGGTTTTTGAATTGCAGTGCCCTGAAGCTCTATTTTACAACTCGCTTTTTTGGGAGCTGGCCGCAAAAGCGCAGGATGGCTTCAGGCCCTGTTGTGGTTCTGGGGGGCAGGCTGAACCTGTGGTTAATTCTCCTTCCTGATGGGAATATAGAGTGACCTGTGCCTGTCCCAACACCAAGAGCTAGTCTCTCATTGGTTCCCCGTCTTCCCGTTCATCCTCAGGACAAATTGCAATCTATATGGACCAGGAGGTTAAAGGTGCTGATGTTCCAAGGAGGGAGATTGCTAGTAAAGCGGCTGGAATGGCGAACCCGAGCACAAGGAGATGAGAAATGAGGTGCGTTTTAGAAACCTTTCCCGGTCACATGGTGTACCACCTTCTGGGTTTCTGATGCATGTTTTCGATGTAGGAAGATGCCCTTGAACCTGGAGATTTGGGACCCATGGGATGGGCAACAGGCAGTGTTACTTTAAAGGGTCTGCGTTTGCTCCCCCAACCCCACCAAACGTCTCAGCCCCGAGAGTGTCCACCCTTATGTCTCATCCAACTGTGGGTCTAGATATGGTCAATCCAGGTTGCATCACAGCCTCTGCATGAATTGTGTAAGAATTTCTCTCTCTTTCACTGTCTTTGTTTCATGGGTTTTTAAAATTAATTTATTTTTATAATGGGGTTTAGCTGCTTTTCATTGCTGTGTTTATGCCGCTTTACACCCACTTGACTCACTTCCATAGATATATCAATACATAGGTTTTAAGATTCTTACTAGTCAGATATATTCTCGTGCGGTGAATAGGGGGTGTTGAGTCCAGTTCTCTGAGCAAGGAGTAGGTCTTGTCTTTAACATATTGGGTTTATGGAACATTATCTGAGCTAATTTGAAATCCTTGTTTTATGCATCACCCCACCTCACCTTTCCCGTTAAGCAACCATAGTGTGTTTTCTAAATGTGTGACTCTGTTCTGTTTTGTAATTCCGTTCAAGTGTAGCAGTTTTTACATTCCCTCTGTTAGTGATATCTTATGATAAGTGTCTTTTTCTGTGTGACTTATTTCAGTTAGAATCGTCGTACCTAAATCCACTCATCATGCTGCTACTATCCTTATGATATTGATTTCACGCCCGAGTGATATTACATTTTACATATGGACCACAACTTCTTTATCCATTTTTCTCTTTCCTGGGATATTTATGGTGGAATTAAGTGGAGGTTCTTGTCAACAGAGCAGCCCTAAAGTTTGGGGTGCCTGTGTCTTGCTGATTTTTAGTTTTCCCAATTTATACGCCCATGAGTGGATGTGCCCCTTTCTCTCTAGCTGTGTTTTTTAGATGTTTTAGGAAACACCATACCCTTCTCCAGAGTCGTCATTGGCAATTTACATCCCACCCATCAGTGTAACAAGGCTCCCTTTCCTCCCTGTCCTCTCCTGCATTTCTTGTTTTTACACTTTTTTAGAAAGGCCATTTTGACCAAAGGGAAGTCAGACTTCTTTGTAGTGCTGAATTGCATTTTCGGATTGCTTGGTTTGCCAAAAAGGGCCTATGGGTTTTTTCCTGAATTCATTCAGAAAAAAACGCATATGCTCTTTTTGTCCAAGTGCATCATTGTCGACGTTTTGCTGCTTTTCATGTGCTTTAGGGGCGATTCGAATCTAACTCCTGAAATCTGTTTCCTGCAATTCTGCCTTGATTTCAAATCCTCTTCATTGCCTTCCCTCAATATATTTGTGGACGAGAGTTATCATTTATAACTCTGCAGGTTTGTGAATTGCAGTGCCCCTGAGCTCCATTTTTCAACTCGCTTTTTTGGGAGCTTTCCGCAGAACCGCTGGTTTGCTTCTGGCTCTACTCTGGTTCCCGGTGGCAGGCTAAGCCTTTGCTTAATTCTTCTTCCTGACTGGAAAGTAGAGTGACATGTGCCTCTCCGAACATCTAGGGCTTGGCTCTCCTTGTTTCTCCTCCTTCCCCTTCTTCCTTTGGACAAATTCCAATTTCTGTGCAACTGGATGTTGAAGGTGCTGACATCCTCACGTGGGGAGATTTTAAGGAAAAAGGCTGGAGGCGTGAACCCAACAACCAGGAAATTAGGAGTTTTGGTGCCTTTTCCAAAATCTTCCTGATCCAACCGTGTTCCATCTTCTGGGTGTCACAGGCATGTTTTAGCTGTAGGAAAGGTCCCGTGTATGTAAGGAGAGCACAAGGGATTTTTCCAAATCAGTGTCTCCCCGAACTCCAATCTGGGGAATTTTTAAGCTACTGGTACATGTGTGTTCATTAAGGGACTTGGGCCGTAGGCAGAGTCCGAACTTTAGATGATTGAAGTCTTCAGGTTCAGAAACGCTCACCATTGGCCTCCTTTAGTTTCCATTTTATCTGTAGTTGATAGATGATGTCGATATAGATATCTATTGTTTTTCAGATTATTTCCCCTTAGGGGTCATTACAAAATATTGAGTATAGTTCCCTGTGCTATACAGTAGTTCCTTGTTGATGATATATTTTATACATAGCAGTGTGTATATGTTAATCTGAAACTGTTAATTTATCCCTCCTCCCACCTTTCCCCTTTGGTAATAAAAAATATAAGATTTTATACTTCTCAGAAATCTAGGAGCTGAAAGACAGGTATCATTTTCAATGGAAAATCATTCAAAACAAGGTTGAAACTTCAACCAAGATTATTAGATGTACATCCTTGGAAAGAAATCACTGCATTTCTCTACTGTTGACCTGACAAATAAGACAAACCCCTCCACTGAACTTGCTTATAATAAAGTGATGGAAATATCAAATGGAAGTGTTAGAAACATCTTATTTTACACGAGCCTTATACACTGCTCTATGTTAATTACAGTTTGGCTCACACATCTGTTCATTGAAGTTACAATGTTCTCAAATTCTGTTACTGATCCTGCAGAGTGGGCCCCAACAAGGGTCTCCCTGCCCAGTGTCATTGGAGCCAACAGATCGAGACTGACTTTGGTTCAGAAGCAAAGGAAAACTTTATATTTTGATCAGAGAATGGAGAGGTGAGAGTGTGTGCTCCCCTGCGGGTTGTGAGCCGGGCTGCTGTGTAGGGATCCTGTCAGCATCAGCGGGAGGGAGGGGGCGGAGCTCTCGAGGGCCGGGTTGGCTGGAGCTCAGGCTCTATGTCGCAGAGTCTGCACAGGGCCCCACGAGCTGAGGTGTCGGCCCAGCCATTTTGCACTAGGAAATCGGGTCTGAAGTGTCGGGTGTGGGACCTCTGCCTGTGGAAACCTAGGAGCAAGTGAAATTAGACAAAGCACAAAGGAAAAAATGGTTAGACTTTATTTTATTGCCCAGATTCTATTTTTATCTCCCAGGAATTTTTAATGGGCTTTGCCAGTGACAAAGCCCTCCTCTGCCTTTTGTCCCATTCCTCATTCTTGGGGCGCTGAGGGTGCAGACACGTCTTCTGTAAATGCTTCATGCTGAGTTGGGTGTCCTCATACCCGGGGGGAGGGGCAGGACTTGTCCCCAGCAGCCTCCAGGTGAGGTTGATTGTCCGCAGGCCTCCTCCCTCACTGCTCGTCTGCCTGAGCACCAGCATTGGAAGTTTTATAGATTCTAATGACCTTTAAGGGTCCAGGAAAGAGATGTGCAGAGACGCTGGGGGGGGTGGGCGGTTTTACCCTGCTCCACATTGGTTCGGCCCCCTTAGGCTGACGGTTTCTGCCAGCCTAGATGCTCTGACCAGTAGTCTGCACTTTCTTCAGTTAGGCCACTGAATTAACGTACAAACAGCACCAGGTGTCAGAGCCCTGCTTGCTCAACTCCCAGACAGTCCAGGGCCGGTGGTGATCCAGGACCATGACGGCCACTCAGTCAACGGCCTTTTGAAGTAGCCAGGAGTACAGCCGGTCTCACTGGCCGCCGTCACCGCAGTGTCTGTAGGCTTTTCTATGGTAGCAGTGTTATTTATGGTTCCCCTGCCAAGTTTATTAGCTCCGCTCTGGGTGCAGTAAGTCCTGTAAGCAATAGTCTGCTCTTTTGGGGCACACTCTTGTTGTTTTCTGAGAGAAGCTCCAGGTCAAGTGATGGTCACACGAGTCGTCATGGGGGCCCATTGCCCCAGGTTGTCTCTCTGGAGGTTGGTGTTGGAGGGCCTCCTCACTCGAGGTCATTGTGCCCACGGAGCAATCCCTGCAACTTCAGGGCATGGTGGGTGGTTAGGATCACCAAGTGGCGTCCTTTTCCCTTAGGAGGGAGCTGGCCTTGCGGGCTGCTGATTTCCAGGTTTTTAGATACCCCCAGTATCCTGGTCGGATGGGGTGGCTGGCCAATGCCTGGAGGGCATTCTTGCATTGTTCCACTTCAAGTGGTCCCAGTTTTTGCACTAATACTCCAAGGGCGATTCGCCTTGGACCAGGAATGTAAAGGTCAAAGGGTTTAGCTAACTTAGGGAGGTCCAGGGCCAGGGTTTGAATTGACTGCTCTTTCCAATCTTGAAAGGCCGCTTCTGGATTCTATTCAAAAGGATCATCATCTTTTCCTTTCAGTGTTTCATATAGAGGCCCAGCTATTAGACTGTAGTTAGGGATCCAGATGCAGCAAACCCCGGTCTCCCCAGGAACCCCTAAGCTGTCTTCTAGTTTCAGGAAGGCTGAGGCTGCAAATGGCTTCTTCCCTTTCCTGGGGTGGGCTTCTCCGACCTTCTGTGCGAATGAAGCCCAGGAAGGCCACCTTAGTTTGTGATATTTGAGCCTTTTCCTTGGACACCTTCTATCTTTTATTGGCTAGGTAGTTCAGAGGCCTCCTTAGTCGGGCTGGTGATCAGAATGTCATCTGCATATTGAAGGAGGGTTCCCTTCTCCAGAGGTAGATCTTTTAGGTCTTTAGCTAACGTTTCCCCAAAGATGGTGTGGGAATTTTTGAACCCCTGGGGCAGGACGGCCCAGCAGTATTGTTTTTGTTGTATGTTGAGTCCTGCCACTCACAGCCAAAATTTCTTGTGACTCTGGGACTAATGCAATACAGAAGAAGGCATCATTAAAGTCTAATACAGAATGCCATGTCCTGGTGGATGGTAGAATGACCAGCAGGGTGTAGGAATTAGGAACTACTAGATGTATATCCTCTGTGGCTTCACTGACTGTCCTGGCGTCCTCTACCAGGTCCCCAGCAGCCCACGGGGCTCTTGTGGTCAGGCCCCTCCCAGGATATGGAGCTCACCTGGGCAGGTACCCAGCAGCTCACGGGGCTCTCGTGGGCAGGCCCCTCCCTGGATATGGAGCTCCCGTGGATAGGTACCCCGGCAGGGCTGGGCACACAGGAACCGTGCACATAGCCCTCATTGCAGAGCACCCCCAGCATACCTGTCACTCAGAGCTGACACAGAGCACCTCAGAGCAGAGCTTGAACTAACAAACAGCAGCTCCAACAGGTCTGTGACCCTAGGCTTCACTCTGTGCGGCCTCCCTCTGCCTGGTCTTCCAGGGGCTTCCACTGCAGCCGGGGCACCAGGCCTCTGTCTCCACCCACCACCCCTCCTCTCCCTGACTCCTGGGTTCCTCTCATTAGCAGAGGGTCTTCTTGAAGTTGTCTCCCACTCATGGACCAGATAAAATGATTAGAAAACAAGCCAGGGCTGCCGCCCCTTATCTATCCTGACTCTGGGGACCCTACACCTGTTCCTTGGATCTGGCCGGTGCAGCAAGGCCCATTTTCTGCAACTCTGAGCCCCTGAGGGGCGAGGATTGGCTGACCTGGGCAGCCTGACCCGGCCGGCCAGCCCTTCCCAGGTGTGCCTAGGTTGAGGTCAATATAAACACCCCTCCAGGCAGCAAAAGCCTCTGCAGCTGTGCCTGACGCCATATTCTCTGCCCCATCAGCAGTCTCGGGGTTGGGCTGGTGGGAAGGAGTAGGGCCCACGGCTCTATGAGTGGCCCGGTGTGACTGGGGCTCTGCTGGACTTTCTGCAGGAGTTGCCGGGCTGCCACCTGCTAAAGAAGAGGATGTGTCACCCATACTTGCTGCTGGAATTTCTCCCCGGGCAGAGGTGAGGAAGGAAAAAAGCAGTGGGGGCCGGGACAGGAGGGGTACCTCAGGCAGGGAAATGGAAAGCTTCCAGACGAGCGCCCGGGGCCAGGACCATCCTGGCTGGCCTGCAGGCACCAAGTCGGCCTGCGTGCTGTCGCTGGTGTGACTCCAAGCCCCTTCCTCTAGTTTTTAAAGTCTTTGCACACATTCAGGTGTTTTACCTGGGAAGGGTGGGAAAAGTTCAGCAGCAGCTGGCCTGGGGCTCAGCTCACGTTTACTCAGAGACGCCTCCTCACGGTCCCCCAGCTTTGCAATGAGGACGCTCCTCGTGTGGGGGCTGCTGGCTGCATGGGAGATGATTCCCCACCTGTGACCAACTTCAGAATTGTTTACCACTGGAGCAAGTGCCCTGATAGGGTTTTCCTCTGTATGACCAGTGGGTTCTGTTTTTTTTTTTTTTCTTTTTTGGTTCAAGGTAAGTTTTATTCCTCTTTTTGTATTTATGCATATAAGCATGGAAATAATTCATTCATATAAATACGTCTATGGGAAGGACAGAACTTTTTTTCTGTTTTATTTTTTTAAGTATTATTTATTTTTTAATTTTTGAATTTATTTTATTCATTTTTTTATACAGCAGGCTCTTATTGGTTACCTATTTTATACTTATAAGTGTATATATGTCAATCCCAGGCTCGCAATTCATCCCACCACCACCACCCTGCCACTTTCCCCCCTTGGTGTCCATACATTTGTTCTCTACATCTGTGTCTCTATTTCTGCCTTGCAAACCGGTTCATCTTTACCATTTTTCTAGGTTCCACATGTATGCGTTAATATACGATATTTGTTTTTCTCTTTCTGACTTACTTCACTCTGTATGACAGTCTCTAGATCTATCCACGTCTCTACAAATGACCCAATTTCATTCCTTTTTATGGCTGAGTAATATTCCATTTTATATATGTAGCACATCTTTTCTGTTCGTCTGTCTATGGGCATTTAGGTTGCTTCCATGACCTGGCTATTGTAAATAGTGCTGCAATGAATATTGTGGTGAATATGTCTTTTTGAATTATGGTTTTCTCTGGGTATATGGCCAGTAGTGGGATTGCTGGGTCATATGGTAATTCTATTTTTAGTATTTTAAGGAACCTCCATGCTGTTCTCCATAGTGACTGTATCAATTTACATTCCCACAAATAGTGTAAGAGGGTTCCCTTTTCTCCACACCCTCTCCAGCATTTGTTGCTTGTAGATTTTCTGATGATGCCCATTCTAACTCGTGTGAGGTGATACCTCATTGTAGTTTTGGTTTATATTTCTCTAATAATTAGTGATGTTGAGCAGCTTTTCATGTGCTTCGTGGTCATCTGTATGTCTTCTTGGGACAAATGTCTATTTACGTCATCTGCCCATTTTTGGATTGGGTTGTTTGTTTTTTTTACTGTTGAGCTGCATGAGCTGTTTATATACATTGGAGATTACTCCTTTGTCCATTGATTCGTTTGCAAATATTTTCTCCCATTGTGAGGGTTGTCTTTTCGTCTTGTTTGTAGTTTCCTTTGCTTTGCAAAAGCTTTTAGGTTTCATTTGCTCCCATATGTTTATTATTTTTTATTCCATTACTCTAGGAGGTGGATCAAAAAAGATCTTGCTGTGATTTATGTCAAAGAGTATTCTTCCTATGTTTTCCTCTAAGAGTTTTATAGTGTCCGGTCTGACATTTCGGTCTCTAATCCATTTTGAGTTTATTTTTTGTGTATGGTGTTTGGGAGTGTTCTAATTTCATTCTTTTACATGTAACTGTCCATTTTCCCCAGCACCACTTATTGAAGAGACTTTCTTTTCTCCTTTGTATACCCTTGCCTCCTTTGTCATAGATTAGTGGGCCATAGGTGTGTAGGTTTATCTCTGGGCTTTTTTTTTCTTTTACATCTTTATTGGAGTATAATTGCTTTACAATTGTGTGTTAGTTTCTGCTGTATAAAAAAGGGAATCGGCTGTGCGTATACATATAACACCATATCCCCTCCCTCTTGCACCTCCCTCTCACTCCCTTATCCCACCCTTTTAGGTGGTCACAAAGCACAGAGCTGATCTCCCTGTGCTACGTGGTTGCTTCCCAGTAGCTATCAATTTTACATTTGGTAGTGTATATATGTCCATACCACTCTCTCACTTTGTCCCAGCTTACCCTTCCCTCTCCCCATGTCCTCAAGTCCTTTCTCTACGTCTGTGTCCTTAATCCTTTCCTGCCCCTAGGTTCTTCATAAACTTTTTTTTAAGATTCCATATATATGTGTTAGCATACGGTATTTGTTTTTCTCTTTCTGACTTACTTCACTCTGTAGGACAGACTCTAGATCCATCCACCTCACTAAAAATAACTCAATTTCATTTCTTTTTATGGCTGAATAATGTTCCATTGTATATATATATGTGCCACATCTTCTTTATCCATTTATCTGTTGATGGACACTTAGGTTGCTTCCATGTCCTGGCTATTGTAAATAGAGCTACAGTGAACATTGTGGTACATGACTCTTTTTGAATTATGGTTTTCTCAGGGTAAATGTCCAGGAGTGGGTTTGCTGGGTTGTATGGTAGTTCTATTTTTAGTTTTTAAGGAACCCCCATACCGTTCTCCCTAGTGGCTATATCAATTTACATTCCCACCAACAGTGCAAGAGGGTTCCCTTTTCTCCAATAAATGCCTCTCCAGCATTTATTGTTGGTAGATTTTTTGATGATGGCCATTCTGACTGGTGTGAGGTGATACCTCACTGTAGTTTTGATTTGCATTTCTCTAATGATTAGTGATGTTCAGCATCCTTTCATGTGTTTGTTGGCAACCTGTATATCTTCTTTGGAGAAATGTCTATTTAGGTCTTCTGCCCATTTTTGGATTGGGTTGTTCTGTTTTGTGATATTGAGCTACATGAGCTGCTTTTTGGAGATTAATCCTTTGCCATTTGCTTCATTTGAAAATATTTTCTCCCATTCTGATGGTTGTCTTTTCATCTTGCTTATGTTTTCCTTTGCTGTGCAAAAGAATTTATGTTTCATTCGGTCCCATTTTTTAATTTTTGTTTTTATTTCCATTTCTCTAGGAGGTGGGTCAAAAAGGATCTTGCTGTGATTTATGTCATAGACTGTTCTGCTTATGTTTTCCTCTAAGCGTTTTATAGTGGCTGGTCTTATATTTAGGTCTCTAATCCATTTTGAGTTTATTTTTGTGTATGGTGTTAGGGAGTGTACTAATTTCATTCTTTTACATGTAACTGTCCAGTTTTCTCAGCACCACTTGCTGAAGACACTGTCTTTTCTCCATTGTATACCCTTGCCTCCTTTGTCATAGATTAGTGAACCATAGGTACGTGGGTTTATCTCTGTGCTTTCTATCCTGTTCTATTGACCTATATTTCTGTTTTTGTGTCAGTACCATATTATCTTGCTTACTGTAGCTTTGTAATATAGTCTGAAGTCTGGAAATCTGATTCCTCCAGCTCTTTTTTTTCCCCCTCAAGACTGCTTTGGCTATCCAGGGTCTTTTGTGTCTCCCTACAAATTTTAAGATTTTTTTTCTTGTTCTGTAGAAAATGCCAAAGGTATTTTGATCGGGATTGCATTGAATCTGTAGATTTCTTTGGGTAGTATAGTCATTTTCACAATATTGATTCTTGTAATCCGAGAACATGGTATATGTCTCCATCTGTTTATATCATCTTTGATTTCTTTCATCAGTGTCTTTTAGTTTTCTGAGTACAGGTCTTTTACTTCCTTAGGTAGGTTTATTCCTAGGTATTTTATTCTTATTGTTGCAGTGGTAATGGGATTGTTTCCTTAATTTCTCTTTCTGATCTTTCATTGTTAGTGTAGAGGAATGCAAGCAATTTCTGTGCATTAATTTTGTATCCTGCAACTTTACCAAATTCATTGATTAGCTCCAGTGGTTTTCTGGTGGCATCTTTAGGATTCTCTATCTATGATATCATGTCATCTGCAAACAGTGACAATTTTACTTCTTCTTTTCCTTTTTGTATTCCTTTTATTTCTTTTTCTTCTCTGATTGCCATGGCTAGGACTTCCAAAACTATGTTGAATAGCAGTGGTGAGAGTGGACATCCTCGTCTTGTTCCTGATCTTAGAGGAAACGCTTTCAGTTTTTCACCATTGAGAATGCTGTTTGCTGTGGGTTTGTCATATATGGCCTTTATTATGTTGAGGTAGTTTCCCTCTATGCCCACACTCTGCAGAGTTTTTATCGTAAATGAGTGTTGAATTTTCTCAAAATCTTTTCCTTCATCTATTGAGATGATCATATGGTTTTATTCTACAATTTGTTAATATGGTGTATCACATTGATTTGTGTATATTGAAGAATCCTTGCATCCCTGGGATAAACCCCACTTGATCATGGTGTATGATCCTTTTAATGTGTTGTTCGATTCTGTTTGCTAGTATTTTGTTGAGGATTTTTACATCTATATTCATCAGTGATATTGGTCTATAATTTTCTTTCCTTGTAGTATCTCTGTCTGATTTTGGTATCAGGGTGATGGTGGTCTCATAGAATGAGTTTGGGAGTGTTCCTTCCCCTGCAATTGTTTTGAAGAATTTGAGAAGGTTGGGTGTTAGCTCTTCTCTAAATGTTTGATAGAATTCACCTGTGATGCCATCTGGTTCTGGGCTTTTCTTTGTTGGAAGATTTTTAATCACAGTTTCAATTTCATTGCTTGTGATAGGTTTGTTCATATTTTCTATTTCTTCCTGGTTCAGTCTTAGAAGGTTATCCCTTTCTAAGAATTTGTCCATTTCTTCCAGATTGTCCATTTTATTGCCCTAGAGTTGCTTGTAGTAGTCTCTTAGGATCCTTTGTATTCCTGTGGTGTCTGTTGTAACTTCTGCTTTTTCACTTCCAATTTTGTTGATTTGCATCCTCTACCTCTTTTTCTTGAGTCTGGCTAAAGGTTGATCATTTTTGCTTATCTTCTCAAAGAACCAGCTTTTAGTTTTATTGATCTTTGCTTTCGTTTTCTTTGTTTCTATTTCATTTATTTCTGCTCTGATCTTTATGATTTCTTTCCTTCTACTAACTTTGGGTTTTGTTCTTCTTTCTCTAGTTCCTCTAGGTGTAAGGTTAGATTGTTTATTTGAGATTTTTCTTGTTTCTTGAGGTAGGCTTGTATTGCTATAAACTTCCCTCTTAGAACTCCTTTTGCTGCATCCCATAGGTTTTGGATCATCGTGTTTTTGTTGTCGTTTGTCTCTAGGTAGTTTTTGATTTCCTCTTTGATTTCTTCAGTGATCTCTTGGTTATTTAGTAACGTATTGTTTAGCCTCCATGTGTTTGTGTTTTTTACGGTTTTTTCCGTGTAATTGATTTCTAATCTCATAGCATTGTGGTCGGAACATCTGCTTGATATGATTTCAGTTTTCTTAAATTTACTGAGGCTTTATCTGTGACCCAAGATGTGATCTATCCTGGAGAATGTTCCGTGTGCAGTTGAGAAGAACGTGTAATCTGCTGTTTTTGGATGGAATGTCCTATAAATACAAATTAACTCTATCTGGTCTATTGTGTCATTTAAAGCTTGTGTTTCCTTATTAATTTTCTGTCTGGCTGATCTCCACTGGTGTAAGTGAGCTGTTAAAGTCCCCCGCTATTATTGTGTTACTGTCAATTTCCTCTTTTATAGCTGTTAGCAGTTGCCTTATACATTGAGGTGCTCCTATTTTGGGTACATATATATTTATAATTGTTATATCTTCTTCTTGGATTGATCCCCTGACCATTATGTAGTGTCTTTCCTTGTCTCTTGTAACATTCTTTATTTTAAAGTCTATTTTATCTGATATGAGTATTGCTACCCAAGCTTTCTTTTGATTTTCATTTGCATAGAATATATTTTTCCATCGCCTCACTTTGAGTCTGTATGTGTCCCTAGGTCTGAAATGGATCTCTTGTAGACAGCATATATATGGGTCTTGTTTCTGTATCCATTCCGCGAGCCTGTGTCTTTTGGTTGGAACATTTAGTGCATTCACGTTTAAGGTAATTATCGATATGTATGTTCCTACTACTATTTTCTTAATTGTTATGGGTTTGTCTTGGTGGGTCCTTTTCTTCTCTTGTGTTTCCCACTTAGAGAAGTTCCTTTAGCATTTGGTGTAGAGCTGGTTTCATGGTGCTGAATTCTCTTAGCTTTTGCTTGTCTGTAAGGCTTTTGATTTCTCCATCAAATCTGAATGAGCTCTTTGCAGGGTGGAGTACTCTTGGTTGTAGGTTCTTCCCTTTCATCACTTTAAATTTATCATGCCACTTCCTTCTGGCTTGTAGATTTTCTGCTGAGAAATCAGTTGTTATCCTTATGGGAGTTCCCTTGTATGTTATTGGTCATTTTTCCCTTGCTGCTTTCAATCATTTTTCTTTGTCGTTAATTTTTGTCAATTTGATTACTATGTGTCTTGTCATTTTTCTCCTTTGGTTTATCCTGCCTGGGACACTCTGTGCTCCTGGACTTGGGTGGCTATTTCTTTTCCCATGCTAGGGAAGTTTTTGACCATAATCTCTTCAAATATATTCTCGGGTCCTTTCTCTCTCTCTTCTCCTTCTGGGACCCATATAATGCGAATGTTGTTGCATTTAATGTTGTCCCAGAGGACTCTTGGGGTGTCTTCGTTTATTTTCATTCTTTTTCTTTATTCTGTTCCATGGCAGTGATTTCCACCTTTCTGTCTTCCAGGTCACTTATCCGTTCTTCTGCCACAGTTATTCTGCTACTGATTCCTTCTAGTGTATTTTTCATTTCAGTTATTACATTGTTCACCTCTGTTTGTTTGTTCTTTAATTCTTCTAGGTCTTTGTTAAACATTTCTTGCATCTTCTCGATCTTTGCCTCCTTTTTTTTTCCAAGGCCTTGGCTCAACTTCACTATCATTATTCTGAATTATTTTTCTGGAAGGTTCCCTATCTCCACCTCATTTCGTTTTTTTTTCTGGGGTTTTATCTTGTTCCTTGATCTGGTATAAAGTCCTCTGCCTTTTCATTTTGTCTATCTTTCTGTGAATGTGGTTTTCCTTCCACAGGCTGCAGAATTGTAGTTCTTCTTGCTTCTGCTGTCTGCTCTCCGGTGGATGAGTCTATCTTAGAGGCTAGTGCAAGCTTCCTGATGGGAAGGACTGGTGGTGGGTAGAGCTGGGTGTTGCTTTGGTGGGCAGAGCTTTAATCCGCTTGTCTACGGATTAAATAAAACTTTAATAAAAAGTTTAATCCGCTTTTCTGCTGATGCATGGGGCTGGGTTCCCTGCCTGTTGGTTGTTTGGCCTGAGGCGACCCAGCCCTGGAGCCTACCTTGCTCTTGGTGGGGCTAATGGCGGACTCTGGGAGGGCTCACACCAAGGAGTATTTCCCAGATCTTCTGCTTCCAGTGTCGTTGTCCTCACGGTGAGCCACAGCCACAGCCACCACCTGCCCCTGCAGGAGACCCTCTAAAAGTAGCAGGTAGTTCTGGTCATTCTCCTACAGGGTCACTGCTCCTTCCCCTGGGTCCTGATGTGCACACTACTTTGTGTGTGCCCTCCAAGAGTGGAGTATCTGAGTGGAGTTGAGACTCTGAGACTCTGTGTGGAGTCGCACAGACTCTGGGTCCTGTGAAGCTTCGATGTTTTGTGATTCTAGAAATCCTATAGGAGACGGTCCACAGCAGGTGACGCTAATGTTGTCAGTAGAGGTGTTGAAGCCAAAGATCTGCAGTTCCAACTAGAGGTGCCGATGTACATACAGGACAAAATCATCTCGTGTGAATGTAGTTCAGGCATGTTTAAGATGAATGCAGTCATGTTAATGCCTACCATATTCTATCTTGAGCCTCTCTTCAGGGACCCCCTCCTCAGTTCCTGAGGCTCCTGTAAGTCATGTACAGGGGACTGGAGAGTGGGCTCTGTCCAGTCTGAGCCCTGAGTTACCCTGTGTGTATCTTAGGATACTTTGTATTTCTGTGGTGTCTGTTGTAACGTCATCTCTTTCATTTCAGATTTATTTGGGCCCTCTCTTTTTAAAAAAAACATACGACTGTTGTCTTTTATTCTTTACAGAAGTTTAATAAGTGTTTGATCTACTATCCTTACCCTATGTATACTTTTTGCAGTGAGATTTTTACTTTTCTTTGTTTCCTTGTTACTATCAATAATTAGTGAGACTTCTTTTAAGCTACCTTAAACATTGCTTATAAAGCTGCTTTATTAGTGATGACAGAGCCTTAATGGAAGTCATGTTCTGGTTCTAAATTAGAATGCAATGTGCCAGCAAATAGCCCCTTAAGTTTATGTCTCATTACTTCTTGTTCTTTTTTTAATTTAATTCTTATTTTTTGTCAGAGCAAATTTAATTAAAATGTTTTGTTTCTTCTAGGTGTGCAAGATGTGGTTCTTTTAAACATATACATATATCTATTCTTCTTTGGATCATTTTCCCATGTAGGTTATGACACGATGTTGAGTAGTCTTGTCTTGGTATTACGTAGGTCTTTGGTGATTACATATTTCACATGTGTTTCTATATCTATCTTAACCCCAATATCCTAATGTATCCAATCCTCACACCTTTCCATTTGGTGAACCATAAGTTTGTTTAATGAATCTGTGATTGCATTTCTCTGTGGAAATATCTTCATTGGTATCAATTTTTAGCTAAGACCTATAAGTGATATTATAGGATATGTGTCTTTTGCTTTCTGACTTAGTACAATTTGCCTGATTACCTCAAGAATCATACATGGTGCTGCAAATGGCATTGTTTCATTTTTTTCCCTGGCTAATATTCCATCTGTACGTGTACCAGTTCTTCTTTGGCCACACCTCTTGATGGACTTTCTGGTTGCCTCCATGTCTTGGCTATTGTAATACTGCTGCAATGCACATTTGCTTGCCTGTGTCTTTCCAGTTCTATCTTCTTATGTTATAGGCCAAGGAGTGGGCTTGCTGTATCATATGGTAGCTCAGTGTGTATGTTTTAAAGGCACCACCATTCAGTTCTCATTAGTGGCTCTTTCCAGGTTACGTCCCACTTAAAATTGAGGGTATGCAATTCTCCAAAACACCTTCAATATTTATTGTTTGTAGTTTTCTTGCTGATGGTTATTCTAACAGGTGTGAGCAGATACCTATCTGTGGTTGAATTTGCATGTGTCCCATAATCTGTTGAAATTGAGCTTTAAAGCATGCCCTTTTTATTTATCAAACTGTGATTACAGCTTAGTTCTTCAAAGTGTTTTCTTAAAGTAAGTGTCACATTTTGAAAATTTTTGGCCATTAACTCCCTCAAGACATTTTGAGGGCACGTTTCATTCACAGCCCTAAAGTACTTGTTCATATGAAGAGACCATTAGCACAGGTTTTAAAGCTGCTTGTGCAGGTAACGGCCAGAGGGTGGCAGCCTTTCTACATTCCCAATCTGGTAAATAGGAAAAGAGACCTTCAGCCCCAAGAGTGTCCAGCTTTATTTCTCATCCAGCTGTGGGTCTAGATATGGTCACACCAGCTTGCATCACAGCCCCGGAACGAATTATGTAAAAATTTCTCCCTCTATCACTGTCTTTGTTTTTTGGAATTTTAAAGTAATTTATTTTTATAATGGGGTTTACCTGATTTTCACTGCTGTGTTTATGCCGCTTTACACCCACTTGACACACTAACAGAGAGATTTCAATACATAGGTTTTAAGATTTTTACTAGTCAGATATATTCTTCTTCGTTGAATAGGGGGTGTTGAGTCCACTTCACTGAGCAAGGAGTAGGTCTTGTCTATTACATATTGGGTTTATGGATCGGTAACTGAGCTAATATGAAACCCTTGTTTTATGCATCACCCCACCTCACCTTTCCCGTTAAGCAGCCATAGTGTGTTTTCTAAATGTGTGACTCTGTTCTGTTTTGTAATTCAGTTCAAATGTAACGGTTTTTACATTCCCTCTATAAGTGATATCTTATGATAAGTGTCTTTTTCTGTGTGACTTATTTCACTTAGAATCGTCGAACCTAAATCCACTCATCATGCTGCTAATAGCCTTATGACATTGATTTCATGGCTGAGTGATATTCCATTTTACATAAGGACCACAACATCGTTATCCATTTTCCTATTTCCTGGGATATTTAAGGTGTAATGAAGAGGAGGTTCTTGTCAAGAGAGCAGCCCTAAACTTTGGTGTGCCTGTGTCTTGCTGATTTTTAGTTTTCCCAATTTATACGGCCATGAGTGGAAGTGCCCTATGCTCTCTCAGCTGTGTTTTTTAGATGTTTCAGGACACACCGTACACTTCTCCAGAGTGGCTGTTGGAAATTTACATCCCGCCCATCAGCGTAGCAAGGCTCCCATTTCTCCATGGCCTGTCCTGCATTTCTGGTTTTGACGCTTTTTTCAGCATGGCCCTTTTCATCGATGGGAAACGAGACTTCTTTGTAGCGCTGATTTGCCTTTCCAGGTTGCTTGGTTGGCCAAAAAGGGCCTATGCGTTTTTTCCTGAATATATTCAGGAAAAAACGCATAGGCCCTTTTTGGCCAAGGGCATCATTGTCGAGGTTTTGCCGCTTTTCATGTGCTTTAAAGGAGATTCGAATCTACCTCCTTAAGTCTGTTTTGGCAATTCTGCCTTGCTTTCAAATCCTCTTCGTTGCCTTCCCTCAATATATTAGTGGACGAGAGTTATCATTGATAACTCTGCAGGTTTGTGAATTGCAGTGCCCCTGATCTCCATTTTTCAACTCGCTTTTTTGGGAGTTTTCCGCAAAAGCGCAGGATTGCTTCAGGCCCTATTCTACTTCCGGGCGGCAGGCTGAGTCTGTGGTTAATTCTTCTTCCTGATGGGAAAATAGAGTTACCTGTGCCTCTCCCAAAACCTAGAGCTAGTCTCTCATTGGCTACCCCTCTTCCCGTTCATCCTCAGGACAAATTGCAAGCTGTACGGAACAGGAGGTTAAAGGTGCTGATTCTCCAAGGAGGGAGATTGCTTGTAAAGCGGCTCGAATGGAGAACCCGAGCACAAGGAGATGAGAAATGAGGTGCGTTTTAGAAACCTTTCCCCATCACACGGTCTACCACCTTCTGGGTTTCTCATGCATGTTTTCAATGTAGGAAGATTCCCTTGAACCTGTAGATTTGGGACCCATGGGATGGGTAACAGGCAGTATTATTTTAAAGGCTCTGCATTTGCGCCCAAAACCTCACCAAGCCTCTCAGCCCCGAGAGTGTCCACCCTTATGTCTCATCCAGCTGTGGGTCTAGATATGGTCAAACCGGGTTGCATCACAGCCCCTGAACGAATTGTGTAAGAATTTCTTTCTCTTTCTCTGTCTTGTTTCATGGGTTTTTAAAAGTAATTTATTTTTATAATGGGGTTTAGCTGCTTTTCACTGCTGTGTTTATGCCGCTTTACACCCACTGGACACACTAACAGAGAGATATGAAAACATAGGTTTTAAGATTATTACTAGTCAGATATATTCTTGTGCGGTGAATAGAGGGTGTTGAGTCCAGTTCCCTGAGCAAAGAGTAGGTCTTGTCTATTACATATTGGGTTTATTTAATGGTATCTGTGCTAATCTGAAGCCGTTGTTTAATGTATCACCCAACCTCGCCTTTCCCGTTAAGCAGCCATAGTGTGTTTTCTGCATGTGTGACTCTGTTCTGTTTTGTAATTCAGTTCAAGTGTAACGGTTTTTACTTTCCCTGTATAAGTGATATCTTATGAGAAGTGTCCTTTTCTGTGTGACTTATTTCACTTAGAATCGTCATACCTAAATCCACTCATCATGCTGCTACTAGCCTTTTGATATTGATTTCAAGGCTGAGTGATATTCCATTGTACATAAGGACCAAAACTTCTTTATCCATTTTTCTCTTTCCTGGGATATTTAAGGTGGAATGAAGTGGAGCTCCTTGTCAACAGAGCAGCACTAAACTTTGGGGTGTTGGTGTCTTGCTGATTTTATTTTTCCCAATTTATACCCCCATGCGTGGAAGTGCCCTATGCTCTCTAAGCTGTGTATTTTAGATGTTTCAGGACAAACCGCACCCTTCTCCAGAGTGGCTGTTGGCAATTTACATCCCGCCCATCAGTGTAGCCAGGCTCCCATTTCTCCATGGCCTGTCCTGCATTTCTGGTTTTGACACTTTTTTCAGCATGGCGCTTTTGACCAATGGGAAGTGAGACTTCTTTGTAGCACTGATTTGCATTTCCAGGTTGCTTGGTTGGCCAAAAAGGGCGTATGCGTTTTTTCCTGAATATATTCAGGAATAAACGCATACGCCCTTTTTGGCCAAGGGCCTCATTGTCAACGTTTTGCCGCTTTTCATGTGCTTTAAAGGCGATTCGAATCTCCCTCCTGCAATCTGTTTCCTGCAATTCTGCCTTGATTTCAAATCCTCTTCTTTGCCTTCCCTCAATATATTTGTGGACGAGAGTTATCATTTATAACTCTGCAGGTTTGTGAATTGCAGTGCCCTGAAGCTCCATTTTACAACACGCTTTTTGGAGTTGGCTGTAAAAGCGCAGGATGGCTTCAGGCACTGTTCTGGTTCCGGGGGGCAGGCTGAGCCTGTGGTTAATTCTTCTTCCTGATGGGAAAATAGAATGACCTGTGCCTGTCCTAACACCAAGAGCTAGTCTCTCATTGGTTCCCCATCTTCCCGTTCATCCTCAGGACAAATTGCAACCTGTACGGAACAGGAGGTTAAAGGTGCTGATGCTCCAAGTAGGGAGATTGCTAGTAAAGTGGCTGCAGTGGTGAACCCGAGCACAAGGAGATGAGAAATGAGGTGCGTTTTAGAAACCTTTCCCCATCACACGGTGTACCATATTCTGGGTTTCTCATGCATGTTTTCGATGTAGGAAGATGCCCTTGAACCTGGAGATTTGGGACCCATGGGATGGGTACCACGCAGTATTACTTTAAAGGGTCTGCGTTTGCTCACCCAAACTCACCAAACCTCTCAGCCCCAAGAGTGTCCACCCTTTTGTCTCATCCAGCTGTGGGTCTAGATATGGTCAATCCAGGTTCCATCACAGCCCCTGAACGAATTGTGTAAGAATTTCTCTCTCTTTCACTGTCTTTGTTTCAGGTGTTTTTAAAAGTAATTTATTTTTATAATGGGGTTTAGCTGCTTTTCACTGCTGTGTTGATGCCGCTTTACACCCACTTGACACACTAACATAGAGATTTCAATACATAGGTTTTAAGATTATTACTAGTCGGATATATCCTTGTGTGGTGAATGGGGGTGTTGAGTCCAGGTCTCTGAGCAAGGAGTAGGTCTTGTCTATTACATATTGGGTTTATGGAACGGTATCTCAACTAATTTGAAACCCTTGTTTTATGTATCACCCCACCTCACCTTTCCTGTTAAGCAGCCATAGTGTGTTTTCTGCATGTGTGACTCTGTTCTGTTTTGTAATTCAGTTCAAGTGTAACGGTTTTTACATTCCCTCTATAAGTGATAGCTTATGATAAGTGTCTTTTTCTGTGTGACTTATTTCACTTAGAATCTTCGTACCTAAATCCACTCATCATGCTGCTACTAGACTTATGACATTGATTTCATGGCTGAGTGATATTCCATTGTACATAAGGAACACCACATCTTTATCCATTCTTCTGTTTCCTGGGATATTTCAGGTGTCATGAAGTGGAGTTTCTTGTCAACAGAGCAGCCCGAAACTTTGGGGTGCCTGTGTCTTGCTGATTTTTTGTTTCCCAATTTATACGCCCATGAGTGGAAGTGCCCTATGTGCTCTAAGCTGTGTTTTTTCGATATTTCAGGACACACCGTACACTTCTCCAGAGTGGCTGTTGGCAATTCACATCCCGCCCATCAGCGTAGCAAGGCTCCCATTTCTCCATGGCCTGTCCTGCATTTCTGGTTTTCACACTTTTTTCACCATGGCCCTTTTGACCGATGGGAAGCGAGACTGCTTTGTAGCGCTGATTTGCCTTTCCAGGTTGCTTTTTTGGCCAAAAAGGGCGTATGCGTTTTTTCCTGAATATATTCAGGAAAAAACGCATAGGCCCTTTGTGGCCAAGGGCATCATTGTCGACGTTTTGCCGCTTTTCATGTGCTTTAAAGGCAACTCGAATCTATCTCCTGAAATCTGTTTCCTGCAATTCTGCCTTGCTTTCAAATCCTGTTTGTTGCTTTCCCTCAATATATTTGTGGACAAGAGTTATCATTTATAACTCTGCAGGTTTCTGAATTGCAGTGCCCGTGAGCTCCATTTTTCAACTCGATTTTTTGGGAGCTGGCCGCAAAAGCGCAGGATTGCCTCAGGCCCTCTTCTGGTTCCGGGCTGCAGCCTGAACCTGTGGTTAATTCTTCTTCCTCATGGGAAAATAGAGTGACCTGTGCATGTCCCAACACCTAGAGATAGTCTCTCATTGGCTCCCCCTCTTCCCGTTCATCCTCAGGACAAATTGCAAGCTGTACAGAACAGGAGGTTAAAGGTGCTGATTCTCCAAGGAGGGAGATTGCTAGTAAAGCGGCTGGAATGCCGAACTGAAGCACAAGGCGATGAGAAATGAGGTGCGTGTTAGAAACCTTTCCCGATCACACGGTCTACCACCTTCTGGGTTTCTCATGCATGTTTTCGATGTAGGAAGATGCCCTTGATCGTGGAGATTTGGGACCCATGGGATGTGTAACAGGCAGTATTACTTTAAAGGCTCTGCGTTTGCTACCCCAACCTCACCAAGCCTCTCAGCACCGAGAGTGTCCACCCTTATGTCTCATCCAGCTGTGGGTCTAGATATGGTCAATCCACGTGGCATCACAGCCCCTGAAAGAATTTTGTAACAATTTCTCTCTCTTTCACTGTCTTTGTTTCACGGGTTTTCGAAAGTAATTTATTTTTATAATGGCATTTAGCTGCTTTTCACGGCTGTGTTTATGCCGCTTTACACCCACTTGACTCACTTCCAGAGAGATATCAATACATAGGTTTTAAGATTCTTACTAGTCAGATATATTCTTGTGCGTTGAATAGGGGGTGTGGATACCAGTTCACTGAGCAAGGAGTAGGTCGTTCTATTACATATTGGGTTTATGGAACGTTATCTGAGCTAATTTGAAACCCTTATTTTATGCATCACCCCACCTCACCTTTCCTGTTAAGCAGCCATAGTGTGTTTTCTAAACGTGTGACTCTGTTCTGATTGTAATTCAGTTCAAGTGTAGCGGTTTTTACATTCCCTCTATAAGTGATAGCTTATGATAAGTGTCTTTTTCTGTGTGACTTATTTCACTTAGAATCGTCGTACCTAAATCCACTCATCATGCTGCTACCAGCCTTATGACATTGATTTCATGACTGAGTGATATTCCATTGTACATAAGGACCACCACTTCTTTATCCATTTTTCTTTTTCCTGGGATATTTAAGGTGTCATGAAGTCGAGGTTCTTGTCAACAGAGCAGCCCTAAACTTTGGGGTGCCTGTGTCTTGCTGATTTTTAGTTTTCCCAATTTATACGCCCATGAGTGGAAGTGCCCTATGCACTCCAAGTGTGTTTTTTCGATGTTTCAGGACACACCGTACACTTCTCCAAAGTGGCTGTTGGCAATTTACATCCCGCCCATCAGTGTAGCAAGGCTCCCATTTCTCCATGGCCTGTCCGGCATTTCTGGTTTCGACACTTTTTTCAGCATGGCCCTTTTGACCGATGGGAAGCGAGACTGCTGTGTAGCGCTGATTTGCCTTTCCAGGTCGCTTGGTTGGCCAAAAACGGCGTATGCGTTTTTTCCTGAATGTATTCAGGAAAAAAGGATACGCCCTTTTTTGCCAAGGGCATCATTGTCGATGTTTTGCCGCTTTTCATGTGCTTTAAAAGTGATTCGAATCTACCTCCTGAAATCATTTTCCTGCAATTCTGCCTTGCTTTCAAATCCTCTTCGTTGCCTTCCCTCAATATGTTTGTGGACGAGAGTTATCATTTATAACTCTGCAGGTGTGTGAATTGCAGTGCCCCTGAGCTCCATTTTTCAACTCGATTTTTTGGGAGCTGGCCGCAAATGCGCAGAATTGCCTCAGGCCCTATTCTTGTTCCGGGCGGCAGGCTGAGCCTGTGGTTAATTCTTCTTCCTGATGGGAAAATAGAGTGACCTGTGCCTGTCCCAACCCCTAGAGCTAGTCTCTCATTGGCTACCCCTCTTCCCGTTCATCCTCAGGACAAATTGCAAGCTGTACGGAACAGGAGGTTAAAGGTGCTGATTCTCCAAGGAGGGAGATTGCTTGTAAAGTGGCTGGAATGGAGAACCCGAGCACAAGGAGATGAGAAATGAGGTGCGTTTTAGAAACCTTTCCCCATCACACGGTCTACCACCTTCTGGGTTTCTCATGCATGTTTTCAATGTAGGAAGATTCCCTTGAACCTGTAGATTTGGGACCCATGGGATGGGTAACAGGCAGTATTATTTTAAAGGCTCTGCGTTTGCGCCCAAAACCTCACCAAGGCTCTCAGCCCCGAGAGTGTCCACCCTTATGTCTCATCCAGCTGTGGGTCTAGATATGGTCAAACCGGGTTGCATCACAGCCCCTGAACGAATTGTGTAAGAATTTCTCTCTCTTTCTCTGTCTTGTTTCATGGGTTTTTAAAAGTAATTTATTTTTATAATGGGGTTTAGCTGCTTTTCACTGCTGTGTTTATACCGCTTTACACCCACTGGACACACTAACAGAGAGATATGAAAACATAGGTTTTAAGATTATTACTAGTCAGATATATGCTTGTGCGGTGAATAGGGGGTGTTGAGTCCAGTTCCCTGAGCAAAGAGTAGGTCTTGTCTATTACATATTGGGTTTATTTAATGGTATCTGTGGTAATTTGAAGCCGTTGTTTAATGTATCACCCCAACACACCTTTCCCGTTAAGCAGCCATAGTGTGTTTTCTGCATGTGTGACTCTGTTCTGGTTTGTAATTCAGTTCAAATTTAACGGTTTTTACATTCCCTCTATCAGTGATATCTTATGAGAAGTGTCCATTTCTGTGTGACTTATTTCACTTAGAATCGTCGTACCTAAATCCATTCATCATGTGGCTACTAGACTCATGACATTGATTTCATGGCTGAATGATATTCCATTGTACATAAGGACCACCACTTATTTATCCATTTTTCTCTTTCCTGGGATATTTAAGGTGGAATGAAGTGGAGGTCCTTCGCAACAGAGCAGCCCTAAACTTCGGTGTGCTTGTGTCTTGCTGATTTTTAATTTTTCCAATTTATACCCCCATGCGTGGAAGTGCCCTATGCTCTCTAAGCTGTGTTTTTTAGATGTTTCAGGACACACCGTACCCTTCTCCAGAGTGGCTGTTGGCAATTTACATCCCGCCCATCAGCGTAGCAAGGCTCCCATTTCTCCATGGCCTGTCCTTCATTTCTGGTTTTGACACTTTTCTCAGCATGGCCCTTTTGACTGATGGGAAGCGAGACTTCTTTGTACCGCTGATTTGCCTTTCCAGGTTGGTTGGTGGGCCAAAAAGGGCGTAGGCGTGTTTTCCTGAATATATTCAGGAAAACACGCCTACGCACTTTTTGGCCAAGGGCATCATTGTCAACGTTTTGCCGCTTTTCATGTGCTTTACAGGCGTTTCGGATCTACCTCATGAAATCTGTTTCCTGCAATTCTGCCTTGATTTCAAATCCTCTATTTTGCCTTCCCTCAATATATTTGTGGAGGAGAGTTATCATTTATAACTCTGCTGGTTCGTGAATTGCAGTGCCCTGAAGCTCCATTTTACAACTTGCTTTTTTGGGAGCTGGCTACAAAAGCGCTGGATGGCTTCAGGCCCTGTTCTGGTTCTGGGGAGCAGGCTGAGCCTGTGGTTAATTCTTCTTCCTGATGGGAAAATAGAGTGACCTGTGCCTGTCCCAACACCAAGAGCTAGTCTCTCATTGGTTCCCCGTCTTCCCGTTCATCCTCAAGACAAATTGTAACCTGTACGGAACAGGAGGTTAAAGGTGCTGATACTCCAAGTAGGGAGATTGCTAGTAAAGTGGCTGTAATGGCGAACCCGAGCACAAGGAGATGAGAAATGAGGTGCGTTTTAGAAACCTTTCCCCATCACACGGTGTACCATATTCTGGGTTTCTATGCATGTTTTCGATGTAGGAAGATGCCCTTGAACCTGGAGATTTGGGACCCATGGGATGGGTACCACGCAGTATTACTTTAAAGGGTCTGCGTTTACTCACCCAACCTCACCAAACCTCTCAGCCCCAAGAGTGTCCACCCTTATGTCTCATCCAGCTGTGGGTCTAGATATGGTCAATCCAGGTTGCATCACAGCCCCTGAACGAATGGTGTAAGAATTTCTCTCTCTTTCACTGTCTTTGTTTCATGGGGTTTTAAAAGTAATTTATTTTTAGAATGGGGTTTAGCTGCTTTTCACTGCTGTGTTTATGCTGCTTTACACCCACTTCACACACTAACAGAGAGATTTCAATACATACGTTTTAAGATTATTACTAGTCAGATATATCCTTGTGTGGTGAATAGGGGGTGTTGAGTCCAGTTCTCTGAGCAAGGAGTAGGTCTTGTCTATTACATATTGGGTTTATGGAACGGTATCTCAGCTCATTTGAAACCCTTGTTTTATGTATCACCCCACCTCACCTTTCCTGTTAAGCAGCCATAGTGTGTTTTCTGCATGTGTGACTCTGTTCTGTTCTGTAATTCAGTTCAAGTGTAACGGTTTTTACTTTCCCTGTATAAGTGATATCTTATGAGAAGTGTCCTTTTCTGTGTGACTTATTTCACTTAGAATCGTCTCCTACCTAAATCCACTCATCATTCTGCTACTAGCCTTAGGACATTGATTTCATGGCTGAGTGATCTTCCATTGTACATAAGGACCACCACTTATTCATCCATTTTTATCTTTCCTGGGATATTTAAGGTGGAATGAAGTGGAGGTCCTTGGCAACAGAGCAGCCCTAAACTTCGGTGTGCTTGTGTCTTCCTGATTTTTAACTTTCCAAATTTATACCCCCATGCATGGAAGTGCCCTATGCTCTCTAAGCTGTGTTTTTTAGATGTTTCAGGACACACTGTACCCTTCTCCAGAGTGGCTGTTGGCAATTTACATCCCGCCCATCAGCGTAGCAATGCTGCCATTTCTCCATGGCCTGTCCTGCATTTCTGGTTTTGACACTTATTTCAGCATGGCCCATTTGACCGATGGGAAGCGAGACTTCTTTGTAGCACTGATTTGCCTTTCCAGGTTGCTTGGTTGGCCAAAAAGGGCGTATGCGTTTTTTCCTGAATGTATTCAGGAAAAAAAGGATACGCCCTTTTTTGCCAAGGGCATCATTGTCGATGTTTTGCCGCTTTTCTTGTGCTTTAAAAGTGATTGGAATCTACCTACTGAAATCATTTTCCTGCAATTCTGCCTTGATTTCAAATCCTCTTTTTTGCCTTCCCTCAATATGTTTGTGGACGAGAGTTATCATTTATAACTCTGCAGGTGTGTGAATTGCAGTGCCCCTGAGCTCCATTTTTCAACTCGATTTTTTGGGAGCTGGCCGCAAATGCGCAGAATGGCCTCAGGCCCTATTCTTGTTCCGGGCGGCAGGCTGAGCCTGTGGTTAATTCTTCTTCCTGATGGGAAAATAGAGTGACCTGTGCCTGTCCCAACCCCTAGAGCTAGTCTCTCATTGGCTACCCCTCTTCCCGTTCATCCTCAGGACAAATTGCAAGCTGTACGGAACAGGAGGTTAAAGGTGCTGATTCTCCAAGGAGGGAGATTGCTTGTAAAGCGGCTCGAATGGAGAACCCGAGCACAAGGAGATGAGAAATGAGGTGCGTTTTAGAAACCTTTCCCCATCACACGGTCTACCACCTTCTGGGTTTCTCATGCATGTTTTCAATGTAGGAAGATTCCCTTGAACCTGTAGATTTGGGACCCATGGGATGGGTAACAGGCAGTATTATTTTAAAGGCTCTGCATTTGCGCCCAAAACCTCACCAAGCCTCTCAGCCCCGAGAGTGTCCACCCTTATGTCTCATCCAGCTGTGGGTCTAGATATGGTCAAACCGGGTTGCATCACAGCCCCTGAACGAATTGTGTAAGAATTTCTTTCTCTTTCTCTGTCTTGTTTCATGGGTTTTTAAAAGTAATTTATTTTTATAATGGGGTTTAGCTGCTTTTCACTGCTGTGTTTATGCCGCTTTACACCCACTGGACACACTAACAGAGAGATATGAAAACATAGGTTTTAAGATTATTACTAGTCAGATATATTCTTGTGCGGTGAATAGAGGGTGTTGAGTCCAGTTCCCTGAGCAAAGAGTAGGTCTTGTCTATTACATATTGGGTTTATTTAATGGTATCTGTGCTAATCTCAAGCCGTTGTTTAATGTATCACCCAACCTCGCCTTTTCCGTTAAGCAGCCATAGTGTGTTTTCTGCATGTGTGACTCTGTTCTGTTTTGTAATTCAGTTCAAGTGTAACGGTTTTTACTTTCCCTGTATAAGTGATATCTTATGAGAAGTGTCCTTTTCTGTGTGACTTATTTCACTTAGAATCGTCATACCTAAATCCACTCATCATGCTGCTACTAGCCTTTTGATATTGATTTCAAGGCTGAGTGATATTCCATTGTACATAAGGACCAAAACTTCTTTATCCATTTTTCTCTTTCCTGGGATATTTAAGGTGGAATGAAGTGGAGCTCCTTGTCAACAGAGCAGCACTAAACTTTGGGGTGTTGGTGTCTTGCTGGTTTTATTTTTCCCAATTTATACCCCCATGCGTGGAAGTGCCCTATGCTCTCTAAGCTGTGTATTTTAGATGTTTCAGGACAAACCGCACCCTTCTCCAGAGTGGCTGTTGGCAATTTACATCCCGCCCATCAGTGTAGCCAGGCTCCCATTTCTCCATGGCCTGTCCTGCATTTCTGGTTTTGACACTTTTTTCAGCATGGCGCTTTTGACCAATGGGAAGTGAGACTTCTTTGTAGCACTGATTTGCATTTCCAGGTTGCTTGGTTGGCCAAAAAGGGCGTATGCGTTTTTTCCTGAATATATTCAGGAATAAACGCATACGCCCTTTTTGGCCAAGGGCCTCATTGTCAACGTTTTGCCGCTTTTCATGTGCTTTAAAGGCGATTCAAATCTCCCTCCTGCAATCTGTTTCCTGCAATTCTGCCTTGATTTCAAATCCTCTTCTTTGCCTTCCCTCAATATATTTGTGGACGAGAGTTATCATTTATAACTCTGCAGGTTTGTGAATTGCAGTGCCCTGAAGCTCCATTTTACAACACGCTTTTTGGAGTTGGCTGTAAAAGCGCAGGATGGCTTCAGGCACTGTTCTGGTTCCGGGGGGCAGGCTGAGCCTGTGGTTAATTCTTCTTCCTGATGGGAAAATAGAATGACCTGTGCCTGTCCTAACACCAAGAGCTAGTCTCTCATTGGTTCCCCATCTTCCCGTTCATCCTCAGGACAAATTGCAACCTGTACGGAACAGGAGGTTAAAGGTGCTGATGCTCCAAGTAGGGAGATTGCTAGTAAAGTGGCTGCAGTGGTGAACCCGAGCACAAGGAGATGAGAAATGAGGTGCGTTTTAGAAACCTTTCCCCATCACACGGTGTACCATATTCTGGGTTTCTCATGCATGTTTTCGATGTAGGAAGATGCCCTTGAACCTGGAGATTTGGGACCCATGGGATGGGTACCATGCAGTATTACTTTAAAGGGTCTGCGTTTGCTCACCCAAACTCACCAAACCTCTCAGCCCCAAGAGTGTCCACCCTTTTGTCTCATCCAGCTGTGGGTCTAGATATGGTCAATCCAGGTTCCATCACAGCCCCTGAACGAATTGTGTAAGAATTTCTCTCTCTTTCACTGTCTTTGTTTCATGGGTTTTTAAAAGTAATTTATTTTTATAATGGGGTTTAGCTGCTTTTCACTGCTGTGTTGATGCCGCTTTACACCCACTTGACACACTAACATAGAGATTTCAATACATAGGTTTTAAGATTATTACTAGTCAGATATATCCTTGTGTGGTGAATGGGGGTGTTGAGTCCAGGTCTCTGAGCAAGGAGTAGGTCTTGTCTATTACATATTGGGTTTATGGAACGGTATCTCAACTAATTTGAAACCCTTGTTTTATGTATCACCCCACCTCACCTTTCCTGTTAAGCAGCCATAGTGTGTTTTCTGCATGTGTGACTCTGTTCTGTTTTGTAATGCAGTTCAAGTGTAACGGTTTTTACATTCCCTCTATAAGTGATAGCTTATGATAAGTGTCTTTTTCTGTGTGACTTATTTCACTTAGAATCTTCGTACCTAAATCCACTCATCATGCTGCTACTAGACTTATGACATTGATTTCATGGCTGAGTGATATTCCATTGTACATAAGGAACACCACATCTTTATCCATTCTTCTGTTTCCTGGGATATTTCAGGTGTCAAGAAGTGGAGTTTCTTGTCAACAGAGCAGCCCGAAACTTTGGGGTGCCTGTGTCTTGCTGATTTTTTGTTTCCCAATTTATACGCCCATGAGTGGAAGTGCCCTATGTGCTCTAAGCTGTGTTTTTTCGATATTTCAGGACACACCGTACACTTCTCCAGAGTGGCTGTTGGCAATTCACATCCCGCCCATCAGCGTAGCAAGGCTCCCATTTCTCCATGGCCTGTCCTGCATTTCTGGTTTTCACACTTTTTTCACCATGGCCCTTTTGACCGATGGGAAGCGAGACTGCTTTGTAGCGCTGATTTGCCTTTCCAGGTTGCTTTTTTGGCCAAAAAGGGCGTATGCGTTTTTTCCTGAATATATTCAGGAAAAAACGCATAGGCCCTTTGTGGCCAAGGGCATCATTGTCGACGTTTTGCCGCTTTTCATGTGCTTTAAAGGCAACTCGAATCTATCTCCTGAAATCTGTTTCCTGCAATTCTGCCTTGCTTTCAAATCCTGTTTGTTGCTTTCCCTCAATATATTTGTGGACAAGAGTTATCATTTATAACTCTGCAGGTTTCTGAATTGCAGTGCCCGTGAGCTCCATTTTTCAACTCGATTTTTTGGGAGCTGGCCGCAAAAGCGCAGGATTGCCTCAGGCCCTCTTCTGGTTCCGGGCTGCAGCCTGAACCTGTGGTTAATTCTTCTTCCTCATGGGAAAATAGAGTGACCTGTGCATGTCCCAACACCTAGAGATAGTCTCTCATTGGCTCCCCCTCTTCCCGTTCATCCTCAGGACAAATTGCAAGCTGTACAGAACAGGAGGTTAAAGGTGCTGATTCTCCAAGGAGGGAGATTGCTAGTAAAGCGGCTGGAATGCCGAACTGAAGCACAAGGCGATGAGAAATGAGGTGCGTGTTAGAAACCTTTCCCGATCACACGGTCTACCACCTTCTGGGTTTCTCATGCATGTTTTCGATGTAGGAAGATGCCCTTGATCGTGGAGATTTGGGACCCATGGGATGTGTAACAGGCAGTATTACTTTAAAGGCTCTGCGTTTGCTACCCCAACCTCACCAAGCCTCTCAGCACCGAGAGTGTCCACCCTTATGTCTCATCCAGCTGTGGGTCTAGATATGGTCAATCCAGGTGGCATCACAGCCCCTGAAAGAATTTTGTAACAATTTCTCTCTCTTTCACTGTCTTTGTTTCACGGGTTTTCGAAAGTAATTTATTTTTATAATGGCATTTAGCTGCTTTTCACGGCTGTGTTTATGCCGCTTTACACCCACTTGACTCACTTCCAGAGAGATATCAATACATAGGTTTTAAGATTCTTACTAGTCAGATATATTCTTGTGCGTTGAATAGGGGGTGTGGATACCAGTTCACTGAGCAAGGAGTAGGTCGTTCTATTACATATTGGGTTTATGGAACGTTATCTGAGCTAATTTGAAACCCTTATTTTATGCATCACCCCACCTCACCTTTCCTGTTAAGCAGCCATAGTGTGTTTTCTAAACGTGTGACTCTGTTCTGATTGTAAATCAGTTCAAGTGTAGCGGTTTTTACATTCCCTCTATAAGTGATAGCTTATGATAAGTGTCTTTTTCTGTGTGACTTATTTCACTTAGAATCGTCGTACCTAAATCCACTCATCATGCTGCTACCAGCCTTATGACATTGATTTCATGGCTGAGTGATATTCCATTGTACATAAGGACCACCACTTCTTTATCCATTTTTCTTTTTCCTGGGATATTTAAGGTGTCATGAAGTCGAGGTTCTTGTCAACAGAGCAGCCCTAAACTTTGGGGTGCCTGTGTCTTGCTGATTTTTAGTTTTCCCAATTTATACGCCCATGAGTGGAAGTGCCCTATGCACTCCAAGTGTGTTTTTTCGATGTTTCAGGACACACCGTACACTTCTCCAAAGTGGCTGTTGGCAATTTACATCCCGCCCATCAGTGTAGCAAGGCTCCCATTTCTCCATGGCCTGTCCGGCATTTCTGGTTTCGACACTTTTTTCAGCATGGCCCTTTTGACCGATGGGAAGCGAGACTGCTGTGTAGCGCTGATTTGCCTTTCCAGGTCGCTTGGTTGGCCAAAAACGGCGTATGCGTTTTTTCCTGAATGTATTCAGGAAAAAAGGATACGCCCTTTTTTGCCAAGGGCATCATTGTCGATGTTTTGCCGCTTTTCATGTGCTTTAAAAGTGATTCGAATCTACCTCCTGAAATCATTTTCCTGCAATTCTGCCTTGCTTTCAAATCCTCTTCGTTGCCTTCCCTCAATATGTTTGTGGACGAGAGTTATCATTTATAACTCTGCAGGTGTGTGAATTGCAGTGCCCCTGAGCTCCATTTTTCAACTCGATTTTTTGGGAGCTGGCCGCAAATGCGCAGAATGGCCTCAGGCCCTATTCTTGTTCCGGGCGGCAGGCTGAGCCTGTGGTTAATTCTTCTTCCTGATGGGAAAATAGAGTGACCTGTGCCTGTCCCAACCCCTAGAGCTAGTCTCTCATTGGCTACCCCTCTTCCCGTTCATCCTCAGGACAAATTGCAAGCTGTACGGAACAGGAGGTTAAAGGTGCTGATTCTCCAAGGAGGGAGATTGCTTGTAAAGTGGCTGGAATGGAGAACCCGAGCACAAGGAGATGAGAAATGAGGTGCGTTTTAGAAACCTTTCCCCATCACACGGTCTACCACCTTCTGGGTTTCTCATGCATGTTTTCAATGTAGGAAGATTCCCTTGAACCTGTAGATTTGGGACCCATGGGATGGGTAACAGGCAGTATTATTTTAAAGGCTCTGCGTTTGCGCCCAAAACCTCACCAAGGCTCTCAGCCCCGAGAGTGTCCACCCTTATGTCTCATCCAGCTGTGGGTCTAGATATGGTCAAACCGGGTTGCATCACAGCCCCTGAACGAATTGTGTAAGAATTTCTCTCTCTTTCTCTGTCTTGTTTCATGGGTTTTTAAAAGTAATTTATTTTTATAATGGGGTTTAGCTGCTTTTCACTGCTGTGTTTATACCGCTTTACACCCACTGGACACACTAACAGAGAGATATGAAAATATAGGTTTTAAGATTATTACTAGTCAGATATATTCTTGTGCGGTGAATAGGGGGTGTTGAGTCCAGTTCCCTGAGCAAAGAGTAGGTCTTGTCTATTACATATTGGGTTTATTTAATGGTATCTGTGGTAATTTGAAGCCATTGTTTAATGTATCACCCCAACACACCTTTCCCGTTAAGCAGCCATAGTGTGTTTTCTGCATGTGTGACTCTGTTCTGTTTTGTAATTTAGTTCAAGTGTAACGGTTTTTACATTCCCTCTATAAGTGACACCTTATGAGAAGTGTCCTTTTCTGTGTGACTTATTTCACTTAGAATTGTCGTACCTAAATCCATTCATCATGCTGCTACTAGCCTTATGACATTGATTTCATGGCTGAGTGATATTCCATTGTACATAAGGACCACAACTTTTTTATCCATTTTTCGCTTTCCTGGGATATTTAAGGTGGAATGAAGTGGAGGCCCTTCTCAACAGAGTAGCCCTAAACTTTTGGGTGCTTGTGTCTTGTGATTTTCAATTTTCCCACTTTATACCCCCATGCGTGGAAGTGCCCTATGCTCTCTAAGCTGTGTTTTATAGATGTTTCAGGACACACCGTACCCTTCTCCATAGTGGCTGTTGGCAATTTACATCCCGCCCATCAGTGTAGCAAGGCTCCCATTTCTCCATGGCCTGTCCTGCATTTCTGGTTTTGACACTTTTTTCAGCATGGCCCTTTTGACCGATGGGAAGCGAGACTTCTTTGTAGCGCTGATTTGCCTTTCCAGGTTGCTTGGTTGGCCAAAAAGGGCGTATGCGTTTTTTCCTGAATATATTCAGGAAAAAACGCATACGCCCATTTTGGCCAAGGGCATCATTGTCAACGTTTTGCCGCTTTTCATGTGCTTAAAAGGCGATTCGAATTTACCTCCTGAAATCTGTTTCCTGCAATTCTGCCTTGACTTCACATCCTCTTCTTTGCCTTCCCTCAATATATTTGTGGACGAGAGTTATCATTTATAACTCTGCAGGTTTGTGAATTGCAGTGCCCTGAAGCTCCATTTTACAACTCGCTTTTTTGGGAGCTGGCCGCAAAAGCGCAGGATGGCTTCAGGCCCTGTTCTGGTTCCGGGGGGCAGGCTGAGCTTGTGGTTAATTCTTCTTCCTGATGGGAAAATAGAGTGACCTGTGCCTGTCCCAACACCAAGAGCTAGTCTCTCATTGGTTCCCCGTCTTCCCGTTCATCCTCAGGACAAATTGCAACCTGTACGGAACAGGAGGTTAAAGGTGCTGATGCTCCAAGTAGGGAGATTGCTAGTAAAGTGGCTGGAATGGCGAACCCGAGCACAAGGAGATGAGAAATGAGGTGCGTTTTAGAAACCTTTCCCCATCACACGGTGTACCATCTTCTGGGTTTCTCATGCATGTTTTCGATGTAGGAAGATGCCCTTCAACCTGGAGATTTGGGACCCATGCGAATGGTAGCACGCAGTATTACTTTAAAGGGTCTGCATTTGCTCACCCAACCTCACCAAACCTCTCAGTCCCAAGAGTGTCCACCCTTATGTCTCATCCAGCTGTGGGTCTAGATATGGTCAGTCCAGGTTGCATCACAGCCCCTGAACGAATTGTGTAAGAATTTCTCTCTCTTTCCCTGTCTTTGTTTCATGGGTTTTTAAAAGTAATTTATTTTTATAATGGGGTTTAGCTGCTTTTCACGGCTGTGTTTATGCCGCTTTACACCCACTTGACACACTAACAGAGAGATATCAATACATAGGTTTTAGGATTTTTACTAGTCAGATATATTCTTGTGCGGTGAATCGGGCGTGTTGAGTCCAGTTCTCTGAGCAAGGAGTAAGTCTTTTCTATTACATATTGGGTTTATGGAACAGTATCTGTGCTAATTTGAAACTCTTGTTTTATGTATCACCCCACCTCACCTTTCCCGTTAAGCAGCCATAGTGTGTTTTCTGCATGTGTGACTCTGTTCTCTTTTGTAATTTAGTTCAAGTGTAACGGTTTTTACATTCCCTCTATAAGTGACACCTTATGAGAAGTGTCCTTTTCTGTGTGACTTATTTCACTTAGAATCGTCGTACCTAAATCCATTCATCATGCTGCTACTAGCCTTATGACATTGATTTCATGGCTGAGTGATATTCCATTGTACATAAGGACCACAACTTTTTTATCCATTTTTCGCTTTCCTGGGATATTTAAGGTGGAATGAAGTGGAGGTCCTTCTCAACAGAGTAGCCCTAAACTTTTGGGTGTTTGTGTCTTGTGATTTTCAATTTTCCCACTTTATACCCCCATGCGTGGAAGTGCCCTATGCTCTCTAAGCTGTGTTTTTTAGATGTTTCAGGACACACCGTACCCTTCTCCAGAGTGGCTGTTGGCAATTTACATCCCACCCATCAGTGTAGCAAGGCTCCCATTTCTCCATGGCCTGTCCTGCATTTCTGGTTTTGACACTTTTTTCAGCATGGCCCTTTTGACCGATGGGAAGCGAGACTTCTTTGTAGCGCTGATTTGCCTTTCCAGGTTGCTTGGTTGGCCAAAAAGGGCGTATGCGTTTTTTCCTGAATATATTCAGGAAAAAACGCATACGCCCTTTTTGGCCAAGGGCATCATTGTCCACGTTTTGCTGCCTTTCATGTGCTTTCAAGGTGATTCGAATCTACCTCCTGAAATCTGTTTCCCGCAATTCTGCCTTGATTTCAAATCCTCTTCTTTGCCTTCCCTCAATATATTTGTGGACGAGAGTTATCATTTATAACTCTGCAGGTTTGTGAATTGCAGTGCCCTGAAGCTCCATTTTACAACTCGCTTTTTTGGGAGCTGGCCGCAAAAGCGCAGGATGGCTTCAGGCCCTGTTCTGGTTCCGGGGGGCAGGCTGAGCCTGTGGTTAATTCTTCTTCCTGATGGGAAAATAGAGTGAACTGTGCCTGTCCCAACACCAAGAGCTAGTCTCTCATTGGTTCCCCGTCTTCCCGTTCATCCTCAGGACAAATTGCAACCTGTACGGAACAGGAGGTTTAAGGTGCTGATGCTCCAAGTAGGGAGATTGCTAGTAAAGTGGCTGGAATGGCGAACCCGAGCACAAGGAGATGAGAAATGAGGTGCGTTTTAGAAACCTTTCCCCATCACACAGTGTACCATCTTCTGGGTTTCTCATGCATGTTTTCGATGTAGGAAGATGCCCTTGAACCTGGAGATTTGGGACCCATGCGATGGGTAGCATGCAGTATTACTTTAAAGGGTCTGCGTTTGCTCACCCAACCTCACCAAACCTCTCAGCCCCAAGAGTGTCCACCCTTATGTCTCATCCAGCTGTGGGTCTAGATATGGTCAATCCAGGTTGCATCACAGCCCCTGAACGAATTGTGTCAGAATTTCTCTCTCTTTCCCTGTCTTTGTTTCATGGGTTTTTAAAAGTAATTTATTTTTATAATGGGGTTTAGCTGCTTTTCACGGCTGTGTTTATGCCGCTTTACACCCACTTGACACACTAACAGAGAGATATCAATACATAGGTTTTAAGATTATTACTAGTCAGATATATTCTTGTGCGGTGAATCGGTCGTATTGAGTCCAGTTCTCTGAGCAAGGAGTAGGTCTTGTCTATTACATATTGGGTTTATGGAACGGTATCTGAGCTAATTTGAAACTCTTGTTTTATGTATCACCCCACCTCACCTTTCCCGTTAAGCAGCCATAGTGTGTTTTCTGCATGTGTGACTCTGTTCTGTTTTGTAATTCAGTTCAAGTGTAACGGTTTTTACATTCCCTCTATAAGTGACACCTTATGCGAAGTGTCCTTTTCTGTGTGACTTATTTCACTTAGAATCGTCGTACCTAAATCCACTCATCATGCTGCTACTAGCCTTATGACATTGATTTCATGGCTGAGTGATATTCCATTGTACATAAGGACCACAAATTTTTTATCCATTTTTCTCTTTCCTGGGATATTTAAGGTGGAATTAAGTGGAGGTCCTTGTCAACAGAGCAGCCCTAAACTTTGGGGTGCTTGTGTCTTGCTGATTTTCAATTTTCCCACTTTATACCCCCATGCGTGGAAGTGCCCTATGCTCTCTAAGCTGTGTTTTTTGGAAGTTTCAGGACACACCGTACACTTCTCCAGAGTGGCTGTTGGCAATTTACATCCCGCCCATCAGTGTAACAAGGCTCCCATTTCTCCATGGCCTGTCCTGCATTTCTGGTTTTGACACTTTTTTCAGCATGGCCCTTTTGACCGATGGGAAGCGAGACTTCTTTGTAGCGCTGATTTGCCTTTCCAGGTTGCTTGGTTGGCCAAACAGGGCGTATGCGTTTTTTCCTGAATATATTCAGGAAAAAACGCATACGCCCTGTTTGGCCAAGGGCATCATTGTCAACGTTTTGCCGCTTTTCGTGTGCTTAAAAGGCGATTCGAATTTACCTCCTGAAATCTGTTTCCTGCAATTCTGCCTTGACTTCACATCCTCTTCTTTGCCTTCCCTCAATATATTTGTGGACGAGAGTTATCATTTATAACTCTGCAGGTTTGTGAATTGCAGTGCCCTGAAGCTCCATTTTACAACTCGCTTTTTTGGGAGCTGGCCGCAAAAGCGCAGGATGGCTTCAGGCCCTGTTCTGGTTCCGGGGGGCAGGCTGAGCCTGTGGTTAATTCTTCTTCCTGATGGGAAAATAGAGTGACCTGTTCCTGTCCCAACACCAAGAGCTAGTCTCTCATTGGTTCCCGGTCTTCCCGTTTATCCTCAGGACAATTTGCAACCTGTACTGAACAGGAGGTTAAGGTGCTGATGCTCCAAGTAGGGAGATTGCTAGTAAAGTGGCTGGAATGGGGAACATGAGCACAAGAAGATGAGAAAAGAGGTGCGTTTTAGAAACCTTTCCCCATCACACAGTGTACCATCTTCTGGGTTTCTCATGCATGTTTTCGATGTAGGAAGATGCCCTTGAACCTTGAGATTTGGGACCCATGCGATGGGTAGCACACAGTATTACTTTAAAGGGTCTGCGTTTGCTCACCCAACCTCACCAAATCTCTCAGGCCCAAGAGTGTCCACCCTTATGTCTCTTCCAGCTGTGGGTCTAGATATGGTCAATCCAGGTTGCATCACAGCCCCTGAACGAATTGTGTAAGAATTTCTCTCTCCTTGCCTGTCTTTGTTTCATGGGTTTTTCAAAGTAATTTCTTTTTATAATGGGGTTTAGCTGCTTTTCACGGCTGTGTTTATGCCGCTTTACACCCACTTGACACACTAACAGAGAGATATCAATACATAGGTTTTAAGATTATTACTACTCAGATATATTCTTGTGCGGTGAATCGGGCGTGTTGAGTCCAGTTCTCTGAGCAAGGAGTAGGTCTTGTCTATTCCATATTGGGTTTATGGAACGGTATCTGAGCTAATTTGAAACTCTTGTTTTATGTATCACCCCACCTCACCTTTCCCGTTAAGCAGCCATAGTGTGTTTTCTGCATGTGTGACTCTGTTCTGTTTTGTAATTCAGTTCAAGTGTAACGGTTTTTACATTCCCTCTATAAATGACACCTTATGAGAAGTGTCCTTTTCTGTGTGACTTATTTCACTTAGAATCGTCGTACCTAAATCCACTCATCATGCTGCTATTAGCCTTATGACATTGATTTCATGGCTGAGTGATATTCCATTGTACATAAGGACCACAACTTTCTTATCCATTTTTCGCTTTCCTGGGATATTTAAGGTGGAATGAAGTGGAGGTCCTTCTCAACAGAGCAGCCCTAAACTTTTGGGTTCTTGTGTCTTGCTGATTTTCAATTTTCCCACTTTATACCCCCATGCGTGGAAGTGCCCTATGCTCTCTAAGCTGTGTTTTTTAGATGTTTCAGGACACACCGTACCCTTCTCCTGAGTGGCTGTTGGCAATTTACATCCCGCCCATCAGTTTAGCAAGGCTCCCATTTCTCCATGGCCTGTCCTGCATTTCTGGTTTTGACACTTTTTTCAGCATGGCCCTTTTGACCGATGGGAAGCGAGACATCTTTGTAGTGCTGATTTGCCTTTCCAGGTTGCTTGGTTGGCCAAAAAGGGCGTATGCGTTTTTTCCTGAATATATTCAGGAAAAAACGCATACCCCCTTTTTGGCCAAGGGCATCATGGTCAACGTTTTGCCGCTTTTCATGTGCTTTAAAGGCGATTCGAATCTACCTCCTGAAATCTGTTTCCTGCAATTCTGCCTTGATTTCAAATCCTCTTCTTTGCCTTCCCTCAATATATTTGTGGACGAGAGTTATCATTTATAACTCTGCAGGTTTGTGAATTGCAGTGTCCTGAAGCTCCATTTTACCACTCGCTTTTTTGGGAGCTGGCCGCAAAAGCGCAGGATGGCTTCAGGCCCTGTTCTGGTTCCGGGGGGCAGGCTGAGCCTGTGGTTAATTCTTCTTCCTAATGGGAAAATAGAGTGACCTGCGCCTGTCCCAACACCAAGAGCTAGTCTATCATTGGTTCCCCGTCTTCCCGTTCATCCTCAGGACAAATTGCAACCTGTACGGAACAGGAGGTTAAAGGTGCTGATGCTCCAAGTAGGGAGATTGCTAGTAACGTGGCTGGAATGGCGAACCCGAGCACAAGGAGATGAGAAATGAGGTGCGTTTTAGAAACCTTTCCCCATCACACGGTGTACCATCTTCTGGGTTTCTCATGCATGTTTTCGATGTAGGAAGATGCCCTTGAACCTGGAGATTTGGGACCCATGCGATGGGTAGCATGCAGTATTACTTTAAAGGGTCTGCGTTTGCTCACCCAACCTCACCAAACCTCTCAGCCCCAAGAGTGTCCACCCTTATGTCTCATCCAGCTGTGGGTCTAGATATGGTCAATCCAGGTTGCATCACAGCCCCTGAACGAATTGTGTCAGAATTTCTCTCTCTTTCCCTGTCTTTGTTTCATGGGTTTTTAAAAGTAATTTATTTTTATAATGGGGTTTAGCTGCTTTTCACGGCTGTGTTTATGCCGCTTTATACCCACTTGACACACTAACAGAGAGATATCAATACATAGGTTTTAAGATTATTACTAGTCAGATATATTCTTGTGCGGTGAATCGGTCGTGTTGAGTCCAGTTCTCTGAGCAAGGAGTAGGTCTTGTCTATTACATATTGGGTTTATGGAACGGTATCTGAGCTAATTTGAAACTCTTGTTTTATGTATCACCCCACCTCACCTTTCCCGTTAAGCAGCCATAGTGTGTTTTCTGCATGTGTGACTCTGTTCTGTTTTGTAATTCAGTTCAAGTGTAACGGTTTTTACATTCCCTCTATAAGTGACACCTTATGAGAAGTGTCCTTTTCTGTGTGACTTATTTCACTTAGAATCGTCGTACCTAAATCCACTCATCATGCTGCTACTAGCCTTATGACATTGATTTCATGGCTGAGTGATATTCCATTGTACATAAGGACCACAAATTTTTTATCCATTTTTCTCTTTCCTGGGATATTTAAGGTGGAATTAAGTGGAGGTCCTTGTCAACAGAGCAGCCCTAAACTTTGGGGTGCTTGTGTCTTGCTGATTTTCAATTTTCCCACTTTATACCCCCATGCGTGGAAGTGCCCTATGCTCTCTAAGCTGTGTTTTTTGGAAGTTTCAGGACACACCGTACACTTCTCCAGAGTGGCTGTTGGCAATTTACATCCCGCCCATCAGTGTAACAAGGCTCCCATTTCTCCATGGCCTGTCCTGCATTTCTGGTTTTGACACTTTTTTCAGCATGGCCCTTTTGACCGATGGGAAGCGAGACTTCTTTGTAGCGCTGATTTGCCTTTCCAGGTTGCTTGGTTGGCCAAACAGGGCGTATGCGTTTTTTCCTGAATATATTCAGGAAAAAACGCATACGCCCTGTTTGGCCAAGGGTATCATTGTCAAAGTTTTGCCGCTTTTCGTGTGCTTAAAAGGCGATTCGAATTTACCTCCTGAAATCTGTTTCCTGCAATTCTGCCTTGACTTCACATCCTCTTCTTTGCCTTCCCTCAATATATTTGTGGACGAGAGTTATCATTTATAACTCTGTAGGTTTGTGAATTGCAGTGCCCTGAAGCTCCATTTTACAACTCGCTTTTTTGGGAGCTGGCCGCAAAAGCGCAGGATGGCTTCAGGCCCTGTTCTGGTTCCGGGGGGCAGGCTGAGCCTGTGGTTAATTCTTCTTCCTGATGGGAAAATAGAGTGACCTGTTCCTGTCCCAACACCAAGAGCTAGTCTCTCATTGGTTCCCGGTCTTCCCGTTTATCCTCAGGACAATTTGCAACCTGTACTGAACAGGAGGTTAAGGTGCTGATGCTCCAAGTAGGGAGATTGCTAGTAAAGTGGCTGGAATGGGGAACATGAGCACAAGAAGATGAGAAAAGAGGTGCGTTTTAGAAACCTTTCCCCATCACACAGTGTACCATCTTCTGGGTTTCTCATGCATGTTTTCGATGTAGGAAGATGCCCTTGAACCTGGAGATTTGGGACCCATGCGATGGGTAGCACACAGTATTACTTTAAAGGGTCTGCGTTTGCTCACCCAACCTCACCAAACCTCTCAGCCCCAAGAGTGTCCACCCTTATGTCTCTTCCAGCTGTGGGTCTAGATATGATCAATCCAGGTTGCATCACAGCCCCTGAACGAATTGTGTAAGAATTTCTCTCTCTTTCCCTGTCTTTGTTTCATGGGTTTTTAAAAGTAATTTGTTTTTATAATGGGGTTTAGCTGCTTTTCACGGCTGTGTTTATGCCGCTTTACACCCACTTGACACACTAACAGAGAGATATCAATACATAGGTTTTAAGATTATTACTAGTCAGATATATTCTTGTGCGGTGAATCGGGCGTGTTGAGTCCAGTTCTCTGAGCAAGGAGTAGGTCTTGTCTATTACATATTGGGTTTATGGAACGGTATCTGAGCTAATTTGAAACTCTTGTTTTATGTATCACCCCACCTCACCTTTCCCGTTAAGCAGCCATAGTGTGTTTTCTGCATGTGTGACTCTGTTCTGTTTTGTAATTCAGTTCAAGTGTAACGGTTTTTACATTCCCTCTATAAATGACACCTTATGAGAAGTGTCCTTTTCTGTGTGACTTATTTCACTTAGAATCGTCGTACCTAAATCCACTCATCATGCTGCTATTAGCCTTATGACATTGATTTCATGGCTGAGTGATATTCCATTGTACATAAGGACCACAACTTTCTTATCCATTTTTCGCTTTCCTGGGATATTTAAGGTGGAATGAAGTGGAGGTCCTTCTCAACAGAGCAGCCCTAAACTTTTGGGTTCTTGTGTCTTGCTGATTTTCAATTTTCCCACTTTATACCCCCATGCGTGGAAGTGCCCTATGCTCTCTAAGCTGTGTTTTTTAGATGTTTCAGGACACACCGTACCCTTCTCCTGAGTGGCTGTTGGCAATTTACATCCCGCCCATCAGTTTAGCAAGGCTCCCATTTCTCCATGGCCTGTCCTGCATTTCTGGTTTTGACACTTTTTTCAGCATGGCCCTTTTGACCGATGGGAAGCGAGACATCTTTGTAGTGGTGATTTGCCTTTCCAGGTTGCTTGGTTGGCCAAAAAGGGGGTATGCGTTTTTTCCTGAATATATTCAGGAAAAAACGCATACCCCCTTTTTGGCCAAGGGCATCATGGTCAACGTTTTGCCGCTTTTCATGTGCTTTAAAGGCGATTCGAATCTACCTCCTGAAATCTGTTTCCTGCAATTCTGCCTTGATTTCAAATCCTCTTCTTTGCCTTCCCTCAATATATTTGTGGACGAGAGTTATCATTTATAACTCTGCAGGTTTGTGAATTGCAGTGTCCTGAAGCTCCATTTTACCACTCGCTTTTTTGGGAGCTGGCCGCAAAAGCGCAGGATGGCTTCAGGCCCTGTTCTGGTTCCGGGGGGCAGGCTGAGCCTGTGGTTAATTCTTCTTCCTAATGGGAAAATAGAGTGACCTGCGCCTGTCCCAACACCAAGAGCTAGTCTATCATTGGTTCCCCGTCTTCCCGTTCATCCTCAGGACAAATTGCAACCTGTACGGAACAGGAGGTTAAAGGTGCTGATGCTCCAAGTAGGGAGATTGCTAGTAACGTGGCTGGAATGGCGAACCCGAGCACAAGGAGATGAGAAATGAGGTGCGTTTTAGAAACCTTTCCCCATCACACGGTGTACCATCTTCTGGGTTTCTCATGCATGTTTTCGATGTAGGAAGATGCCCTTGAACCTGGAGATTTGGGACCCATGCGATGGGTAGCATGCAGTATTACTTTAAAGGGTCTGCGTTTGCTCACCCAACCACACCAAACCTCTCAGCCCCAAGAGTGTCCACCCTTATGTCTCATCCAGCTGTGGGTCTAGATATGGTCAATCCAGGTTGCATCACAGCCCCTGAACGAATTGTGTCAGAATTTCTCTCTCTTTCCCTGTCTTTGTTTCATGGGTTTTTAAAAGTAATTTATTTTTATAATGGGGTTTAGCTGCTTTTCACGGCTGTGTTTATGCCGCTTTATACCCACTTGACACACTAACAGAGAGATATCAATACATAGGTTTTAAGATTATTACTAGTCAGATATATTCTTGTGCGGTGAATCGGTCGTGTTGAGTCCAGTTCTCTGAGCAAGGAGTAGGTCTTGTCTATTACATATTGGGTTTATGGAACGGTATCTGAGCTAATTTGAAACTCTTGTTTTATGTATCACCCCACCTCACCTTTCCCGTTAAGCAGCCATAGTGTGTTTTCTGCATGTGTGACTCTGTTCTGTTTTGTAATTCAGTTCAAGTGTAACGGTTTTTACATTCCCTCTATAAGTGACACCTTATGAGAAGTGTCCTTTTCTGTGTGACTTATTTCACTTAGAATCGTCGTACCTAAATCCACTCATCATGCTGCTACTAGCCTTATGACATTGATTTCATGGCTGAGTGATATTCCATTGTACATAAGGACCACAAATTTTTTATCCATTTTTCTCTTTCCTGGGATATTTAAGGTGGAATTAAGTGGAGGTCCTTGTCAACAGAGCAGCCCTAAACTTTGGGGTGCTTGTGTCTTGCTGATTTTCAATTTTCCCACTTTATACCCCCATGCGTGGAAGTGCCCTATGCTCTCTAAGCTGTGTTTTTTGGAAGTTTCAGGACACACCGTACACTTCTCCAGAGTGGCTGTTGGCAATTTACATCCCGCCCATCAGTGTAACAAGGCTCCCATTTCTCCATGGCCTGTCCTGCATTTCTGGTTTTGACACTTTTTTCAGCATGGCCCTTTTGACCGATGGGAAGCGAGACTTCTTTGTAGCGCTGATTTGCCTTTCCAGGTTTCTTGGTTGGCCAAACAGGGCGTATGCGTTTTTTCCTGAATATATTCAGGAAAAAACGCATACGCCCTGTTTGGCCAAGGGCATCATTGTCAACGTTTTGCCGCTTTTCGTGTGCTTAAAAGGCGATTCGAATTTACCTCCTGAAATCTGTTTCCTGCAATTCTGCCTTGACTTCACATCCTCTTCTTTGCCTTCCCTCAATATATTTGTGGACGAGAGTTATCATTTATAACTCTGTAGGTTTGTGAATTGCAGTGCCCTGAAGCTCCATTTTACAAATCGCTTTTTTGGGAGCTGGCCGCAAAAGCGCAGGATGGCTTCAGGCCCTGTTCTGGTTCCGGGGGGCAGGCTGAGCCTGTGGTTAATTCTTCTTCCTGATGGGAAAATAGAGTGACCTGTTCCTGTCCCAACACCAAGAGCTAGTCTCTCATTGGTTCCCGGTCTTCCCGTTTATCCTCAGGACAATTTGCAACCTGTACTGAACAGGAGGTTAAGGTGCTGATGCTCCAAGTAGGGAGATTGCTAGTAAAGTGGCTGGAATGGGGAACATGAGCACAAGAAGATGAGAAAAGAGGTGCGTTTTAGAAACCTTTCCCCATCACACAGTGTACCATCTTCTGGGTTTCTCATGCATGTTTTCGATGTAGGAAGATGCCCTTGAACCTGGAGATTTGGGACCCATGCGATGGGTAGCACACAGTATTACTTTAAAGGGTCTGCGTTTGCTCACCCAACCTCACCAAACCTCTCAGCCCCAAGAGTGTCCACCCTTATGTCTCTTCCAGCTGTGGGTCTAGATATGATCAATCCAGGTTGCATCACAGCCCCTGAACGAATTGTGTAAGAATTTCTTTCTCTTTCCCTGTCTTTGTTTCATGGGTTTTTAAAAGTAATTTGTTTTTATAATGGGGTTTAGCTGCTTTTCACGGCTGTGTTTATGCCGCTTTACACCCACTTGACACACTAACAGAGAGATATCAATACATAGGTTTTAAGATTATTACTAGTCAGATATATTCTTGTGCGGTGAATCGGGCGTGTTGAGTCCAGTTCTCTGAGCAAGGAGTAGGTCTTGTCTATTACATATTGGGTTTATGGAACGGTATCTGAGCTAATTTGAAACTCTTGTTTTATGTATCACCCCACCTCACCTTTCCCGTTAAGCAGCCATAGTGTGTTTTCTGCATGTGTGACTCTGTTCTGTTTTGTAATTCAGTTCAAGTGTAACGGTTTTTACATTCCCTCTATAAATGACACCTTATGAGAAGTGTCCTTTTCTGTGTGACTTATTTCACTTAGAATCGTCGTACCTAAATCCACTCATCATGCTGCTATTAGCCTTATGACATTGATTTCATGGCTGAGTGATATTCCATTGTACATAAGGACCACAACTTTCTTATCCATTTTTCGCTTTCCTGGGATATTTAAGGTGGAATGAAGTGGAGGTCCTTCTCAACAGAGCAGCCCTAAACTTTTGGGTTCTTGTGTCTTGCTGATTTTCAATTTTCCCACTTTATACCCCCATGCGTGGAAGTGCCCTATGCTCTCTAAGCTGTGTTTTTTAGATGTTTCAGGACACACCGTACCCTTCTCCTGAGTGGCTGTTGGCAATTTACATCCCGCCCATCAGTTTAGCAAGGCTCCCATTTCTCCATGGCCTGTCCTGCATTTCTGGTTTTGACACTTTTTTCAGCATGGCCCTTTTGACCGATGGGAAGCGAGACATCTTTGTAGTGCTGATTTGCCTTTCCAAGTTGCTTGGTTGGCCAAAAAGGGCGTATGCGTTTTTTCCTGAATATATTCAGGAAAAAACGCATACCCCCTTTTTGGACAAGGGCATCATGGTCAACGTTTTGCCGCTTTTCATGTGCTTTAAAGGCGATTCGAATCTACCTCCTGAAATCTGTTTCCTGCAATTCTGCCTTGATTTCAAATCCTCTTCTTTGCCTTCCCTCAATATATTTGTGGACGAGAGTTATCATTTATAACTCTGCAGGTTTGTGAATTGCAGTGTCCTGAAGCTCCATTTTACCACTCGCTTTTTTGGGAGCTGGCCGCAAAAGCGCAGGATGGCTTCAGGCCCTGTTCTGGTTCCGGGGGGCAGGCTGAGCCTGTGGTTAATTCTTCTTCCTAATGGGAAAATAGAGTGACCTGCGCCTGTCCCAACACCAAGAGCTAGTCTATCATTGGTTCCCCGTCTTCCCGTTCATCCTCAGGACAAATTGCAACCTGTACGGAACAGGAGGTTAAAGGTGCTGATGCTCCAAGTAGGGAGATTGCTAGTAACGTGGCTGGAATGGCGAACCCGAGCACAAGGAGATGAGAAATGAGGTGCGTTTTAGAAACCTTTCCCCATCACACGGTGTACCATCTTCTGGGTTTCTCATGCATGTTTTCGATGTAGGAAGATGCCCTTGAACCTGGAGATTTGGGACCCATGCGATGGGTAGCATGCAGTATTACTTTAAAGGGTCTGCGTTTGCTCACCCAACCTCACCAAACCTCTCAGCCCCAAGAGTGTCCACCCTTATGTCTCATCCAGCTGTGGGTCTAGATATGGTCACTCCAGGTTGCATCACAGCCCCTGAACGAATTGTGTCAGAATTTCTCTCTCTTTCCCTGTCTTTGTTTCATGGGTTTTTAAAAGTAATTTATTTTTATAATGGGGTTTAGCTGCTTTTCACGGCTGTGTTTATGCCGCTTTATACCCACTTGACACACTAACAGAGAGATATCAATACATAGGTTTTAAGATTATTACTAGTCAGATATATTCTTGTGCGGTGAATCGGTCGTATTGAGTCCAGTTCTCTGAGCAAGGAGTAGGTCTTGTCTATTACATATTGGGTTTATGGAACGGTATCTGAGCTAATTTGAAACTCTTGTTTTATGTATCACCCCACCTCACCTTTCCCGTTAAGCAGCCATAGTGTGTTTTCTGCATGTGTGACTCTGTTCTGTTTTGTAATTCAGTTCAAGTGTAACGGTTTTTACATTCCCTCTATAAGTGACACCTTATGAGAAGTGTCCTTTTCTGTGTGACTTATTTCCCTTAGAATCGTCGTACCTAAATCCACTCATCATGCTGCTACTAGCCTTATGACATTGATTTCATGGCTGAGTGATATTCCATTGTACATAAGGACCACAAATTTTTTATCCATTTTTCTCTTTCCTGGGATATTTAAGGTGGAATTAAGTGGAGGTCCTTGTCAACAGAGCAGCCCTAAACTTTGGGGTGCTTGTGTCTTGCTGATTTTCAATTTTCCCACTTTATACCCCCATGCGTGGAAGTGCCCTATGCTCTCTAAGCTGTGTTTTTTGGAAGTTTCAGGACACACCGTACACTTCTCCAGAGTGGCTGTTGGCAATTTACATCCCGCCCATCAGTGTAACAAGGCTCCCATTTCTCCATGGCCTGTCCTGCATTTCTGGTTTTGACACTTTTTTCAGCATGGCCCTTTTGACCGATGGGAAGCGAGACTTCTTTGTAGCGCTGATTTGCCTTTCCAGGTTGCTTGGTTGGCCAAACAGGGCGTATGCGTTTTTTCCTGAATATATTCAGGAAAAAACGCATACGCCCTGTTTGGCCAAGGGCATCATTGTCAACGTTTTGCCGCTTTTCGTGTGCTTAAAAGGCGATTCGAATTTACCTCCTGAAATCTGTTTCCTGCAATTCTGCCTTGACTTCACATCCTCTTCTTTGCCTTCCCTCAATATATTTGTGGACGAGAGTTATCATTTATAACTCTGCAGGTTTGTGAATTGCAGTGCCCTGAAGCTCCATTTTACAACTCGCTTTTTTGGGAGCTGGCCGCAAAAGCGCAGGATGGCTTCAGGCCCTGTTCTGGTTCCGGGGGGCAGGCTGAGCCTGTGGTTAATTCTTCTTCCTGATGGGAAAATAGAGTGACCTGTTCCTGTCCCAACACCAAGAGCTAGTCTCTCATTGGTTCCCGGTCTTCCCGTTTATCCTCAGGACAATTTGAAACCTGTACTGAACAGGAGGTTAAGGTGCTGATGCTCCAAGTAGGGAGATTGCTAGTAAAGTGGCTGGAATGGGGAACATGAGCACAAGAAGATGAGAAAAGAGGTGCGTTTTAGAAACCTTTCCCCATCACACAGTGTACCATCTTCTGGGTTTCTCATGCATGTTTTCGATGTAGGAAGATGCCCTTGAACCTGGAGATTTGGGACCCATGCGATGGGTAGCACACAGTATTACTTTAAAGGGTCTGCGTTTGCTCACCCAACCTCACCAAATCTCTCAGGCCCAAGAGTGTCCACCCTTATGTCTCTTCCAGCTGTGGGTCTAGATATGATCAATCCAGGTTGCATCACAGCCCCTGAACGAATTGTGTAAGAATTTCTCTCTCTTTCCCTGTCTTTGTTTCATGGGTTTTTAAAAGTAATTTATTTTTATAATGGGGTTTAGCTGCTTTTCACGGCTGTGTTTATGCCGCTTTACACCCACTTGACACACTAACAGAGAGATATCAATACATAGGTTTTAAGATTATTACTAGTCAGATATATTCTTGTGCGGTGAATCGGGCGTGTTGAGTCCAGTTCTCTGAGCAAGGAGTAGGTCTTGTCTATTACATATTGGGTTTATGGAACGGTATCTGAGCTAATTTGAAACTCTTGTTTTATGTATCACCCCACCTCACCTTTCCCGTTAAGCAGCCATAGTGTGTTTTCTGCATGTGTGACTCTGTTCTGTTTTGTAATTCAGTTCAAGTGTAACGGTTTTTACATTCCCTCTATAAATGACACCTTATGAGAAGTGTCCTTTTCTGTGTGACTTATTTCACTTAGAATCGTCGTACCTAAATCCACTCATCATGCTGCTATTAGCCTTATGACATTGATTTCATGGCTGAGTGATATTCCATTGTACATAAGGACCACAACTTTCTTATCCATTTTTCGCTTTCCTGGGATATTTAAGGTGGAATGAAGTGGAGGTCCTTCTCAACAGAGCAGCCCTAAACTTTTGGGTTCTTGTGTCTTGCTGATTTTCAATTTTCCCACTTTATACCCCCATGCGTGGAAGTGCCCTATGCTCTCTAAGCTGTGTTTTTTAGATGTTTCAGGACACACCGTACCCTTCTCCTGAGTGGCTGTTGGCAATTTACATCCCGCCCATCAGTTTAGCAAGGCTCCCATTTCTCCATGGCCTGTCCTGCATTTCTGGTTTTGACACTTTTTTCAGCATGGCCCTTTTGACCGATGGGAAGCGAGACATCTTTGTAGTGCTGATTTGCCTTTCCAAGTTGCTTGGTTGGCCAAAAAGGGCGTATGCGTTTTTTCCTGAATATATTCAGGAAAAAACGCATACCCCCTTTTTGGACAAGGGCATCATGGTCAACGTTTTGCCGCTTTTCATGTGCTTTAAAGGCGATTCGAATCTACCTCCTGAAATCTGTTTCCTGCAATTCTGCCTTGATTTCAAATCCTCTTCTTTGCCTTCCCTCAATATATTTGTGGACGAGAGTTATCATTTATAACTCTGCAGGTTTGTGAATTGCAGTGTCCTGAAGCTCCATTTTACCACTCGCTTTTTTGGGAGCTGGCCGCAAAAGCGCAGGATGGCTTCAGGCCCTGTTCTGGTTCCGGGGGGCAGGCTGAGCCTGTGGTTAATTCTTCTTCCTAATGGGAAAATAGAGTGACCTGCGCCTGTCCCAACACCAAGAGCTAGTCTATCATTGGTTCCCCGTCTTCCAGTTCATCCTCAGGACAAATTGCAACCTGTACGGAACAGGAGGTTAAAGGTGCTGATGCTCCAAGTAGGGAGATTGCTAGTAACGTGGCTGGAATGGCGAACCCGAGCACAAGGAGATGAGAAATGAGGTGCGTTTTAGAAACCTTTCCCCATCACACGGTGTACCATCTTCTGGGTTTCTCATGCATGTTTTCGATGTAGGAAGATGCCCTTGAACCTGGAGATTTGGGACCCATGCGATGGGTAGCATGCAGTATTACTTTAAAGGGTCTGCGTTTGCTCACCCAACCTCACCAAACCTCTCAGCCCCAAGAGTGTCCACCCTTATGTCTCATCCAGCTGTGGGTCTAGATATGGTCACTCCAGGTTGCATCACAGCCCCTGAACGAATTGTGTCAGAATTTCTCTCTCTTTCCCTGTCTTTGTTTCATGGGTTTTTAAAAGTAATTTATTTTTATAATGGGGTTTAGCTGCTTTTCACGGCTGTGTTTATGCCGCTTTATACCCACTTGACACACTAACAGAGAGATATCAATACATAGGTTTTAAGATTATTACTAGTCAGATATATTCTTGTGCGGTGAATCGGTCGTATTGAGTCCAGTTCTCTGAGCAAGGAGTAGGTCTTGTCTATTACATATTGGGTTTATGGAACGGTATCTGAGCTAATTTGAAACTCTTGTTTTATGTATCACCCCACCTCACCTTTCCCGTTAAGCAGCCATAGTGTGTTTTCTGCATGTGTGACTCTGTTCTGTTTTGTAATTCAGTTCAAGTGTAACGGTTTTTACATTCCCTCTATAAGTGACACCTTATGAGAAGTGTCCTTTTCTGTGTGACTTATTTCACTTAGAATCGTCGTACCTAAATCCACTCATCATGCTGCTACTAGCCTTATGACATTGATTTCATGGCTGAGTGATATTCCATTGTACATAAGGACCACAAATTTTTTATCCATTTTTCTCTTTCCTGGGATATTTAAGGTGGAATTAAGTGGAGGTCCTTGTCAACAGAGCAGCCCTAAACTTTGGGGTGCTTGTGTCTTGCTGATTTTCAATTTTCCCACTTTATACCCCCATGCGTGGAAGTGCCCTATGCTCTCTAAGCTGTGTTTTTTGGAAGTTTCAGGACACACCGTACACTTCTCCAGAGTGGCTGTTGGCAATTTACATCCCGCCCATCAGTGTAACAAGGCTCCCATTTCTCCATGGCCTGTCCTGCATTTCTGGTTTTGACACTTTTTTCAGCATGGCCCTTTTGACCGATGGGAAGCGAGACTTCTTTGTAGCGCTGATTTGCCTTTCCAGGTTGCTTGGTTGGCCAAACAGGGCGTATGCGTTTTTTCCTGAATATATTCAGGAAAAAACGCATACGCCCTGTTTGGCCAAGGGCATCATTGTCAACGTTTTGCCGCTTTTCGTGTGCTTAAAAGGCGATTCGAATTTACCTCCTGAAATCTGTTTCCTGCAATTCTGCCTTGACTTCACATCCTCTTCTTTGCCTTCCCTCAATATATTTGTGGACGAGAGTTATCATTTATAACTCTGCAGGTTTGTGAATTGCAGTGCCCTGAAGCTCCATTTTACAACTCGCTTTTTTGGGAGCTGGCCGCAAAAGCGCAGGATGGCTTCAGGCCCTGTTCTGGTTCCGGGGGGCAGGCTGAGCCTGTGGTTAATTCTTCTTCCTGATGGGAAAATAGAGTGACCTGTTCCTGTCCCAACACCAAGAGCTAGTCTCTCATTGGTTCCCGGTCTTCCCGTTTATCCTCAGGACAATTTGAAACCTGTACTGAACAGGAGGTTAAGGTGCTGATGCTCCAAGTAGGGAGATTGCTAGTAAAGTGGCTGGAATGGGGAACATGAGCACAAGAAGATGAGAAAAGAGGTGCGTTTTAGAAACCTTTCCCCATCACACAGTGTACCATCTTCTGGGTTTCTCATGCATGTTTTCGATGTAGGAAGATGCCCTTGAACCTGGAGATTTGGGACCCATGCGATGGGTAGCACACAGTATTACTTTAAAGGGTCTGCGTTTGCTCACCCAACCTCACCAAATCTCTCAGGCCCAAGAGTGTCCACCCTTATGTCTCTTCCAGCTGTGGGTCTAGATATGATCAATCCAGGTTGCATCACAGCCCCTGAACGAATTGTGTAAGAATTTCTCTCTCTTTCCCTGTCTTTGTTTCATGGGTTTTTAAAAGTAATTTATTTTTATAATGGGGTTTAGCTGCTTTTCACGGCTGTGTTTATGCCGCTTTACACCCACTTGACACACTAACAGAGAGATATCAATACATAGGTTTTAAGATTATTACTAGTCAGATATATTCTTGTGCGGTGAATCGGGCGTGTTGAGTCCAGTTCTCTGAGCAAGGAGTAGGTCTTGTCTATTACATATTGGGTTTATGGAACGGTATCTGAGCTAATTTGAAACTCTTGTTTTATGTATCACCCCACCTCACCTTTCCCGTTAAGCAGCCATAGTGTGTTTTCTGCATGTGTGACTCTGTTCTGTTTTGTAATTCAGTTCAAGTGTAACGGTTTTTACATTCCCTCTATAAATGACACCTTATGAGAAGTGTCCTTTTCTGTGTGACTTATTTCACTTAGAATCGTCGTACCTAAATCCACTCATCATGCTGCTATTAGCCTTATGACATTGATTTCATGGCTGAGTGATATTCCATTGTACATAAGGACCACAACTTTCTTATCCATTTTTCGCTTTCCTGGGATATTTAAGGTGGAATGAAGTGGAGGTCCTTCTCAACAGAGCAGCCCTAAACTTTTGGGTTCTTGTGTCTTGCTGATTTTCAATTTTCCCACTTTATACCCCCATGCGTGGAAGTGCCCTATGCTCTCTAAGCTGTGTTTTTTAGATGTTTCAGGACACACCGTACCCTTCTCCTGAGTGGCTGTTGGCAATTTACATCCCGCCCATCAGTTTAGCAAGGCTCCCATTTCTCCATGGCCTGTCCTGCATTTCTGGTTTTGACACTTTTTTCAGCATGGCCCTTTTGACCGATGGGAAGCGAGACATCTTTGTAGTGCTGATTTGCCTTTCCAAGTTGCTTGGTTGGCCAAAAAGGGCGTATGCGTTTTTTCCTGAATATATTCAGGAAAAAACGCATACCCCCTTTTTGGCCAAGGGCATCATGGTCAACGTTTTGCCGCTTTTCATGTGCTTTAAAGGCGATTCGAATCTACCTCCTGAAATCTGTTTCCTGCAATTCTGCCTTGATTTCAAATCCTCTTCTTTGCCTTCCCTCAATATATTTGTGGACGAGAGTTATCATTTATAACTCTGCAGGTTTGTGAATTGCAGTGTCCTGAAGCTCCATTTTACCACTCGCTTTTTTGGGAGCTGGCCGCAAAAGCGCAGGATGGCTTCAGGCCCTGTTCTGGTTCCGGGGGGCAGGCTGAGCCTGTGGTTAATTCTTCTTCCTAATGGGAAAATAGAGTGACCTGCGCCTGTCCCAACACCAAGAGCTAGTCTATCATTGGTTCCCCGTCTTCCCGTTCATCCTCAGGACAAATTGCAACCTGTACGGAACAGGAGGTTAAAGGTGCTGATGCTCCAAGTAGGGAGATTGCTAGAAACGTGGCTGGAATGGCGAACCCGAGCACAAGGAGATGAGAAATGAGGTGCGTTTTAGAAACCTTTCCCCATCACACGGTGTACCATCTTCTGGGTTTCTCATGCATGTTTTCGATGTAGGAAGATGCCCTTGAACCTGGAGATTTGGGACCCATGCGATGGGTAGCATGCAGTATTACTTTAAAGGGTCTGCGTTTGCTCACCCAACCTCACCAAACCTCTCAGCCCCAAGAGTGTCCACCCTTATGTCTCATCCAGCTGTGGGTCTAGATATGGTCAATCCAGGTTGCATCACAGCCCCTGAACGAATTGTGTCAGAATTTCTCTCTCTTTCCCTGTCTTTGTTTCATGGGTTTTTAAAAGTAATTTATTTTTATAATGGGGTTTAGCTGCTTTTCACGGCTGTGTTTATGCCGCTTTATACCCACTTGACACACTAACAGAGAGATATCAATACATAGGTTTTAAGATTATTACTAGTCAGATATATTCTTGTGCGGTGAATCGGTCGTGTTGAGTCCAGTTCTCTGAGCAAGGAGTAGGTCTTGTCTATTACATATTGGGTTTATGGAACGGTATCTGAGCTAATTTGAAACTCTTGTTTTATGTATCACCCCACCTCACCTTTCCCGTTAAGCAGCCATAGTGTGTTTTCTGCATGTGTGACTCTGTTCTGTTTTGTAATTCAGTTCAAGTGTAACGGTTTTTACATTCCCTCTATAAGTGACACCTTATGAGAAGTGTCCTTTTCTGTGTGACTTATTTCACTTAGAATCGTCGTACCTAAATCCACTCATCATGCTGCTACTAGCCTTATGACATTGATTTCATGGCTGAGTGATATTCCATTGTACATAAGGACCACAACTTTTTTATCCATTTTTCGCTTTCCTGGGATATTTAAGGTGGAATGAAGTGGAGGTCCTTCTCAACAGAGTAGCCCTAAACTTTTGGGTGCTTGTGTCTTGTGATTTTCAATTTTCCCACTTTATACCCCCATGCGTGGAAATGCCCTATGCTCTCTAAGCTGTGTTTTTTAGATGTTTCAGGACACACCGTACCCTTCTCCAGAGTGGCTGTTGGCAATTTACATCCCACCCATCAGTGTAGCAAGGCTCCCATTTCTCCATGGCCTGTCCTGCATTTCTGGTTTTGACACTTTTTTCAGCATGGCCCTTTTGACCGATGGGAAGCGAGACTTCTTTGTAGCGCTGATTTGCCTTTCCAGGTTGCTTGGTTGGCCAAAAAGGGCGTATGCGTTTTTTCCTGAATATATTCAGGAAAAAACGCATACGCCCTTTTTGGCCAATGGCATCATTGTCCACATTTTGCTGCCTTTCATGTGCTTAAAGGTGATTCGAATCTACCTCCTGAAATCTGTTTCCTGCAATTCTGCCTTGACTTCACATCCTCTTCTTTGCCTTCCCTCAATATATTTGTGGACGAGAGTTATCATTTATAACTCTGCAGGTTTGTGAATTGCAGTGCCCTGAAGCTCCATTTTACAACTCGCTTTTTTGGGAGCTGGCCGCAAAAGCGCAGGATGGCTTCAGGTCCTGTTCTGGTTCCGGGGGGCAGGCTGAGCCTGTGGTTAATTCTTCTTCCTGATGGGAAAATAGAGTGAACTGTGCCTGTCCCAACACCAAGAGCTAGTCTCTCATTGGTTCCCCTTCTTCCCGTTCATCCTCAGGACAAATTGCAACCTGTACAGAACAGGAGGTTAAAGGTGCTGATGCTCCAAGTAGGGAGATTGCTAGTAAAGTGGCTGGAATGGCGAACCCGAGCACAAGGAGATGAGAAATGAGGTGCGTTTTAGAAACCTTTCCCCATCACACAGTGTACCATCTTCTGGGTTTCTCATGCATGTTTTCGATGTAGGAAGATGCCCTTGAACCTTGAGATTTGGGACCCATGCGATGGGTAGCACACAGTATTACTTTAAAGGGTCTGCGTTTGCTCACCCAACCTCACCAAATCTCTCAGGCCCAAGAGTGTCCACCCTTATGTCTCTTCCAGCTGTGGGTCTAGATATGGTCAATCCAGGTTGCATCACAGCCCCTGAACGAATTGTGTAAGAATTTCTCTCTCCTTGCCTGTCTTTGTTTCATGGGTTTTTCAAAGTAATTTCTTTTTATAATGGGGTTTAGCTGCTTTTCACGGCTGTGTTTATGCCGCTTTACACCCACTTGACACACTAACAGAGAGATATCAATACATAGGTTTTAAGATTATTACTACTCAGATATATTCTTGTGCGGTGAATCGGGCGTGTTGAGTCCAGTTCTCTGAGCAAGGAGTAGGTCTTGTCTATTCCATATTGGGTTTATGGAACGGTATCTGAGCTAATTTGAAACTCTTGTTTTATGTATCACCCCACCTCACCTTTCCCGTTAAGCAGCCATAGTGTGTTTTCTGCATGTGTGACTCTGTTCTGTTTTGTAATTCAGTTCAAGTGTAACGGTTTTTACATTCCCTCTATAAATGACACCTTATGAGAAGTGTCCTTTTCTGTGTGACTTATTTCACTTAGAATCGTCGTACCTAAATCCACTCATCATGCTGCTATTAGCCTTATGACATTGATTTCATGGCTGAGTGATATTCCATTGTACATAAGGACCACAACTTTCTTATCCATTTTTCGCTTTCCTGGGATATTTAAGGTGGAATGAAGTGGAGGTCCTTCTCAACAGAGCAGCCCTAAACTTTTGGGTTCTTGTGTCTTGCTGATTTTCAATTTTCCCACTTTATACCCCCATGCGTGGAAGTGCCCTATGCTCTCTAAGCTGTGTTTTTTAGATGTTTCAGGACACACCGTACCCTTCTCCTGAGTGGCTGTTGGCAATTTACATCCCGCCCATCAGTTTAGCAAGGCTCCCATTTCTCCATGGCCTGTCCTGCATTTCTGGTTTTGACACTTTTTTCAGCATGGCCCTTTTGACCGATGGGAAGCGAGACATCTTTGTAGTGCTGATTTGCCTTTCCAGGTTGCTTGGTTGGCCAAAAAGGGCGTATGCGTTTTTTCCTGAATATATTCAGGAAAAAACGCATACCCCCTTTTTGGCCAAGGGCATCATGGTCAACGTTTTGCCGCTTTTCATGTGCTTTAAAGGCGATTCGAATCTACCTCCTGAAATCTGTTTCCTGCAATTCTGCCTTGATTTCAAATCCTCTTCTTTGCCTTCCCTCAATATATTTGTGGACGAGAGTTATCATTTATAACTCTGCAGGTTTGTGAATTGCAGTGTCCTGAAGCTCCATTTTACCACTCGCTTTTTTGGGAGCTGGCCGCAAAAGCGCAGGATGGCTTCAGGCCCTGTTCTGGTTCCGGGGGGCAGGCTGAGCCTGTGGTTAATTCTTCTTCCTAATGGGAAAATAGAGTGACCTGCGCCTGTCCCAACACCAAGAGCTAGTCTATCATTGGTTCCCCGTCTTCCCGTTCATCCTCAGGACAAATTGCAACCTGTACGGAACAGGAGGTTAAAGGTGCTGATGCTCCAAGTAGGGAGATTGCTAGTAACGTGGCTGGAATGGCGAACCCGAGCACAAGGAGATGAGAAATGAGGTGCGTTTTAGAAACCTTTCCCCATCACACGGTGTACCATCTTCTGGGTTTCTCATGCATGTTTTCGATGTAGGAAGATGCCCTTGAACCTGGAGATTTGGGACCCATGCGATGGGTAGCATGCAGTATTACTTTAAAGGGTCTGCGTTTGCTCACCCAACCTCACCAAACCTCTCAGCCCCAAGAGTGTCCACCCTTATGTCTCATCCAGCTGTGGGTCTAGATATGGTCAATCCAGGTTGCATCACAGCCCCTGAACGAATTGTGTCAGAATTTCTCTCTCTTTCCCTGTCTTTGTTTCATGGGTTTTTAAAAGTAATTTATTTTTATAATGGGGTTTAGCTGCTTTTCACGGCTGTGTTTATGCCGCTTTATACCCACTTGACACACTAACAGAGAGATATCAATACATAGGTTTTAAGATTATTACTAGTCAGATATATTCTTGTGCGGTGAATCGGTCGTGTTGAGTCCAGTTCTCTGAGCAAGGAGTAGGTCTTGTCTATTACATATTGGGTTTATGGAACGGTATCTGAGCTAATTTGAAACTCTTGTTTTATGTATCACCCCACCTCACCTTTCCCGTTAAGCAGCCATAGTGTGTTTTCTGCATGTGTGACTCTGTTCTGTTTTGTAATTCAGTTCAAGTGTAACGGTTTTTACATTCCCTCTATAAGTGACACCTTATGAGAAGTGTCCTTTTCTGTGTGACTTATTTCACTTAGAATCGTCGTACCTAAATCCACTCATCATGCTGCTACTAGCCTTATGACATTGATTTCATGGCTGAGTGATATTCCATTGTACATAAGGACCACAAATTTTTTATCCATTTTTCTCTTTCCTGGGATATTTAAGGTGGAATTAAGTGGAGGTCCTTGTCAACAGAGCAGCCCTAAACTTTGGGGTGCTTGTGTCTTGCTGATTTTCAATTTTCCCACTTTATACCCCCATGCGTGGAAGTGCCCTATGCTCTCTAAGCTGTGTTTTTTGGAAGTTTCAGGACACACCGTACACTTCTCCAGAGTGGCTGTTGGCAATTTACATCCCGCCCATCAGTGTAACAAGGCTCCCATTTCTCCATGGCCTGTCCTGCATTTCTGGTTTTGACACTTTTTTCAGCATGGCCCTTTTGACCGATGGGAAGCGAGACTTCTTTGTAGCGCTGATTTGCCTTTCCAGGTTGCTTGGTTGGCCAAACAGGGCGTATGCGTTTTTTCCTGAATATATTCAGGAAAAAACGCATACGCCCTGTTTGGCCAAGGGCATCATTGTCAACGTTTTGCCGCTTTTCGTGTGCTTAAAAGGCGATTCGAATTTACCTCCTGAAATCTGTTTCCTGCAATTCTGCCTTGACTTCACATCCTCTTCTTTGCCTTCCCTCAATATATTTGTGGACGAGAGTTATCATTTATAACTCTGTAGGTTTGTGAATTGCAGTGCCCTGAAGCTCCATTTTACAACTCGCTTTTTTGGGAGCTGGCCGCAAAAGCGCAGGATGGCTTCAGGCCCTGTTCTGGTTCCGGGGGGCAGGCTGAGCCTGTGGTTAATTCTTCTTCCTGATGGGAAAATAGAGTGACCTGTTCCTGTCCCAACACCAAGAGCTAGTCTCTCATTGGTTCCCGGTCTTCCCGTTTATCCTCAGGACAATTTGAAACCTGTACTGAACAGGAGGTTAAGGTGCTGATGCTCCAAGTAGGGAGATTGCTAGTAAAGTGGCTGGAATGGGGAACATGAGCACAAGAAGATGAGAAAAGAGGTGCGTTTTAGAAACCTTTCCCCATCACACAGTGTACCATCTTCTGGGTTTCTCATGCATGTTTTCGATGTAGGAAGATGCCCTTGAACCTGGAGATTTGGGACCCATGCGATGGGTAGCACACAGTATTACTTTAAAGGGTCTGCGTTTGCTCACCCAACCTCACCAAACCTCTCAGCCCCAAGAGTGTCCACCCTTATGTCTCTTCCAGCTGTGGGTCTAGATATGATCAATCCAGGTTGCATCACAGCCCCTGAACGAATTGTGTAAGAATTTCTCTCTCTTTCCCTGTCTTTGTTTCATGGGTTTTTAAAAGTAATTTATTTTTATAATGGGGTTTAGCTGCTTTTCACGGCTGTGTTTATGCCGCTTTACACCCACTTGACACACTAACAGAGAGATATCAATACATAGGTTTTAAGATTATTACTAGTCAGATATATTCTTGTGCGGTGAATCGGGCGTGTTGAGTCCAGTTCTCTGAGCAAGGAGTAGGTCTTGTCTATTACATATTGGGTTTATGGAACGGTATCTGAGCTAATTTGAAACTCTTGTTTTATGTATCACCCCACCTCACCTTTCCCGTTAAGCAGCCATAGTGTGTTTTCTGCATGTGTGACTCTGTTCTGTTTTGTAATTCAGTTCAAGTGTAACGGTTTTTACATTCCCTCTATAAATGACACCTTATGAGAAGTGTCCTTTTCTGTGTGACTTATTTCACTTAGAATCGTCGTACCTAAATCCACTCATCATGCTGCTATTAGCCTTATGACATTGATTTCATGGCTGAGTGATATTCCATTGTACATAAGGACCACAACTTTCTTATCCATTTTTCGCTTTCCTGGGATATTTAAGGTGGAATGAAGTGGAGGTCCTTCTCAACAGAGCAGCCCTAAACTTTTGGGTTCTTGTGTCTTGCTGATTTTCAATTTTCCCACTTTATACCCCCATGCGTGGAAGTGCCCTATGCTCTCTAAGCTGTGTTTTTTAGATGTTTCAGGACACACCGTACCCTTCTCCTGAGTGGCTGTTGGCAATTTACATCCCGCCCATCAGTTTAGCAAGGCTCCCATTTCTCCATGGCCTGTCCTGCATTTCTGGTTTTGACACTTTTTTCAGCATGGCCCTTTTGACCGATGGGAAGCGAGACATCTTTGTAGTGCTGATTTGCCTTTCCAAGTTGCTTGGTTGGCCAAAAAGGGCGTATGCGTTTTTTCCTGAATATATTCAGGAAAAAACGCATACCCCCTTTTTGGCCAAGGGCATCATGGTCAACGTTTTGCCGCTTTTCATGTGCTTTAAAGGCGATTCGAATCTACCTCCTGAAATCTGTTTCCTGCAATTCTGCCTTGATTTCAAATCCTCTTCTTTGCCTTCCCTCAATATATTTGTGGACGAGAGTTATCATTTATAACTCTGCAGGTTTGTGAATTGCAGTGTCCTGAAGCTCCATTTTACCACTCGCTTTTTTGGGAGCTGGCCGCAAAAGCGCAGGATGGCTTCAGGCCCTGTTCTGGTTCCGGGGGGCAGGCTGAGCCTGTGGTTAATTCTTCTTCCTAATGGGAAAATAGAGTGACCTGCGCCTGTCCCAACACCAAGAGCTAGTCTATCATTGGTTCCCCGTCTTCCCGTTCATCCTCAGGACAAATTGCAACCTGTACGGAACAGGAGGTTAAAGGTGCTGATGCTCCAAGTAGGGAGATTGCTAGAAACGTGGCTGGAATGGCGAACCCGAGCACAAGGAGATGAGAAATGAGGTGCGTTTTAGAAACCTTTCCCCATCACACGGTGTACCATCTTCTGGGTTTCTCATGCATGTTTTCGATGTAGGAAGATGCCCTTGAACCTGGAGATTTGGGACCCATGCGATGGGTAGCATGCAGTATTACTTTAAAGGGTCTGCGTTTGCTCACCCAACCTCACCAAACCTCTCAGCCCCAAGAGTGTCCACCCTTATGTCTCATCCAGCTGTGGGTCTAGATATGGTCAATCCAGGTTGCATCACAGCCCCTGAACGAATTGTGTCAGAATTTCTCTCTCTTTCCCTGTCTTTGTTTCATGGGTTTTTAAAAGTAATTTATTTTTATAATGGGGTTTAGCTGCTTTTCACGGCTGTGTTTATGCCGCTTTATACCCACTTGACACACTAACAGAGAGATATCAATACATAGGTTTTAAGATTATTACTAGTCAGATATATTCTTGTGCGGTGAATCGGTCGTGTTGAGTCCAGTTCTCTGAGCAAGGAGTAGGTCTTGTCTATTACATATTGGGTTTATGGAACGGTATCTGAGCTAATTTGAAACTCTTGTTTTATGTATCACCCCACCTCACCTTTCCCGTTAAGCAGCCATAGTGTGTTTTCTGCATGTGTGACTCTGTTCTGTTTTGTAATTCAGTTCAAGTGTAACGGTTTTTACATTCCCTCTATAAGTGACACCTTATGAGAAGTGTCCTTTTCTGTGTGACTTATTTCACTTAGAATCGTCGTACCTAAATCCACTCATCATGCTGCTACTAGCCTTATGACATTGATTTCATGGCTGAGTGATATTCCATTGTACATAAGGACCACAACTTTTTTATCCATTTTTCGCTTTCCTGGGATATTTAAGGTGGAATGAAGTGGAGGTCCTTCTCAACAGAGTAGCCCTAAACTTTTGGGTGCTTGTGTCTTGTGATTTTCAATTTTCCCACTTTATACCCCCATGCGTGGAAATGCCCTATGCTCTCTAAGCTGTGTTTTTTAGATGTTTCAGGACACACCGTACCCTTCTCCAGAGTGGCTGTTGGCAATTTACATCCCACCCATCAGTGTAGCAAGGCTCCCATTTCTCCATGGCCTGTCCTGCATTTCTGGTTTTGACACTTTTTTCAGCATGGCCCTTTTGACCGATGGGAAGCGAGACTTCTTTGTAGCGCTGATTTGCCTTTCCAGGTTGCTTGGTTGGCCAAAAAGGGCGTATGCGTTTTTTCCTGAATATATTCAGGAAAAAACGCATACGCCCTTTTTGGCCAATGGCATCATTGTCCACATTTTGCTGCCTTTCATGTGCTTAAAGGTGATTCGAATCTACCTCCTGAAATCTGTTTCCTGCAATTCTGCCTTGACTTCACATCCTCTTCTTTGCCTTCCCTCAATATATTTGTGGACGAGAGTTATCATTTATAAATCTGCAGGTTTGTGAATTGCAGTGCCCTGAAGCTCCATTTTACAACTCGCTTTTTTGGGAGCTGGCCGCAAAAGCGCAGGATGGCTTCAGGTCCTGTTCTGGTTCCGGGGGGCAGGCTGAGCCTGTGGTTAATTCTTCTTCCTGATGGGAAAATAGAGTGAACTGTGCCTGTCCCAACACCAAGAGCTAGTCTCTCATTGGTTCCCCTTCTTCCCGTTCATCCTCAGGACAAATTGCAACCTGTACAGAACAGGAGGTTAAAGGTGCTGATGCTCCAAGTAGGGAGATTGCTAGTAAAGTGGCTGGAATGGCGAACCCGAGCACAAGGAGATGAGAAATGAGGTGCGTTTTAGAAACCTTTCCCCATCACACAGTGTACCATCTTCTGGGTTTCTCATGCATGTTTTCGATGTAGGAAGATGCCCTTGAACCTTGAGATTTGGGACCCATGCGATGGGTAGCACACAGTATTACTTTAAAGGGTCTGCGTTTGCTCACCCAACCTCACCAAATCTCTCAGGCCCAAGAGTGTCCACCCTTATGTCTCTTCCAGCTGTGGGTCTAGATATGGTCAATCCAGGTTGCATCACAGCCCCTGAACGAATTGTGTAAGAATTTCTCTCTCCTTGCCTGTCTTTGTTTCATGGGTTTTTCAAAGTAATTTCTTTTTATAATGGGGTTTAGCTGCTTTTCACGGCTGTGTTTATGCCGCTTTACACCCACTTGACACACTAACAGAGAGATATCAATACATAGGTTTTAAGATTATTACTACTCAGATATATTCTTGTGCGGTGAATCGGGCGTGTTGAGTCCAGTTCTCTGAGCAAGGAGTAGGTCTTGTCTATTCCATATTGGGTTTATGGAACGGTATCTGAGCTAATTTGAAACTCTTGTTTTATGTATCACCCCACCTCACCTTTCCCGTTAAGCAGCCATAGTGTGTTTTCTGCATGTGTGACTCTGTTCTGTTTTGTAATTCAGTTCAAGTGTAACGGTTTTTACATTCCCTCTATAAATGACACCTTATGAGAAGTGTCCTTTTCTGTGTGACTTATTTCACTTAGAATCGTCGTACCTAAATCCACTCATCATGCTGCTATTAGCCTTATGACATTGATTTCATGGCTGAGTGATATTCCATTGTACATAAGGACCACAACTTTCTTATCCATTTTTCGCTTTCCTGGGATATTTAAGGTGGAATGAAGTGGAGGTCCTTCTCAACAGAGCAGCCCTAAACTTTTGGGTTCTTGTGTCTTGCTGATTTTCAATTTTCCCACTTTATACCCCCATGCGTGGAAGTGCCCTATGCTCTCTAAGCTGTGTTTTTTAGATGTTTCAGGACACACCGTACCCTTCTCCTGAGTGGCTGTTGGCAATTTACATCCCGCCCATCAGTTTAGCAAGGCTCCCATTTCTCCATGGCCTGTCCTGCATTTCTGGTTTTGACACTTTTTTCAGCATGGCCCTTTTGACCGATGGGAAGCGAGACATCTTTGTAGTGCTGATTTGCCTTTCCAGGTTGCTTGGTTGGCCAAAAAGGGCGTATGCGTTTTTTCCTGAATATATTCAGGAAAAAACGCATACCCCCTTTTTGGCCAAGGGCATCATGGTCAACGTTTTGCCGCTTTTCATGTGCTTTAAAGGCGATTCGAATCTACCTCCTGAAATCTGTTTCCTGCAATTCTGCCTTGATTTCAAATCCTCTTCTTTGCCTTCCCTCAATATATTTGTGGACGAGAGTTATCATTTATAACTCTGCAGGTTTGTGAATTGCAGTGTCCTGAAGCTCCATTTTACCACTCGCTTTTTTGGGAGCTGGCCGCAAAAGCGCAGGATGGCTTCAGGCCCTGTTCTGGTTCCGGGGGGCAGGCTGAGCCTGTGGTTAATTCTTCTTCCTAATGGGAAAATAGAGTGACCTGCGCCTGTCCCAACACCAAGAGCTAGTCTATCATTGGTTCCCCGTCTTCCCGTTCATCCTCAGGACAAATTGCAACCTGTACGGAACAGGAGGTTAAAGGTGCTGATGCTCCAAGTAGGGAGATTGCTAGTAACGTGGCTGGAATGGCGAACCCGAGCACAAGGAGATGAGAAATGAGGTGCGTTTTAGAAACCTTTCCCCATCACACGGTGTACCATCTTCTGGGTTTCTCATGCATGTTTTCGATGTAGGAAGATGCCCTTGAACCTGGAGATTTGGGACCCATGCGATGGGTAGCATGCAGTATTACTTTAAAGGGTCTGCGTTTGCTCACCCAACCTCACCAAACCTCTCAGCCCCAAGAGTGTCCACCCTTATGTCTCATCCAGCTGTGGGTCTAGATATGGTCAATCCAGGTTGCATCACAGCCCCTGAACGAATTGTGTCAGAATTTCTCTCTCTTTCCCTGTCTTTGTTTCATGGGTTTTTAAAAGTAATTTATTTTTATAATGGGGTTTAGCTGCTTTTCACGGCTGTGTTTATGCCGCTTTATACCCACTTGACACACTAACAGAGAGATATCAATACATAGGTTTTAAGATTATTACTAGTCAGATATATTCTTGTGCGGTGAATCGGTCGTGTTGAGTCCAGTTCTCTGAGCAAGGAGTAGGTCTTGTCTATTACATATTGGGTTTATGGAACGGTATCTGAGCTAATTTGAAACTCTTGTTTTATGTATCACCCCACCTCACCTTTCCCGTTAAGCAGCCATAGTGTGTTTTCTGCATGTGTGACTCTGTTCTGTTTTGTAATTCAGTTCAAGTGTAACGGTTTTTACATTCCCTCTATAAGTGACACCTTATGAGAAGTGTCCTTTTCTGTGTGACTTATTTCACTTAGAATCGTCGTACCTAAATCCACTCATCATGCTGCTACTAGCCTTATGACATTGATTTCATGGCTGAGTGATATTCCATTGTACATAAGGACCACAAATTTTTTATCCATTTTTCTCTTTCCTGGGATATTTAAGGTGGAATTAAGTGGAGGTCCTTGTCAACAGAGCAGCCCTAAACTTTGGGGTGCTTGTGTCTTGCTGATTTTCAATTTTCCCACTTTATACCCCCATGCGTGGAAGTGCCCTATGCTCTCTAAGCTGTGTTTTTTGGAAGTTTCAGGACACACCGTACACTTCTCCAGAGTGGCTGTTGGCAATTTACATCCCGCCCATCAGTGTAACAAGGCTCCCATTTCTCCATGGCCTGTCCTGCATTTCTGGTTTTGACACTTTTTTCAGCATGGCCCTTTTGACCGATGGGAAGCGAGACTTCTTTGTAGCGCTGATTTGCCTTTCCAGGTTGCTTGGTTGGCCAAACAGGGCGTATGCGTTTTTTCCTGAATATATTCAGGAAAAAACGCATACGCCCTGTTTGGCCAAGGGCATCATTGTCAACGTTTTGCCGCTTTTCGTGTGCTTAAAAGGCGATTCGAATTTACCTCCTGAAATCTGTTTCCTGCAATTCTGCCTTGACTTCACATCCTCTTCTTTGCCTTCCCTCAATATATTTGTGGACGAGAGTTATCATTTATAACTCTGCAGGTTTGTGAATTGCAGTGCCCTGAAGCTCCATTTTACAACTCGCTTTTTTGGGAGCTGGCCGCAAAAGCGCAGGATGGCTTCAGGCCCTGTTCTGGTTCCGGGGGGCAGGCTGAGCCTGTGGTTAATTCTTCTTCCTGATGGGAAAATAGAGTGACCTGTTCCTGTCCCAACACCAAGAGCTAGTCTCTCATTGGTTCCCGGTCTTCCCGTTTATCCTCAGGACAATTTGAAACCTGTACTGAACAGGAGGTTAAGGTGCTGATGCTCCAAGTAGGGAGATTGCTAGTAAAGTGGCTGGAATGGGGAACATGAGCACAAGAAGATGAGAAAAGAGGTGCGTTTTAGAAACCTTTCCCCATCACACAGTGTACCATCTTCTGGGTTTCTCATGCATGTTTTCGATGTAGGAAGATGCCCTTGAACCTGGAGATTTGGGACCCATGCGATGGGTAGCACACAGTATTACTTTAAAGGGTCTGCGTTTGCTCACCCAACCTCACCAAATCTCTCAGGCCCAAGAGTGTCCACCCTTATGTCTCTTCCAGCTGTGGGTCTAGATATGATCAATCCAGGTTGCATCACAGCCCCTGAACGAATTGTGTAAGAATTTCTCTCTCTTTCCCTGTCTTTGTTTCATGGGTTTTTAAAAGTAATTTATTTTTATAATGGGGTTTAGCTGCTTTTCACGGCTGTGTTTATGCCGCTTTACACCCACTTGACACACTAACAGAGAGATATCAATACATAGGTTTTAAGATTATTACTAGTCAGATATATTCTTGTGCGGTGAATCGGGCGTGTTGAGTCCAGTTCTCTGAGCAAGGAGTAGGTCTTGTCTATTACATATTGGGTTTATGGAACGGTATCTGAGCTAATTTGAAACTCTTGTTTTATGTATCACCCCACCTCACCTTTCCCGTTAAGCAGCCATAGTGTGTTTTCTGCATGTGTGACTCTGTTCTGTTTTGTAATTCAGTTCAAGTGTAACGGTTTTTACATTCCCTCTATAAATGACACCTTATGAGAAGTGTCCTTTTCTGTGTGACTTATTTCACTTAGAATCGTCGTACCTAAATCCACTCATCATGCTGCTATTAGCCTTATGACATTGATTTCATGGCTGAGTGATATTCCATTGTACATAAGGACCACAACTTTCTTATCCATTTTTCGCTTTCCTGGGATATTTAAGGTGGAATGAAGTGGAGGTCCTTCTCAACAGAGCAGCCCTAAACTTTTGGGTTCTTGTGTCTTGCTGATTTTCAATTTTCCCACTTTATACCCCCATGCGTGGAAGTGCCCTATGCTCTCTAAGCTGTGTTTTTTAGATGTTTCAGGACACACCGTACCCTTCTCCTGAGTGGCTGTTGGCAATTTACATCCCGCCCATCAGTTTAGCAAGGCTCCCATTTCTCCATGGCCTGTCCTGCATTTCTGGTTTTGACACTTTTTTCAGCATGGCCCTTTTGACCGATGGGAAGCGAGACATCTTTGTAGTGCTGATTTGCCTTTCCAAGTTGCTTGGTTGGCCAAAAAGGGCGTATGCGTTTTTTCCTGAATATATTCAGGAAAAAACGCATACCCCCTTTTTGGCCAAGGGCATCATGGTCAACGTTTTGCCGCTTTTCATGTGCTTTAAAGGCGATTCGAATCTACCTCCTGAAATCTGTTTCCTGCAATTCTGCCTTGATTTCAAATCCTCTTCTTTGCCTTCCCTCAATATATTTGTGGACGAGAGTTATCATTTATAACTCTGCAGGTTTGTGAATTGCAGTGTCCTGAAGCTCCATTTTACCACTCGCTTTTTTGGGAGCTGGCCGCAAAAGCGCAGGATGGCTTCAGGCCCTGTTCTGGTTCCGGGGGGCAGGCTGAGCCTGTGGTTAATTCTTCTTCCTAATGGGAAAATAGAGTGACCTGCGCCTGTCCCAACACCAAGAGCTAGTCTATCATTGGTTCCCCGTCTTCCCGTTCATCCTCAGGACAAATTGCAACCTGTACGGAACAGGAGGTTAAAGGTGCTGATGCTCCAAGTAGGGAGATTGCTAGAAACGTGGCTGGAATGGCGAACCCGAGCACAAGGAGATGAGAAATGAGGTGCGTTTTAGAAACCTTTCCCCATCACACGGTGTACCATCTTCTGGGTTTCTCATGCATGTTTTCGATGTAGGAAGATGCCCTTGAACCTGGAGATTTGGGACCCATGCGATGGGTAGCATGCAGTATTACTTTAAAGGGTCTGCGTTTGCTCACCCAACCTCACCAAACCTCTCAGCCCCAAGAGTGTCCACCCTTATGTCTCATCCAGCTGTGGGTCTAGATATGGTCAATCCAGGTTGCATCACAGCCCCTGAACGAATTGTGTCAGAATTTCTCTCTCTTTCCCTGTCTTTGTTTCATGGGTTTTTAAAAGTAATTTATTTTTATAATGGGGTTTAGCTGCTTTTCACGGCTGTGTTTATGCCGCTTTATACCCACTTGACACACTAACAGAGAGATATCAATACATAGGTTTTAAGATTATTACTAGTCAGATATATTCTTGTGCGGTGAATCGGTCGTGTTGAGTCCAGTTCTCTGAGCAAGGAGTAGGTCTTGTCTATTACATATTGGGTTTATGGAACGGTATCTGAGCTAATTTGAAACTCTTGTTTTATGTATCACCCCACCTCACCTTTCCCGTTAAGCAGCCATAGTGTGTTTTCTGCATGTGTGACTCTGTTCTGTTTTGTAATTCAGTTCAAGTGTAACGGTTTTTACATTCCCTCTATAAGTGACACCTTATGAGAAGTGTCCTTTTCTGTGTGACTTATTTCACTTAGAATCGTCGTACCTAAATCCACTCATCATGCTGCTACTAGCCTTATGACATTGATTTCATGGCTGAGTGATATTCCATTGTACATAAGGACCACAACTTTTTTATCCATTTTTCGCTTTCCTGGGATATTTAAGGTGGAATGAAGTGGAGGTCCTTCTCAACAGAGTAGCCCTAAACTTTTGGGTGCTTGTGTCTTGTGATTTTCAATTTTCCCACTTTATACCCCCATGCGTGGAAATGCCCTATGCTCTCTAAGCTGTGTTTTTTAGATGTTTCAGGACACACCGTACCCTTCTCCAGAGTGGCTGTTGGCAATTTACATCCCACCCATCAGTGTAGCAAGGCTCCCATTTCTCCATGGCCTGTCCTGCATTTCTGGTTTTGACACTTTTTTCAGCATGGCCCTTTTGACCGATGGGAAGCGAGACTTCTTTGTAGCGCTGATTTGCCTTTCCAGGTTGCTTGGTTGGCCAAAAAGGGCGTATGCGTTTTTTCCTGAATATATTCAGGAAAAAACGCATACGCCCTTTTTGGCCAATGGCATCATTGTCCACATTTTGCTGCCTTTCATGTGCTTAAAGGTGATTCGAATCTACCTCCTGAAATCTGTTTCCTGCAATTCTGCCTTGACTTCACATCCTCTTCTTTGCCTTCCCTCAATATATTTGTGGACGAGAGTTATCATTTATAAATCTGCAGGTTTGTGAATTGCAGTGCCCTGAAGCTCCATTTTACAACTCGCTTTTTTGGGAGCTGGCCGCAAAAGCGCAGGATGGCTTCAGGTCCTGTTCTGGTTCCGGGGGGCAGGCTGAGCCTGTGGTTAATTCTTCTTCCTGATGGGAAAATAGAGTGAACTGTGCCTGTCCCAACACCAAGAGCTAGTCTCTCATTGGTTCCCCTTCTTCCCGTTCATCCTCAGGACAAATTGCAACCTGTACAGAACAGGAGGTTAAAGGTGCTGATGCTCCAAGTAGGGAGATTGCTAGTAAAGTGGCTGGAATGGCGAACCCGAGCACAAGGAGATGAGAAATGAGGTGCGTTTTAGAAACCTTTCCCCATCACACAGTGTACCATCTTCTGGGTTTCTCATGCATGTTTTCGATGTAGGAAGATGCCCTTGAACCTTGAGATTTGGGACCCATGCGATGGGTAGCACACAGTATTACTTTAAAGGGTCTGCGTTTGCTCACCCAACCTCACCAAATCTCTCAGGCCCAAGAGTGTCCACCCTTATGTCTCTTCCAGCTGTGGGTCTAGATATGGTCAATCCAGGTTGCATCACAGCCCCTGAACGAATTGTGTAAGAATTTCTCTCTCCTTGCCTGTCTTTGTTTCATGGGTTTTTCAAAGTAATTTCTTTTTATAATGGGGTTTAGCTGCTTTTCACGGCTGTGTTTATGCCGCTTTACACCCACTTGACACACTAACAGAGAGATATCAATACATAGGTTTTAAGATTATTACTACTCAGATATATTCTTGTGCGGTGAATCGGGCGTGTTGAGTCCAGTTCTCTGAGCAAGGAGTAGGTCTTGTCTATTCCATATTGGGTTTATGGAACGGTATCTGAGCTAATTTGAAACTCTTGTTTTATGTATCACCCCACCTCACCTTTCCCGTTAAGCAGCCATAGTGTGTTTTCTGCATGTGTGACTCTGTTCTGTTTTGTAATTCAGTTCAAGTGTAACGGTTTTTACATTCCCTCTATAAATGACACCTTATGAGAAGTGTCCTTTTCTGTGTGACTTATTTCACTTAGAATCGTCGTACCTAAATCCACTCATCATGCTGCTATTAGCCTTATGACATTGATTTCATGGCTGAGTGATATTCCATTGTACATAAGGACCACAACTTTCTTATCCATTTTTCGCTTTCCTGGGATATTTAAGGTGGAATGAAGTGGAGGTCCTTCTCAACAGAGCAGCCCTAAACTTTTGGGTTCTTGTGTCTTGCTGATTTTCAATTTTCCCACTTTATACCCCCATGCGTGGAAGTGCCCTATGCTCTCTAAGCTGTGTTTTTTAGATGTTTCAGGACACACCGTACCCTTCTCCTGAGTGGCTGTTGGCAATTTACATCCCGCCCATCAGTTTAGCAAGGCTCCCATTTCTCCATGGCCTGTCCTGCATTTCTGGTTTTGACACTTTTTTCAGCATGGCCCTTTTGACCGATGGGAAGCGAGACATCTTTGTAGTGCTGATTTGCCTTTCCAGGTTGCTTGGTTGGCCAAAAAGGGCGTATGCGTTTTTTCCTGAATATATTCAGGAAAAAACGCATACCCCCTTTTTGGCCAAGGGCATCATGGTCAACGTTTTGCCGCTTTTCATGTGCTTTAAAGGCGATTCGAATCTACCTCCTGAAATCTGTTTCCTGCAATTCTGCCTTGATTTCAAATCCTCTTCTTTGCCTTCCCTCAATATATTTGTGGACGAGAGTTATCATTTATAACTCTGCAGGTTTGTGAATTGCAGTGTCCTGAAGCTCCATTTTACCACTCGCTTTTTTGGGAGCTGGCCGCAAAAGCGCAGGATGGCTTCAGGCCCTGTTCTGGTTCCGGGGGGCAGGCTGAGCCTGTGGTTAATTCTTCTTCCTAATGGGAAAATAGAGTGACCTGCGCCTGTCCCAACACCAAGAGCTAGTCTATCATTGGTTCCCCGTCTTCCCGTTCATCCTCAGGACAAATTGCAACCTGTACGGAACAGGAGGTTAAAGGTGCTGATGCTCCAAGTAGGGAGATTGCTAGTAACGTGGCTGGAATGGCGAACCCGAGCACAAGGAGATGAGAAATGAGGTGCGTTTTAGAAACCTTTCCCCATCACACGGTGTACCATCTTCTGGGTTTCTCATGCATGTTTTCGATGTAGGAAGATGCCCTTGAACCTGGAGATTTGGGACCCATGCGATGGGTAGCATGCAGTATTACTTTAAAGGGTCTGCGTTTGCTCACCCAACCTCACCAAACCTCTCAGCCCCAAGAGTGTCCACCCTTATGTCTCATCCAGCTGTGGGTCTAGATATGGTCAATCCAGGTTGCATCACAGCCCCTGAACGAATTGTGTCAGAATTTCTCTCTCTTTCCCTGTCTTTGTTTCATGGGTTTTTAAAAGTAATTTATTTTTATAATGGGGTTTAGCTGCTTTTCACGGCTGTGTTTATGCCGCTTTATACCCACTTGACACACTAACAGAGAGATATCAATACATAGGTTTTAAGATTATTACTAGTCAGATATATTCTTGTGCGGTGAATCGGTCGTGTTGAGTCCAGTTCTCTGAGCAAGGAGTAGGTCTTGTCTATTACATATTGGGTTTATGGAACGGTATCTGAGCTAATTTGAAACTCTTGTTTTATGTATCACCCCACCTCACCTTTCCCGTTAAGCAGCCATAGTGTGTTTTCTGCATGTGTGACTCTGTTCTGTTTTGTAATTCAGTTCAAGTGTAACGGTTTTTACATTCCCTCTATAAGTGACACCTTATGAGAAGTGTCCTTTTCTGTGTGACTTATTTCACTTAGAATCGTCGTACCTAAATCCACTCATCATGCTGCTACTAGCCTTATGACATTGATTTCATGGCTGAGTGATATTCCATTGTACATAAGGACCACAAATTTTTTATCCATTTTTCTCTTTCCTGGGATATTTAAGGTGGAATTAAGTGGAGGTCCTTGTCAACAGAGCAGCCCTAAACTTTGGGGTGCTTGTGTCTTGCTGATTTTCAATTTTCCCACTTTATACCCCCATGCGTGGAAGTGCCCTATGCTCTCTAAGCTGTGTTTTTTGGAAGTTTCAGGACACACCGTACACTTCTCCAGAGTGGCTGTTGGCAATTTACATCCCGCCCATCAGTGTAACAAGGCTCCCATTTCTCCATGGCCTGTCCTGCATTTCTGGTTTTGACACTTTTTTCAGCATGGCCCTTTTGACCGATGGGAAGCGAGACTTCTTTGTAGCGCTGATTTGCCTTTCCAGGTTGCTTGGTTGGCCAAACAGGGCGTATGCGTTTTTTCCTGAATATATTCAGGAAAAAACGCATACGCCCTGTTTGGCCAAGGGCATCATTGTCAACGTTTTGCCGCTTTTCGTGTGCTTAAAAGGCGATTCGAATTTACCTCCTGAAATCTGTTTCCTGCAATTCTGCCTTGACTTCACATCCTCTTCTTTGCCTTCCCTCAATATATTTGTGGACGAGAGTTATCATTTATAACTCTGTAGGTTTGTGAATTGCAGTGCCCTGAAGCTCCATTTTACAACTCGCTTTTTTGGGAGCTGGCCGCAAAAGCGCAGGATGGCTTCAGGCCCTGTTCTGGTTCCGGGGGGCAGGCTGAGCCTGTGGTTAATTCTTCTTCCTGATGGGAAAATAGAGTGACCTGTTCCTGTCCCAACACCAAGAGCTAGTCTCTCATTGGTTCCCGGTCTTCCCGTTTATCCTCAGGACAATTTGCAACCTGTACTGAACAGGAGGTTAAGGTGCTGATGCTCCAAGTAGGGAGATTGCTAGTAAAGTGGCTGGAATGGGGAACATGAGCACAAGAAGATGAGAAAAGAGGTGCGTTTTAGAAACCTTTCCCCATCACACAGTGTACCATCTTCTGGGTTTCTCATGCATGTTTTCGATGTAGGAAGATGCCCTTGAACCTGGAGATTTGGGACCCATGCGATGGGTAGCACACAGTATTACTTTAAAGGGTCTGCGTTTGCTCACCCAACCTCACCAAACCTCTCAGCCCCAAGAGTGTCCACCCTTATGTCTCTTCCAGCTGTGGGTCTAGATATGATCAATCCAGGTTGCATCACAGCCCCTGAACGAATTGTGTAAGAATTTCTCTCTCTTTCCCTGTCTTTGTTTCATGGGTTTTTAAAAGTAATTTATTTTTATAATGGGGTTTAGCTGCTTTTCACGGCTGTGTTTATGCCGCTTTACACCCACTTGACACACTAACAGAGAGATATCAATACATAGGTTTTAAGATTATTACTAGTCAGATATATTCTTGTGTGGTGAATAGGGGGTGTTGAGTCCAGTTCTCTGAGCAAGGAGTAGGTCTTGTCTATTACATATTGGGTTTATGGAACGGTATCTGAGCTAATTTGAAACTCTTGTTTTATGTATCACCCCACCTCACCTTTCCCGTTAAGCAGCCATAGTGTGTTTTCTGCATGTGTGACTCTGTTCTGTTTTGTAATTCAGTTCAAGTGTAACGGTTTTTACATTCCCTCTATAAATGACACCTTATGAGAAGTGTCCTTTTCTGTGTGACTTATTTCACTTAGAATCGTCGTACCTAAATCCACTCATCATGCTGCTATTAGCCTTATGACATTGATTTCATGGCTGAGTGATATTCCATTGTACATAAGGACCACAACTTTCTTATCCATTTTTCGCTTTCCTGGGATATTTAAGGTGGAATGAAGTGGAGGTCCTTCTCAACAGAGCAGCCCTAAACTTTTGGGTTCTTGTGTCTTGCTGATTTTCAATTTTCCCACTTTATACCCCCATGCGTGGAAGTGCCCTATGCTCTCTAAGCTGTGTTTTTTAGATGTTTCAGGACACACCGTACCCTTCTCCTGAGTGGCTGTTGGCAATTTACATCCCGCCCATCAGTTTAGCAAGGCTCCCATTTCTCCATGGCCTGTCCTGCATTTCTGGTTTTGACACTTTTTTCAGCATGGCCCTTTTGACCGATGGGAAGCGAGACATCTTTGTAGTGCTGATTTGCCTTTCCAGGTTGCTTGGTTGGCCAAAAAGGGCGTATGCGTTTTTTCCTGAATATATTCAGGAAAAAACGCATACGCCCTTTTTGGCCAATGGCATCATTGTCCACATTTTGCTGCCTTTCATGTGCTTAAAGGTGATTCGAATCTACCTCCTGAAATCTGTTTCCTGCAATTCTGCCTTGACTTCACATCCTCTTCTTTGCCTTCCCTCAATATATTTGTGGACGAGAGTTATCATTTATAACTCTGCAGGTTTGTGAATTGCAGTGCCCTGAAGCTCCATTTTACAACTCGCTTTTTTGGGAGCTGGCCGCAAAAGCGCAGGATGGCTTCAGGCCCTGTTCTGGTTCCGGGGGGCAGGCTGAGCCTGTGGTTAATTCTTCTTCCTGATGGGAAAATAGAGTGAACTGTGCCTGTCCCAACACCAAGAGCTAGTCTCTCATTGGTTCCCCTTCTTCCCGTTCATCCTCAGGACAAATTGCAACCTGTACAGAACAGGAGGTTAAAGGTGCTGATGCTCCAAGTAGGGAGATTGCTAGTAAAGTGGCTGGAATGGCGAACCCGAGCACAAGGAGATGAGAAATGAGGTGCGTTTTAGAAACCTTTCCCCATCACACAGTGTACCATCTTCTGGGTTTCTCATGCATGTTTTCGATGTAGGAAGATGCCCTTGAACCTTGAGATTTGGGACCCATGCGATGGGTAGCACACAGTATTACTTTAAAGGGTCTGCGTTTGCTCACCCAACCTCACCAAATCTCTCAGGCCCAAGAGTGTCCACCCTTATGTCTCTTCCAGCTGTGGGTCTAGATATGGTCAATCCAGGTTGCATCACAGCCCCTGAACGAATTGTGTAAGAATTTCTCTCTCCTTGCCTGTCTTTGTTTCATGGGTTTTTCAAAGTAATTTCTTTTTATAATGGGGTTTAGCTGCTTTTCACGGCTGTGTTTATGCCGCTTTACACCCACTTGACACACTAACAGAGAGATATCAATACATAGGTTTTAAGATTATTACTACTCAGATATATTCTTGTGCGGTGAATCGGGCGTGTTGAGTCCAGTTCTCTGAGCAAGGAGTAGGTCTTGTCTATTCCATATTGGGTTTATGGAACGGTATCTGAGCTAATTTGAAACTCTTGTTTTATGTATCACCCCACCTCACCTTTCCCGTTAAGCAGCCATAGTGTGTTTTCTGCATGTGTGACTCTGTTCTGTTTTGTAATTCAGTTCAAGTGTAACGGTTTTTACATTCCCTCTATAAATGACACCTTATGAGAAGTGTCCTTTTCTGTGTGACTTATTTCACTTAGAATCGTCGTACCTAAATCCACTCATCATGCTGCTATTAGCCTTATGACATTGATTTCATGGCTGAGTGATATTCCATTGTACATAAGGACCACAACTTTCTTATCCATTTTTCGCTTTCCTGGGATATTTAAGGTGGAATGAAGTGGAGGTCCTTCTCAACAGAGCAGCCCTAAACTTTTGGGTTCTTGTGTCTTGCTGATTTTCAATTTTCCCACTTTATACCCCCATGCGTGGAAGTGCCCTATGCTCTCTAAGCTGTGTTTTTTAGATGTTTCAGGACACACCGTACCCTTCTCCTGAGTGGCTGTTGGCAATTTACATCCCGCCCATCAGTTTAGCAAGGCTCCCATTTCTCCATGGCCTGTCCTGCATTTCTGGTTTTGACACTTTTTTCAGCATGGCCCTTTTGACCGATGGGAAGCGAGACATCTTTGTAGTGCTGATTTGCCTTTCCAGGTTGCTTGGTTGGCCAAAAAGGGCGTATGCGTTTTTTCCTGAATATATTCAGGAAAAAACGCATACCCCCTTTTTGGCCAAGGGCATCATGGTCAACGTTTTGCCGCTTTTCATGTGCTTTAAAGGCGATTCGAATCTACCTCCTGAAATCTGTTTCCTGCAATTCTGCCTTGATTTCAAATCCTCTTCTTTGCCTTCCCTCAATATATTTGTGGACGAGAGTTATCATTTATAACTCTGCAGGTTTGTGAATTGCAGTGTCCTGAAGCTCCATTTTACCACTCGCTTTTTTGGGAGCTGGCCGCAAAAGCGCAGGATGGCTTCAGGCCCTGTTCTGGTTCCGGGGGGCAGGCTGAGCCTGTGGTTAATTCTTCTTCCTAATGGGAAAATAGAGTGACCTGCGCCTGTCCCAACACCAAGAGCTAGTCTATCATTGGTTCCCCGTCTTCCCGTTCATCCTCAGGACAAATTGCAACCTGTACGGAACAGGAGGTTAAAGGTGCTGATGCTCCAAGTAGGGAGATTGCTAGTAACGTGGCTGGAATGGCGAACCCGAGCACAAGGAGATGAGAAATGAGGTGCGTTTTAGAAACCTTTCCCCATCACACGGTGTACCATCTTCTGGGTTTCTCATGCATGTTTTCGATGTAGGAAGATGCCCTTGAACCTGGAGATTTGGGACCCATGCGATGGGTAGCATGCAGTATTACTTTAAAGGGTCTGCGTTTGCTCACCCAACCTCACCAAACCTCTCAGCCCCAAGAGTGTCCACCCTTATGTCTCATCCAGCTGTGGGTCTAGATATGGTCAATCCAGGTTGCATCACAGCCCCTGAACGAATTGTGTCAGAATTTCTCTCTCTTTCCCTGTCTTTGTTTCATGGGTTTTTAAAAGTAATTTATTTTTATAATGGGGTTTAGCTGCTTTTCACGGCTGTGTTTATGCCGCTTTATACCCACTTGACACACTAACAGAGAGATATCAATACATAGGTTTTAAGATTATTACTAGTCAGATATATTCTTGTGCGGTGAATCGGTCGTGTTGAGTCCAGTTCTCTGAGCAAGGAGTAGGTCTTGTCTATTACATATTGGGTTTATGGAACGGTATCTGAGCTAATTTGAAACTCTTGTTTTATGTATCACCCCACCTCACCTTTCCCGTTAAGCAGCCATAGTGTGTTTTCTGCATGTGTGACTCTGTTCTGTTTTGTAATTCAGTTCAAGTGTAACGGTTTTTACATTCCCTCTATAAGTGACACCTTATGAGAAGTGTCCTTTTCTGTGTGACTTATTTCACTTAGAATCGTCGTACCTAAATCCACTCATCATGCTGCTACTAGCCTTATGACATTGATTTCATGGCTGAGTGATATTCCATTGTACATAAGGACCACAAATTTTTTATCCATTTTTCTCTTTCCTGGGATATTTAAGGTGGAATTAAGTGGAGGTCCTTGTCAACAGAGCAGCCCTAAACTTTGGGGTGCTTGTGTCTTGCTGATTTTCAATTTTCCCACTTTATACCCCCATGCGTGGAAGTGCCCTATGCTCTCTAAGCTGTGTTTTTTGGAAGTTTCAGGACACACCGTACACTTCTCCAGAGTGGCTGTTGGCAATTTACATCCCGCCCATCAGTGTAACAAGGCTCCCATTTCTCCATGGCCTGTCCTGCATTTCTGGTTTTGACACTTTTTTCAGCATGGCCCTTTTGACCGATGGGAAGCGAGACTTCTTTGTAGCGCTGATTTGCCTTTCCAGGTTGCTTGGTTGGCCAAACAGGGCGTATGCGTTTTTTCCTGAATATATTCAGGAAAAAACGCATACGCCCTGTTTGGCCAAGGGCATCATTGTCAACGTTTTGCCGCTTTTCGTGTGCTTAAAAGGCGATTCGAATTTACCTCCTGAAATCTGTTTCCTGCAATTCTGCCTTGACTTCACATCCTCTTCTTTGCCTTCCCTCAATATATTTGTGGACGAGAGTTATCATTTATAACTCTGTAGGTTTGTGAATTGCAGTGCCCTGAAGCTCCATTTTACAACTCGCTTTTTTGGGAGCTGGCCGCAAAAGCGCAGGATGGCTTCAGGCCCTGTTCTGGTTCCGGGGGGCAGGCTGAGCCTGTGGTTAATTCTTCTTCCTGATGGGAAAATAGAGTGACCTGTTCCTGTCCCAACACCAAGAGCTAGTCTCTCATTGGTTCCCGGTCTTCCCGTTTATCCTCAGGACAATTTGCAACCTGTACTGAACAGGAGGTTAAGGTGCTGATGCTCCAAGTAGGGAGATTGCTAGTAAAGTGGCTGGAATGGGGAACATGAGCACAAGAAGATGAGAAAAGAGGTGCGTTTTAGAAACCTTTCCCCATCACACAGTGTACCATCTTCTGGGTTTCTCATGCATGTTTTCGATGTAGGAAGATGCCCTTGAACCTGGAGATTTGGGACCCATGCGATGGGTAGCACACAGTATTACTTTAAAGGGTCTGCGTTTGCTCACCCAACCTCACCAAACCTCTCAGCCCCAAGAGTGTCCACCCTTATGTCTCTTCCAGCTGTGGGTCTAGATATGATCAATCCAGGTTGCATCACAGCCCCTGAACGAATTGTGTAAGAATTTCTCTCTCTTTCCCTGTCTTTGTTTCATGGGTTTTTAAAAGTAATTTATTTTTATAATGGGGTTTAGCTGCTTTTCACGGCTGTGTTTATGCCGCTTTACACCCACTTGACACACTAACAGAGAGATATCAATACATAGGTTTTAAGATTATTACTAGTCAGATATATTCTTGTGTGGTGAATAGGGGGTGTTGAGTCCAGTTCTCTGAGCAAGGAGTAGGTCTTGTCTATTACATATTGGGTTTATGGAACGGTATCTGAGCTAATTTGAAACTCTTGTTTTATGTATCACCCCACCTCACCTTTCCCGTTAAGCAGCCATAGTGTGTTTTCTGCATGTGTGACTCTGTTCTGTTTTGTAATTCAGTTCAAGTGTAACGGTTTTTACATTCCCTCTATAAATGACACCTTATGAGAAGTGTCCTTTTCTGTGTGACTTATTTCACTTAGAATCGTCGTACCTAAATCCACTCATCATGCTGCTATTAGCCTTATGACATTGATTTCATGGCTGAGTGATATTCCATTGTACATAAGGACCACAACTTTCTTATCCATTTTTCGCTTTCCTGGGATATTTAAGGTGGAATGAAGTGGAGGTCCTTCTCAACAGAGCAGCCCTAAACTTTTGGGTTCTTGTGTCTTGCTGATTTTCAATTTTCCCACTTTATACCCCCATGCGTGGAAGTGCCCTATGCTCTCTAAGCTGTGTTTTTTAGATGTTTCAGGACACACCGTACCCTTCTCCTGAGTGGCTGTTGGCAATTTACATCCCGCCCATCAGTTTAGCAAGGCTCCCATTTCTCCATGGCCTGTCCTGCATTTCTGGTTTTGACACTTTTTTCAGCATGGCCCTTTTGACCGATGGGAAGCGAGACATCTTTGTAGTGCTGATTTGCCTTTCCAGGTTGCTTGGTTGGCCAAAAAGGGCGTATGCGTTTTTTCCTGAATATATTCAGGAAAAAACGCATACGCCCTTTTTGGCCAATGGCATCATTGTCCACATTTTGCTGCCTTTCATGTGCTTAAAGGTGATTCGAATCTACCTCCTGAAATCTGTTTCCTGCAATTCTGCCTTGACTTCACATCCTCTTCTTTGCCTTCCCTCAATATATTTGTGGACGAGAGTTATCATTTATAACTCTGCAGGTTTGTGAATTGCAGTGCCCTGAAGCTCCATTTTACAACTCGCTTTTTTGGGAGCTGGCCGCAAAAGCGCAGGATGGCTTCAGGCCCTGTTCTGGTTCCGGGGGGCAGGCTGAGCCTGTGGTTAATTCTTCTTCCTGATGGGAAAATAGAGTGAACTGTGCCTGTCCCAACACCAAGAGCTAGTCTCTCATTGGTTCCCCTTCTTCCCGTTCATCCTCAGGACAAATTGCAACCTGTACAGAACAGGAGGTTAAAGGTGCTGATGCTCCAAGTAGGGAGATTGCTAGTAAAGTGGCTGGAATGGCGAACCCGAGCACAAGGAGATGAGAAATGAGGTGCGTTTTAGAAACCTTTCCCCATCACACAGTGTACCATCTTCTGGGTTTCTCATGCATGTTTTCGATGTAGGAAGATGCCCTTGAACCTTGAGATTTGGGACCCATGCGATGGGTAGCACACAGTATTACTTTAAAGGGTCTGCGTTTGCTCACCCAACCTCACCAAATCTCTCAGGCCCAAGAGTGTCCACCCTTATGTCTCTTCCAGCTGTGGGTCTAGATATGGTCAATCCAGGTTGCATCACAGCCCCTGAACGAATTGTGTAAGAATTTCTCTCTCCTTGCCTGTCTTTGTTTCATGGGTTTTTCAAAGTAATTTATTTTTATAATGGGGTTTAGCTGCTTTTCACGGCTGTGTTTATGCCGCTTTACACCCACTTGACACACTAACAGAGAGATATCAATACATAGGTTTTAAGATTATTACTACTCAGATATATTCTTGTGCGGTGAATCGGGCGTGTTGAGTCCAGTTCTCTGAGCAAGGAGTAGGTCTTGTCTATTCCATATTGGGTTTATGGAACGGTATCTGAGCTAATTTGAAACTCTTGTTTTATGTATCACCCCACCTCACCTTTCCCGTTAAGCAGCCATAGTGTGTTTTCTGCATGTGTGACTCTGTTCTGTTTTGTAATTCAGTTCAAGTGTAACGGTTTTTACATTCCCTCTATAAATGACACCTTATGAGAAGTGTCCTTTTCTGTGTGACTTATTTCACTTAGAATCGTCGTACCTAAATCCACTCATCATGCTGCTATTAGCCTTATGACATTGATTTCATGGCTGAGTGATATTCCATTGTACATAAGGACCACAACTTTCTTATCCATTTTTCGCTTTCCTGGGATATTTAAGGTGGAATGAAGTGGAGGTCCTTCTCAACAGAGCAGCCCTAAACTTTTGGGTTCTTGTGTCTTGCTGATTTTCAATTTTCCCACTTTATACCCCCATGCGTGGAAGTGCCCTATGCTCTCTAAGCTGTGTTTTTTAGATGTTTCAGGACACACCGTACCCTTCTCCTGAGTGGCTGTTGGCAATTTACATCCCGCCCATCAGTTTAGCAAGGCTCCCATTTCTCCATGGCCTGTCCTGCATTTCTGGTTTTGACACTTTTTTCAGCATGGCCCTTTTGACCGATGGGAAGCGAGACATCTTTGTAGTGCTGATTTGCCTTTCCAGGTTGCTTGGTTGGCCAAAAAGGGCGTATGCGTTTTTTCCTGAATATATTCAGGAAAAAACGCATACCCCCTTTTTGGCCAAGGGCATCATGGTCAACGTTTTGCCGCTTTTCATGTGCTTTAAAGGCGATTCGAATCTACCTCCTGAAATCTGTTTCCTGCAATTCTGCCTTGATTTCAAATCCTCTTCTTTGCCTTCCCTCAATATATTTGTGGACGAGAGTTATCATTTATAACTCTGCAGGTTTGTGAATTGCAGTGTCCTGAAGCTCCATTTTACCACTCGCTTTTTTGGGAGCTGGCCGCAAAAGCGCAGGATGGCTTCAGGCCCTGTTCTGGTTCCGGGGGGCAGGCTGAGCCTGTGGTTAATTCTTCTTCCTAATGGGAAAATAGAGTGACCTGCGCCTGTCCCAACACCAAGAGCTAGTCTATCATTGGTTCCCCGTCTTCCCGTTCATCCTCAGGACAAATTGCAACCTGTACGGAACAGGAGGTTAAAGGTGCTGATGCTCCAAGTAGGGAGATTGCTAGTAACGTGGCTGGAATGGCGAACCCGAGCACAAGGAGATGAGAAATGAGGTGCGTTTTAGAAACCTTTCCCCATCACACGGTGTACCATCTTCTGGGTTTCTCATGCATGTTTTCGATGTAGGAAGATGCCCTTGAACCTGGAGATTTGGGACCCATGCGATGGGTAGCATGCAGTATTACTTTAAAGGGTCTGCGTTTGCTCACCCAACCTCACCAAACCTCTCAGCCCCAAGAGTGTCCACCCTTATGTCTCATCCAGCTGTGGGTCTAGATATGGTCAATCCAGGTTGCATCACAGCCCCTGAACGAATTGTGTCAGAATTTCTCTCTCTTTCCCTGTCTTTGTTTCATGGGTTTTTAAAAGTAATTTATTTTTATAATGGGGTTTAGCTGCTTTTCACGGCTGTGTTTATGCCGCTTTATACCCACTTGACACACTAACAGAGAGATATCAATACATAGGTTTTAAGATTATTACTAGTCAGATATATTCTTGTGCGGTGAATCGGTCGTGTTGAGTCCAGTTCTCTGAGCAAGGAGTAGGTCTTGTCTATTACATATTGGGTTTATGGAACGGTATCTGAGCTAATTTGAAACTCTTGTTTTATGTATCACCCCACCTCACCTTTCCCGTTAAGCAGCCATAGTGTGTTTTCTGCATGTGTGACTCTGTTCTGTTTTGTAATTCAGTTCAAGTGTAACGGTTTTTACATTCCCTCTATAAGTGACACCTTATGAGAAGTGTCCTTTTCTGTGTGACTTATTTCACTTAGAATCGTCGTACCTAAATCCACTCATCATGCTGCTACTAGCCTTATGACATTGATTTCATGGCTGAGTGATATTCCATTGTACATAAGGACCACAAATTTTTTATCCATTTTTCTCTTTCCTGGGATATTTAAGGTGGAATTAAGTGGAGGTCCTTGTCAACAGAGCAGCCCTAAACTTTGGGGTGCTTGTGTCTTGCTGATTTTCAATTTTCCCACTTTATACCCCCATGCGTGGAAGTGCCCTATGCTCTCTAAGCTGTGTTTTTTGGAAGTTTCAGGACACACCGTACACTTCTCCAGAGTGGCTGTTGGCAATTTACATCCCGCCCATCAGTGTAACAAGGCTCCCATTTCTCCATGGCCTGTCCTGCATTTCTGGTTTTGACACTTTTTTCAGCATGGCCCTTTTGACCGATGGGAAGCGAGACTTCTTTGTAGCGCTGATTTGCCTTTCCAGGTTGCTTGGTTGGCCAAACAGGGCGTATGCGTTTTTTCCTGAATATATTCAGGAAAAAACGCATACGCCCTGTTTGGCCAAGGGCATCATTGTCAACGTTTTGCCGCTTTTCGTGTGCTTAAAAGGCGATTCGAATTTACCTCCTGAAATCTGTTTCCTGCAATTCTGCCTTGACTTCACATCCTCTTCTTTGCCTTCCCTCAATATATTTGTGGACGAGAGTTATCATTTATAACTCTGTAGGTTTGTGAATTGCAGTGCCCTGAAGCTCCATTTTACAACTCGCTTTTTTGGGAGCTGGCCGCAAAAGCGCAGGATGGCTTCAGGCCCTGTTCTGGTTCCGGGGGGCAGGCTGAGCCTGTGGTTAATTCTTCTTCCTGATGGGAAAATAGAGTGACCTGTTCCTGTCCCAACACCAAGAGCTAGTCTCTCATTGGTTCCCGGTCTTCCCGTTTATCCTCAGGACAATTTGCAACCTGTACTGAACAGGAGGTTAAGGTGCTGATGCTCCAAGTAGGGAGATTGCTAGTAAAGTGGCTGGAATGGGGAACATGAGCACAAGAAGATGAGAAAAGAGGTGCGTTTTAGAAACCTTTCCCCATCACACAGTGTACCATCTTCTGGGTTTCTCATGCATGTTTTCGATGTAGGAAGATGCCCTTGAACCTGGAGATTTGGGACCCATGCGATGGGTAGCACACAGTATTACTTTAAAGGGTCTGCGTTTGCTCACCCAACCTCACCAAACCTCTCAGCCCCAAGAGTGTCCACCCTTATGTCTCTTCCAGCTGTGGGTCTAGATATGATCAATCCAGGTTGCATCACAGCCCCTGAACGAATTGTGTAAGAATTTCTCTCTCTTTCCCTGTCTTTGTTTCATGGGTTTTTAAAAGTAATTTATTTTTATAATGGGGTTTAGCTGCTTTTCACGGCTGTGTTTATGCCGCTTTACACCCACTTGACACACTAACAGAGAGATATCAATACATAGGTTTTAAGATTATTACTAGTCAGATATATTCTTGTGTGGTGAATAGGGGGTGTTGAGTCCAGTTCTCTGAGCAAGGAGTAGGTCTTGTCTATTACATATTGGGTTTATGGAACGGTATCTGAGCTAATTTGAAACTCTTGTTTTATGTATCACCCCACCTCACCTTTCCCGTTAAGCAGCCATAGTGTGTTTTCTGCATGTGTGACTCTGTTCTGTTTTGTAATTCAGTTCAAGTGTAACGGTTTTTACATTCCCTCTATAAATGACACCTTATGAGAAGTGTCCTTTTCTGTGTGACTTATTTCACTTAGAATCGTCGTACCTAAATCCACTCATCATGCTGCTATTAGCCTTATGACATTGATTTCATGGCTGAGTGATATTCCATTGTACATAAGGACCACAACTTTCTTATCCATTTTTCGCTTTCCTGGGATATTTAAGGTGGAATGAAGTGGAGGTCCTTCTCAACAGAGCAGCCCTAAACTTTTGGGTTCTTGTGTCTTGCTGATTTTCAATTTTCCCACTTTATACCCCCATGCGTGGAAGTGCCCTATGCTCTCTAAGCTGTGTTTTTTAGATGTTTCAGGACACACCGTACCCTTCTCCTGAGTGGCTGTTGGCAATTTACATCCCGCCCATCAGTTTAGCAAGGCTCCCATTTCTCCATGGCCTGTCCTGCATTTCTGGTTTTGACACTTTTTTCAGCATGGCCCTTTTGACCGATGGGAAGCGAGACATCTTTGTAGTGCTGATTTGCCTTTCCAGGTTGCTTGGTTGGCCAAAAAGGGCGTATGCGTTTTTTCCTGAATATATTCAGGAAAAAACGCATACCCCCTTTTTGGCCAAGGGCATCATGGTCAACGTTTTGCCGCTTTTCATGTGCTTTAAAGGCGATTCGAATCTACCTCCTGAAATCTGTTTCCTGCAATTCTGCCTTGATTTCAAATCCTCTTCTTTGCCTTCCCTCAATATATTTGTGGACGAGAGTTATCATTTATAACTCTGCAGGTTTGTGAATTGCAGTGTCCTGAAGCTCCATTTTACCACTCGCTTTTTTGGGAGCTGGCCGCAAAAGCGCAGGATGGCTTCAGGCCCTGTTCTGGTTCCGGGGGGCAGGCTGAGCCTGTGGTTAATTCTTCTTCCTAATGGGAAAATAGAGTGACCTGCGCCTGTCCCAACACCAAGAGCTAGTCTATCATTGGTTCCCCGTCTTCCCGTTCATCCTCAGGACAAATTGCAACCTGTACGGAACAGGAGGTTAAAGGTGCTGATGCTCCAAGTAGGGAGATTGCTAGTAACGTGGCTGGAATGGCGAACCCGAGCACAAGGAGATGAGAAATGAGGTGCGTTTTAGAAACCTTTCCCCATCACACGGTGTACCATCTTCTGGGTTTCTCATGCATGTTTTCGATGTAGGAAGATGCCCTTGAACCTGGAGATTTGGGACCCATGCGATGGGTAGCATGCAGTATTACTTTAAAGGGTCTGCGTTTGCTCACCCAACCTCACCAAACCTCTCAGCCCCAAGAGTGTCCACCCTTATGTCTCATCCAGCTGTGGGTCTAGATATGGTCAATCCAGGTTGCATCACAGCCCCTGAACGAATTGTGTCAGAATTTCTCTCTCTTTCCCTGTCTTTGTTTCATGGGTTTTTAAAAGTAATTTATTTTTATAATGGGGTTTAGCTGCTTTTCACGGCTGTGTTTATGCCGCTTTATACCCACTTGACACACTAACAGAGAGATATCAATACATAGGTTTTAAGATTATTACTAGTCAGATATATTCTTGTGCGGTGAATCGGTCGTGTTGAGTCCAGTTCTCTGAGCAAGGAGTAGGTCTTGTCTATTACATATTGGGTTTATGGAACGGTATCTGAGCTAATTTGAAACTCTTGTTTTATGTATCACCCCACCTCACCTTTCCCGTTAAGCAGCCATAGTGTGTTTTCTGCATGTGTGACTCTGTTCTGTTTTGTAATTCAGTTCAAGTGTAACGGTTTTTACATTCCCTCTATAAGTGACACCTTATGAGAAGTGTCCTTTTCTGTGTGACTTATTTCACTTAGAATCGTCGTACCTAAATCCACTCATCATGCTGCTACTAGCCTTATGACATTGATTTCATGGCTGAGTGATATTCCATTGTACATAAGGACCACAAATTTTTTATCCATTTTTCTCTTTCCTGGGATATTTAAGGTGGAATTAAGTGGAGGTCCTTGTCAACAGAGCAGCCCTAAACTTTGGGGTGCTTGTGTCTTGCTGATTTTCAATTTTCCCACTTTATACCCCCATGCGTGGAAGTGCCCTATGCTCTCTAAGCTGTGTTTTTTGGAAGTTTCAGGACACACCGTACACTTCTCCAGAGTGGCTGTTGGCAATTTACATCCCGCCCATCAGTGTAACAAGGCTCCCATTTCTCCATGGCCTGTCCTGCATTTCTGGTTTTGACACTTTTTTCAGCATGGCCCTTTTGACCGATGGGAAGCGAGACTTCTTTGTAGCGCTGATTTGCCTTTCCAGGTTGCTTGGTTGGCCAAACAGGGCGTATGCGTTTTTTCCTGAATATATTCAGGAAAAAACGCATACGCCCTGTTTGGCCAAGGGCATCATTGTCAACGTTTTGCCGCTTTTCGTGTGCTTAAAAGGCGATTCGAATTTACCTCCTGAAATCTGTTTCCTGCAATTCTGCCTTGACTTCACATCCTCTTCTTTGCCTTCCCTCAATATATTTGTGGACGAGAGTTATCATTTATAACTCTGTAGGTTTGTGAATTGCAGTGCCCTGAAGCTCCATTTTACAACTCGCTTTTTTGGGAGCTGGCCGCAAAAGCGCAGGATGGCTTCAGGCCCTGTTCTGGTTCCGGGGGGCAGGCTGAGCCTGTGGTTAATTCTTCTTCCTGATGGGAAAATAGAGTGACCTGTTCCTGTCCCAACACCAAGAGCTAGTCTCTCATTGGTTCCCGGTCTTCCCGTTTATCCTCAGGACAATTTGCAACCTGTACTGAACAGGAGGTTAAGGTGCTGATGCTCCAAGTAGGGAGATTGCTAGTAAAGTGGCTGGAATGGGGAACATGAGCACAAGAAGATGAGAAAAGAGGTGCGTTTTAGAAACCTTTCCCCATCACACAGTGTACCATCTTCTGGGTTTCTCATGCATGTTTTCGATGTAGGAAGATGCCCTTGAACCTGGAGATTTGGGACCCATGCGATGGGTAGCACACAGTATTACTTTAAAGGGTCTGCGTTTGCTCACCCAACCTCACCAAACCTCTCAGCCCCAAGAGTGTCCACCCTTATGTCTCTTCCAGCTGTGGGTCTAGATATGATCAATCCAGGTTGCATCACAGCCCCTGAACGAATTGTGTAAGAATTTCTCTCTCTTTCCCTGTCTTTGTTTCATGGGTTTTTAAAAGTAATTTATTTTTATAATGGGGTTTAGCTGCTTTTCACGGCTGTGTTTATGCCGCTTTACACCCACTTGACACACTAACAGAGAGATATCAATACATAGGTTTTAAGATTATTACTAGTCAGATATATTCTTGTGTGGTGAATAGGGGGTGTTGAGTCCAGTTCTCTGAGCAAGGAGTAGGTCTTGTCTATTACATATTGGGTTTATGGAACGGTATCTGAGCTAATTTGAAACTCTTGTTTTATGTATCACCCCACCTCACCTTTCCCGTTAAGCAGCCATAGTGTGTTTTCTGCATGTGTGACTCTGTTCTGTTTTGTAATTCAGTTCAAGTGTAACGGTTTTTACATTCCCTCTATAAATGACACCTTATGAGAAGTGTCCTTTTCTGTGTGACTTATTTCACTTAGAATCGTCGTACCTAAATCCACTCATCATGCTGCTATTAGCCTTATGACATTGATTTCATGGCTGAGTGATATTCCATTGTACATAAGGACCACAACTTTCTTATCCATTTTTCGCTTTCCTGGGATATTTAAGGTGGAATGAAGTGGAGGTCCTTCTCAACAGAGCAGCCCTAAACTTTTGGGTTCTTGTGTCTTGCTGATTTTCAATTTTCCCACTTTATACCCCCATGCGTGGAAGTGCCCTATGCTCTCTAAGCTGTGTTTTTTAGATGTTTCAGGACACACCGTACCCTTCTCCTGAGTGGCTGTTGGCAATTTACATCCCGCCCATCAGTTTAGCAAGGCTCCCATTTCTCCATGGCCTGTCCTGCATTTCTGGTTTTGACACTTTTTTCAGCATGGCCCTTTTGACCGATGGGAAGCGAGACATCTTTGTAGTGCTGATTTGCCTTTCCAGGTTGCTTGGTTGGCCAAAAAGGGCGTATGCGTTTTTTCCTGAATATATTCAGGAAAAAACGCATACCCCCTTTTTGGCCAAGGGCATCATGGTCAACGTTTTGCCGCTTTTCATGTGCTTTAAAGGCGATTCGAATCTACCTCCTGAAATCTGTTTCCTGCAATTCTGCCTTGATTTCAAATCCTCTTCTTTGCCTTCCCTCAATATATTTGTGGACGAGAGTTATCATTTATAACTCTGCAGGTTTGTGAATTGCAGTGTCCTGAAGCTCCATTTTACCACTCGCTTTTTTGGGAGCTGGCCGCAAAAGCGCAGGATGGCTTCAGGCCCTGTTCTGGTTCCGGGGGGCAGGCTGAGCCTGTGGTTAATTCTTCTTCCTAATGGGAAAATAGAGTGACCTGCGCCTGTCCCAACACCAAGAGCTAGTCTATCATTGGTTCCCCGTCTTCCCGTTCATCCTCAGGACAAATTGCAACCTGTACGGAACAGGAGGTTAAAGGTGCTGATGCTCCAAGTAGGGAGATTGCTAGTAACGTGGCTGGAATGGCGAACCCGAGCACAAGGAGATGAGAAATGAGGTGCGTTTTAGAAACCTTTCCCCATCACACGGTGTACCATCTTCTGGGTTTCTCATGCATGTTTTCGATGTAGGAAGATGCCCTTGAACCTGGAGATTTGGGACCCATGCGATGGGTAGCATGCAGTATTACTTTAAAGGGTCTGCGTTTGCTCACCCAACCTCACCAAACCTCTCAGCCCCAAGAGTGTCCACCCTTATGTCTCATCCAGCTGTGGGTCTAGATATGGTCAATCCAGGTTGCATCACAGCCCCTGAACGAATTGTGTCAGAATTTCTCTCTCTTTCCCTGTCTTTGTTTCATGGGTTTTTAAAAGTAATTTATTTTTATAATGGGGTTTAGCTGCTTTTCACGGCTGTGTTTATGCCGCTTTATACCCACTTGACACACTAACAGAGAGATATCAATACATAGGTTTTAAGATTATTACTAGTCAGATATATTCTTGTGCGGTGAATCGGTCGTGTTGAGTCCAGTTCTCTGAGCAAGGAGTAGGTCTTGTCTATTACATATTGGGTTTATGGAACGGTATCTGAGCTAATTTGAAACTCTTGTTTTATGTATCACCCCACCTCACCTTTCCCGTTAAGCAGCCATAGTGTGTTTTCTGCATGTGTGACTCTGTTCTGTTTTGTAATTCAGTTCAAGTGTAACGGTTTTTACATTCCCTCTATAAGTGACACCTTATGAGAAGTGTCCTTTTCTGTGTGACTTATTTCACTTAGAATCGTCGTACCTAAATCCACTCATCATGCTGCTACTAGCCTTATGACATTGATTTCATGGCTGAGTGATATTCCATTGTACATAAGGACCACAAATTTTTTATCCATTTTTCTCTTTCCTGGGATATTTAAGGTGGAATTAAGTGGAGGTCCTTGTCAACAGAGCAGCCCTAAACTTTGGGGTGCTTGTGTCTTGCTGATTTTCAATTTTCCCACTTTATACCCCCATGCGTGGAAGTGCCCTATGCTCTCTAAGCTGTGTTTTTTGGAAGTTTCAGGACACACCGTACACTTCTCCAGAGTGGCTGTTGGCAATTTACATCCCGCCCATCAGTGTAACAAGGCTCCCATTTCTCCATGGCCTGTCCTGCATTTCTGGTTTTGACACTTTTTTCAGCATGGCCCTTTTGACCGATGGGAAGCGAGACTTCTTTGTAGCGCTGATTTGCCTTTCCAGGTTGCTTGGTTGGCCAAACAGGGCGTATGCGTTTTTTCCTGAATATATTCAGGAAAAAACGCATACGCCCTGTTTGGCCAAGGGCATCATTGTCAACGTTTTGCCGCTTTTCGTGTGCTTAAAAGGCGATTCGAATTTACCTCCTGAAATCTGTTTCCTGCAATTCTGCCTTGACTTCACATCCTCTTCTTTGCCTTCCCTCAATATATTTGTGGACGAGAGTTATCATTTATAACTCTGTAGGTTTGTGAATTGCAGTGCCCTGAAGCTCCATTTTACAACTCGCTTTTTTGGGAGCTGGCCGCAAAAGCGCAGGATGGCTTCAGGCCCTGTTCTGGTTCCGGGGGGCAGGCTGAGCCTGTGGTTAATTCTTCTTCCTGATGGGAAAATAGAGTGACCTGTTCCTGTCCCAACACCAAGAGCTAGTCTCTCATTGGTTCCCGGTCTTCCCGTTTATCCTCAGGACAATTTGCAACCTGTACTGAACAGGAGGTTAAGGTGCTGATGCTCCAAGTAGGGAGATTGCTAGTAAAGTGGCTGGAATGGGGAACATGAGCACAAGAAGATGAGAAAAGAGGTGCGTTTTAGAAACCTTTCCCCATCACACAGTGTACCATCTTCTGGGTTTCTCATGCATGTTTTCGATGTAGGAAGATGCCCTTGAACCTGGAGATTTGGGACCCATGCGATGGGTAGCACACAGTATTACTTTAAAGGGTCTGCGTTTGCTCACCCAACCTCACCAAACCTCTCAGCCCCAAGAGTGTCCACCCTTATGTCTCTTCCAGCTGTGGGTCTAGATATGATCAATCCAGGTTGCATCACAGCCCCTGAACGAATTGTGTAAGAATTTCTCTCTCTTTCCCTGTCTTTGTTTCATGGGTTTTTAAAAGTAATTTATTTTTATAATGGGGTTTAGCTGCTTTTCACGGCTGTGTTTATGCCGCTTTACACCCACTTGACACACTAACAGAGAGATATCAATACATAGGTTTTAAGATTATTACTAGTCAGATATATTCTTGTGTGGTGAATAGGGGGTGTTGAGTCCAGTTCTCTGAGCAAGGAGTAGGTCTTGTCTATTACATATTGGGTTTATGGAACGGTATCTGAGCTAATTTGAAACTCTTGTTTTATGTATCACCCCACCTCACCTTTCCCGTTAAGCAGCCATAGTGTGTTTTCTGCATGTGTGACTCTGTTCTGTTTTGTAATTCAGTTCAAGTGTAACGGTTTTTACATTCCCTCTATAAATGACACCTTATGAGAAGTGTCCTTTTCTGTGTGACTTATTTCACTTAGAATCGTCGTACCTAAATCCACTCATCATGCTGCTATTAGCCTTATGACATTGATTTCATGGCTGAGTGATATTCCATTGTACATAAGGACCACAACTTTCTTATCCATTTTTCGCTTTCCTGGGATATTTAAGGTGGAATGAAGTGGAGGTCCTTCTCAACAGAGCAGCCCTAAACTTTTGGGTTCTTGTGTCTTGCTGATTTTCAATTTTCCCACTTTATACCCCCATGCGTGGAAGTGCCCTATGCTCTCTAAGCTGTGTTTTTTAGATGTTTCAGGACACACCGTACCCTTCTCCTGAGTGGCTGTTGGCAATTTACATCCCGCCCATCAGTTTAGCAAGGCTCCCATTTCTCCATGGCCTGTCCTGCATTTCTGGTTTTGACACTTTTTTCAGCATGGCCCTTTTGACCGATGGGAAGCGAGACATCTTTGTAGTGCTGATTTGCCTTTCCAGGTTGCTTGGTTGGCCAAAAAGGGCGTATGCGTTTTTTCCTGAATATATTCAGGAAAAAACGCATACCCCCTTTTTGGCCAAGGGCATCATGGTCAACGTTTTGCCGCTTTTCATGTGCTTTAAAGGCGATTCGAATCTACCTCCTGAAATCTGTTTCCTGCAATTCTGCCTTGATTTCAAATCCTCTTCTTTGCCTTCCCTCAATATATTTGTGGACGAGAGTTATCATTTATAACTCTGCAGGTTTGTGAATTGCAGTGTCCTGAAGCTCCATTTTACCACTCGCTTTTTTGGGAGCTGGCCGCAAAAGCGCAGGATGGCTTCAGGCCCTGTTCTGGTTCCGGGGGGCAGGCTGAGCCTGTGGTTAATTCTTCTTCCTAATGGGAAAATAGAGTGACCTGCGCCTGTCCCAACACCAAGAGCTAGTCTATCATTGGTTCCCCGTCTTCCCGTTCATCCTCAGGACAAATTGCAACCTGTACGGAACAGGAGGTTAAAGGTGCTGATGCTCCAAGTAGGGAGATTGCTAGTAACGTGGCTGGAATGGCGAACCCGAGCACAAGGAGATGAGAAATGAGGTGCGTTTTAGAAACCTTTCCCCATCACACGGTGTACCATCTTCTGGGTTTCTCATGCATGTTTTCGATGTAGGAAGATGCCCTTGAACCTGGAGATTTGGGACCCATGCGATGGGTAGCATGCAGTATTACTTTAAAGGGTCTGCGTTTGCTCACCCAACCTCACCAAACCTCTCAGCCCCAAGAGTGTCCACCCTTATGTCTCATCCAGCTGTGGGTCTAGATATGGTCAATCCAGGTTGCATCACAGCCCCTGAACGAATTGTGTCAGAATTTCTCTCTCTTTCCCTGTCTTTGTTTCATGGGTTTTTAAAAGTAATTTATTTTTATAATGGGGTTTAGCTGCTTTTCACGGCTGTGTTTATGCCGCTTTATACCCACTTGACACACTAACAGAGAGATATCAATACATAGGTTTTAAGATTATTACTAGTCAGATATATTCTTGTGCGGTGAATCGGTCGTGTTGAGTCCAGTTCTCTGAGCAAGGAGTAGGTCTTGTCTATTACATATTGGGTTTATGGAACGGTATCTGAGCTAATTTGAAACTCTTGTTTTATGTATCACCCCACCTCACCTTTCCCGTTAAGCAGCCATAGTGTGTTTTCTGCATGTGTGACTCTGTTCTGTTTTGTAATTCAGTTCAAGTGTAACGGTTTTTACATTCCCTCTATAAGTGACACCTTATGAGAAGTGTCCTTTTCTGTGTGACTTATTTCACTTAGAATCGTCGTACCTAAATCCACTCATCATGCTGCTACTAGCCTTATGACATTGATTTCATGGCTGAGTGATATTCCATTGTACATAAGGACCACAAATTTTTTATCCATTTTTCTCTTTCCTGGGATATTTAAGGTGGAATTAAGTGGAGGTCCTTGTCAACAGAGCAGCCCTAAACTTTGGGGTGCTTGTGTCTTGCTGATTTTCAATTTTCCCACTTTATACCCCCATGCGTGGAAGTGCCCTATGCTCTCTAAGCTGTGTTTTTTGGAAGTTTCAGGACACACCGTACACTTCTCCAGAGTGGCTGTTGGCAATTTACATCCCGCCCATCAGTGTAACAAGGCTCCCATTTCTCCATGGCCTGTCCTGCATTTCTGGTTTTGACACTTTTTTCAGCATGGCCCTTTTGACCGATGGGAAGCGAGACTTCTTTGTAGCGCTGATTTGCCTTTCCAGGTTGCTTGGTTGGCCAAACAGGGCGTATGCGTTTTTTCCTGAATATATTCAGGAAAAAACGCATACGCCCTGTTTGGCCAAGGGCATCATTGTCAACGTTTTGCCGCTTTTCGTGTGCTTAAAAGGCGATTCGAATTTACCTCCTGAAATCTGTTTCCTGCAATTCTGCCTTGACTTCACATCCTCTTCTTTGCCTTCCCTCAATATATTTGTGGACGAGAGTTATCATTTATAACTCTGTAGGTTTGTGAATTGCAGTGCCCTGAAGCTCCATTTTACAACTCGCTTTTTTGGGAGCTGGCCGCAAAAGCGCAGGATGGCTTCAGGCCCTGTTCTGGTTCCGGGGGGCAGGCTGAGCCTGTGGTTAATTCTTCTTCCTGATGGGAAAATAGAGTGACCTGTTCCTGTCCCAACACCAAGAGCTAGTCTCTCATTGGTTCCCGGTCTTCCCGTTTATCCTCAGGACAATTTGCAACCTGTACTGAACAGGAGGTTAAGGTGCTGATGCTCCAAGTAGGGAGATTGCTAGTAAAGTGGCTGGAATGGGGAACATGAGCACAAGAAGATGAGAAAAGAGGTGCGTTTTAGAAACCTTTCCCCATCACACAGTGTACCATCTTCTGGGTTTCTCATGCATGTTTTCGATGTAGGAAGATGCCCTTGAACCTGGAGATTTGGGACCCATGCGATGGGTAGCACACAGTATTACTTTAAAGGGTCTGCGTTTGCTCACCCAACCTCACCAAACCTCTCAGCCCCAAGAGTGTCCACCCTTATGTCTCTTCCAGCTGTGGGTCTAGATATGATCAATCCAGGTTGCATCACAGCCCCTGAACGAATTGTGTAAGAATTTCTCTCTCTTTCCCTGTCTTTGTTTCATGGGTTTTTAAAAGTAATTTATTTTTATAATGGGGTTTAGCTGCTTTTCACGGCTGTGTTTATGCCGCTTTACACCCACTTGACACACTAACAGAGAGATATCAATACATAGGTTTTAAGATTATTACTAGTCAGATATATTCTTGTGTGGTGAATAGGGGGTGTTGAGTCCAGTTCTCTGAGCAAGGAGTAGGTCTTGTCTATTACATATTGGGTTTATGGAACGGTATCTGAGCTAATTTGAAACTCTTGTTTTATGTATCACCCCACCTCACCTTTCCCGTTAAGCAGCCATAGTGTGTTTTCTGCATGTGTGACTCTGTTCTGTTTTGTAATTCAGTTCAAGTGTAACGGTTTTTACATTCCCTCTATAAATGACACCTTATGAGAAGTGTCCTTTTCTGTGTGACTTATTTCACTTAGAATCGTCGTACCTAAATCCACTCATCATGCTGCTATTAGCCTTATGACATTGATTTCATGGCTGAGTGATATTCCATTGTACATAAGGACCACAACTTTCTTATCCATTTTTCGCTTTCCTGGGATATTTAAGGTGGAATGAAGTGGAGGTCCTTCTCAACAGAGCAGCCCTAAACTTTTGGGTTCTTGTGTCTTGCTGATTTTCAATTTTCCCACTTTATACCCCCATGCGTGGAAGTGCCCTATGCTCTCTAAGCTGTGTTTTTTAGATGTTTCAGGACACACCGTACCCTTCTCCTGAGTGGCTGTTGGCAATTTACATCCCGCCCATCAGTTTAGCAAGGCTCCCATTTCTCCATGGCCTGTCCTGCATTTCTGGTTTTGACACTTTTTTCAGCATGGCCCTTTTGACCGATGGGAAGCGAGACATCTTTGTAGTGCTGATTTGCCTTTCCAGGTTGCTTGGTTGGCCAAAAAGGGCGTATGCGTTTTTTCCTGAATATATTCAGGAAAAAACGCATACCCCCTTTTTGGCCAAGGGCATCATGGTCAACGTTTTGCCGCTTTTCATGTGCTTTAAAGGCGATTCGAATCTACCTCCTGAAATCTGTTTCCTGCAATTCTGCCTTGATTTCAAATCCTCTTCTTTGCCTTCCCTCAATATATTTGTGGACGAGAGTTATCATTTATAACTCTGCAGGTTTGTGAATTGCAGTGTCCTGAAGCTCCATTTTACCACTCGCTTTTTTGGGAGCTGGCCGCAAAAGCGCAGGATGGCTTCAGGCCCTGTTCTGGTTCCGGGGGGCAGGCTGAGCCTGTGGTTAATTCTTCTTCCTAATGGGAAAATAGAGTGACCTGCGCCTGTCCCAACACCAAGAGCTAGTCTATCATTGGTTCCCCGTCTTCCCGTTCATCCTCAGGACAAATTGCAACCTGTACGGAACAGGAGGTTAAAGGTGCTGATGCTCCAAGTAGGGAGATTGCTAGTAACGTGGCTGGAATGGCGAACCCGAGCACAAGGAGATGAGAAATGAGGTGCGTTTTAGAAACCTTTCCCCATCACACGGTGTACCATCTTCTGGGTTTCTCATGCATGTTTTCGATGTAGGAAGATGCCCTTGAACCTGGAGATTTGGGACCCATGCGATGGGTAGCATGCAGTATTACTTTAAAGGGTCTGCGTTTGCTCACCCAACCACACCAAACCTCTCAGCCCCAAGAGTGTCCACCCTTATGTCTCATCCAGCTGTGGGTCTAGATATGGTCAATCCAGGTTGCATCACAGCCCCTGAACGAATTGTGTCAGAATTTCTCTCTCTTTCCCTGTCTTTGTTTCATGGGTTTTTAAAAGTAATTTATTTTTATAATGGGGTTTAGCTGCTTTTCACGGCTGTGTTTATGCCGCTTTATACCCACTTGACACACTAACAGAGAGATATCAATACATAGGTTTTAAGATTATTACTAGTCAGATATATTCTTGTGCGGTGAATCGGTCGTGTTGAGTCCAGTTCTCTGAGCAAGGAGTAGGTCTTGTCTATTACATATTGGGTTTATGGAACGGTATCTGAGCTAATTTGAAACTCTTGTTTTATGTATCACCCCACCTCACCTTTCCCGTTAAGCAGCCATAGTGTGTTTTCTGCATGTGTGACTCTGTTCTGTTTTGTAATTCAGTTCAAGTGTAACGGTTTTTACATTCCCTCTATAAGTGACACCTTATGAGAAGTGTCCTTTTCTGTGTGACTTATTTCACTTAGAATCGTCGTACCTAAATCCACTCATCATGCTGCTACTAGCCTTATGACATTGATTTCATGGCTGAGTGATATTCCATTGTACATAAGGACCACAAATTTTTTATCCATTTTTCTCTTTCCTGGGATATTTAAGGTGGAATTAAGTGGAGGTCCTTGTCAACAGAGCAGCCCTAAACTTTGGGGTGCTTGTGTCTTGCTGATTTTCAATTTTCCCACTTTATACCCCCATGCGTGGAAGTGCCCTATGCTCTCTAAGCTGTGTTTTTTGGAAGTTTCAGGACACACCGTACACTTCTCCAGAGTGGCTGTTGGCAATTTACATCCCGCCCATCAGTGTAACAAGGCTCCCATTTCTCCATGGCCTGTCCTGCATTTCTGGTTTTGACACTTTTTTCAGCATGGCCCTTTTGACCGATGGGAAGCGAGACTTCTTTGTAGCGCTGATTTGCCTTTCCAGGTTGCTTGGTTGGCCAAACAGGGCGTATGCGTTTTTTCCTGAATATATTCAGGAAAAAACGCATACGCCCTGTTTGGCCAAGGGCATCATTGTCAACGTTTTGCCGCTTTTCGTGTGCTTAAAAGGCGATTCGAATTTACCTCCTGAAATCTGTTTCCTGCAATTCTGCCTTGACTTCACATCCTCTTCTTTGCCTTCCCTCAATATATTTGTGGACGAGAGTTATCATTTATAACTCTGTAGGTTTGTGAATTGCAGTGCCCTGAAGCTCCATTTTACAACTCGCTTTTTTGGGAGCTGGCCGCAAAAGCGCAGGATGGCTTCAGGCCCTGTTCTGGTTCCGGGGGGCAGGCTGAGCCTGTGGTTAATTCTTCTTCCTGATGGGAAAATAGAGTGACCTGTTCCTGTCCCAACACCAAGAGCTAGTCTCTCATTGGTTCCCGGTCTTCCCGTTTATCCTCAGGACAATTTGCAACCTGTACTGAACAGGAGGTTAAGGTGCTGATGCTCCAAGTAGGGAGATTGCTAGTAAAGTGGCTGGAATGGGGAACATGAGCACAAGAAGATGAGAAAAGAGGTGCGTTTTAGAAACCTTTCCCCATCACACAGTGTACCATCTTCTGGGTTTCTCATGCATGTTTTCGATGTAGGAAGATGCCCTTGAACCTGGAGATTTGGGACCCATGCGATGGGTAGCACACAGTATTACTTTAAAGGGTCTGCGTTTGCTCACCCAACCTCACCAAACCTCTCAGCCCCAAGAGTGTCCACCCTTATGTCTCTTCCAGCTGTGGGTCTAGATATGATCAATCCAGGTTGCATCACAGCCCCTGAACGAATTGTGTAAGAATTTCTCTCTCTTTCCCTGTCTTTGTTTCATGGGTTTTTAAAAGTAATTTATTTTTATAATGGGGTTTAGCTGTTTTTCACGGCTGTGTTTATGCCGCTTTACACCCACTTGACACACTAACAGAGAGATATCAATACATAGGTTTTAAGATTATTACTAGTCAGATATATTCTTGTGTGGTGAATAGGGGGTGTTGAGTCCAGTTCTCTGAGCAAGGAGTAGGTCTTGTCTATTACATATTGGGTTTATGGAACGGTATCTGAGCTAATTTGAAACTCTTGTTTTATGTATCACCCCACCTCACCTTTCCCGTTAAGCAGCCATAGTGTGTTTTCTGCATGTGTGACTCTGTTCTGTTTTGTAATTCAGTTCAAGTGTAACGGTTTTTACATTCCCTCTATAAATGACACCTTATGAGAAGTGTCCTTTTCTGTGTGACTTATTTCACTTAGAATCGTCGTACCTAAATCCACTCATCATGCTGCTATTAGCCTTATGACATTGATTTCATGGCTGAGTGATATTCCATTGTACATAAGGACCACAACTTTCTTATCCATTTTTCGCTTTCCTGGGATATTTAAGGTGGAATGAAGTGGAGGTCCTTCTCAACAGAGCAGCCCTAAACTTTTGGGTTCTTGTGTCTTGCTGATTTTCAATTTTCCCACTTTATACCCCCATGCGTGGAAGTGCCCTATGCTCTCTAAGCTGTGTTTTTTAGATGTTTCAGGACACACCGTACCCTTCTCCTGAGTGGCTGTTGGCAATTTACATCCCGCCCATCAGTTTAGCAAGGCTCCCATTTCTCCATGGCCTGTCCTGCATTTCTGGTTTTGACACTTTTTTCAGCATGGCCCTTTTGACCGATGGGAAGCGAGACATCTTTGTAGTGCTGATTTGCCTTTCCAGGTTGCTTGGTTGGCCAAAAAGGGCGTATGCGTTTTTTCCTGAATATATTCAGGAAAAAACGCATACCCCCTTTTTGGCCAAGGGCATCATGGTCAACGTTTTGCCGCTTTTCATGTGCTTTAAAGGCGATTCGAATCTACCTCCTGAAATCTGTTTCCTGCAATTCTGCCTTGATTTCAAATCCTCTTCTTTGCCTTCCCTCAATATATTTGTGGACGAGAGTTATCATTTATAACTCTGCAGGTTTGTGAATTGCAGTGTCCTGAAGCTCCATTTTACCACTCGCTTTTTTGGGAGCTGGCCGCAAAAGCGCAGGATGGCTTCAGGCCCTGTTCTGGTTCCGGGGGGCAGGCTGAGCCTGTGGTTAATTCTTCTTCCTAATGGGAAAATAGAGTGACCTGCGCCTGTCCCAACACCAAGAGCTAGTCTATCATTGGTTCCCCGTCTTCCCGTTCATCCTCAGGACAAATTGCAACCTGTACGGAACAGGAGGTTAAAGGTGCTGATGCTCCAAGTAGGGAGATTGCTAGTAACGTGGCTGGAATGGCGAACCCGAGCACAAGGAGATGAGAAATGAGGTGCGTTTTAGAAACCTTTCCCCATCACACGGTGTACCATCTTCTGGGTTTCTCATGCATGTTTTCGATGTAGGAAGATGCCCTTGAACCTGGAGATTTGGGACCCATGCGATGGGTAGCATGCAGTATTACTTTAAAGGGTCTGCGTTTGCTCACCCAACCACACCAAACCTCTCAGCCCCAAGAGTGTCCACCCTTATGTCTCATCCAGCTGTGGGTCTAGATATGGTCAATCCAGGTTGCATCACAGCCCCTGAACGAATTGTGTCAGAATTTCTCTCTCTTTCCCTGTCTTTGTTTCATGGGTTTTTAAAAGTAATTTATTTTTATAATGGGGTTTAGCTGCTTTTCACGGCTGTGTTTATGCCGCTTTATACCCACTTGACACACTAACAGAGAGATATCAATACATAGGTTTTAAGATTATTACTAGTCAGATATATTCTTGTGCGGTGAATCGGTCGTGTTGAGTCCAGTTCTCTGAGCAAGGAGTAGGTCTTGTCTATTACATATTGGGTTTATGGAACGGTATCTGAGCTAATTTGAAACTCTTGTTTTATGTATCACCCCACCTCACCTTTCCCGTTAAGCAGCCATAGTGTGTTTTCTGCATGTGTGACTCTGTTCTGTTTTGTAATTCAGTTCAAGTGTAACGGTTTTTACATTCCCTCTATAAGTGACACCTTATGAGAAGTGTCCTTTTCTGTGTGACTTATTTCACTTAGAATCGTCGTACCTAAATCCACTCATCATGCTGCTACTAGCCTTATGACATTGATTTCATGGCTGAGTGATATTCCATTGTACATAAGGACCACAAATTTTTTATCCATTTTTCTCTTTCCTGGGATATTTAAGGTGGAATTAAGTGGAGGTCCTTGTCAACAGAGCAGCCCTAAACTTTGGGGTGCTTGTGTCTTGCTGATTTTCAATTTTCCCACTTTATACCCCCATGCGTGGAAGTGCCCTATGCTCTCTAAGCTGTGTTTTTTGGAAGTTTCAGGACACACCGTACACTTCTCCAGAGTGGCTGTTGGCAATTTACATCCCGCCCATCAGTGTAACAAGGCTCCCATTTCTCCATGGCCTGTCCTGCATTTCTGGTTTTGACACTTTTTTCAGCATGGCCCTTTTGACCGATGGGAAGCGAGACTTCTTTGTAGCGCTGATTTGCCTTTCCAGGTTGCTTGGTTGGCCAAACAGGGCGTATGCGTTTTTTCCTGAATATATTCAGGAAAAAACGCATACGCCCTGTTTGGCCAAGGGCATCATTGTCAACGTTTTGCCGCTTTTCGTGTGCTTAAAAGGCGATTCGAATTTACCTCCTGAAATCTGTTTCCTGCAATTCTGCCTTGACTTCACATCCTCTTCTTTGCCTTCCCTCAATATATTTGTGGACGAGAGTTATCATTTATAACTCTGTAGGTTTGTGAATTGCAGTGCCCTGAAGCTCCATTTTACAACTCGCTTTTTTGGGAGCTGGCCGCAAAAGCGCAGGATGGCTTCAGGCCCTGTTCTGGTTCCGGGGGGCAGGCTGAGCCTGTGGTTAATTCTTCTTCCTGATGGGAAAATAGAGTGACCTGTTCCTGTCCCAACACCAAGAGCTAGTCTCTCATTGGTTCCCGGTCTTCCCGTTTATCCTCAGGACAATTTGCAACCTGTACTGAACAGGAGGTTAAGGTGCTGATGCTCCAAGTAGGGAGATTGCTAGTAAAGTGGCTGGAATGGGGAACATGAGCACAAGAAGATGAGAAAAGAGGTGCGTTTTAGAAACCTTTCCCCATCACACAGTGTACCATCTTCTGGGTTTCTCATGCATGTTTTCGATGTAGGAAGATGCCCTTGAACCTGGAGATTTGGGACCCATGCGATGGGTAGCACACAGTATTACTTTAAAGGGTCTGCGTTTGCTCACCCAACCTCACCAAACCTCTCAGCCCCAAGAGTGTCCACCCTTATGTCTCTTCCAGCTGTGGGTCTAGATATGATCAATCCAGGTTGCATCACAGCCCCTGAACGAATTGTGTAAGAATTTCTCTCTCTTTCCCTGTCTTTGTTTCATGGGTTTTTAAAAGTAATTTATTTTTATAATGGGGTTTAGCTGCTTTTCACGGCTGTGTTTATGCCGCTTTACACCCACTTGACACACTAACAGAGAGATATCAATACATAGGTTTTAAGATTATTACTAGTCAGATATATTCTTGTGCGGTGAATCGGGCGTGTTGAGTCCAGTTCTCTGAGCTAGGAGTAGGTCTTGTCTATTACATATTGGGTTTATGGAACGGTATCTGAGCTAATTTGAAACTCTTGTTTTATGTATCACCCCACCTCACCTTTCCCGTTAAGCAGCCATAGTGTGTTTTCTGCATGTGTGACTCTGTTCTGTTTTGTAATTCAGTTCAAGTGTAACGGTTTTTACATTCCCTCTATAAATGACACCTTATGAGAAGTGTCCTTTTCTGTGTGACTTATTTCACTTAGAATCGTCGTACCTAAATCCACTCATCATGCTGCTATTAGCCTTATGACATTGATTTCATGGCTGAGTGATATTCCATTGTACATAAGGACCACAACTTTCTTATCCATTTTTCGCTTTCCTGGGATATTTAAGGTGGAATGAAGTGGAGGTCCTTCTCAACAGAGCAGCCCTAAACTTTTGGGTTCTTGTGTCTGGCTGATTTTCAATTTTCCCACTTTATACCCCCATGCGTGGAAGTGCCCTATGCTCTCTAAGCTGTGTTTTTTAGATGTTTCAGGACACACCGTACCCTTCTCCTGAGTGGCTGTTGGCAATTTACATCATGCCCATCAGTTTAGCAAGGCTCCCATTTCTCCATGGCCTGTCCTGCATTTCTGGTTTTGACACTTTTTTCAGCATGGCCCTTTTGACCGATGGGAAGCGAGACATCTTTGTAGTGCTGATTTGCCTTTCCAAGTTGCTTGGTTGGCCAAAAAGGGCGTATGCGTTTTTTCCTGAATATATTCAGGAAAAAACGCATACCCCCTTTTTGGCCAAGGGCATCATGGTCAACGTTTTGCCGCTTTTCATGTGCTTTAAAGGCGATTCGAATCTACCTCCTGAAATCTGTTTCCTGCAATTCTGCCTTGATTTCAAATCCTCTTCTTTGCCTTCCCTCAATATATTTGTGGACGAGAGTTATCATTTATAACTCTGCAGGTTTGTGAATTGCAGTGTCCTGAAGCTCCATTTTACCACTCGCTTTTTTGGGAGCTGGCCGCAAAAGCGCAGGATGGCTTCAGGCCCTGTTCTGGTTCCGGGGGGCACGCTGAGCCTGTGGTTAATTCTTCTTCCTAATGGGAAAATAGAGTGACCTGCGCCTGTCCCAACACCAAGAGCTAGTCTATCATTGGTTCCCCGTCTTCCCGTTCATCCTCAGGACAAATTGCAACCTGTACGGAACAGGAGGTTAAAGGTGCTGATGCTCCAAGTAGGGAGATTGCTAGTAACGTGGCTGGAATGGCGAACCCGAGCACAAGGAGATGAGAAATGAGGTGCGTTTTAGAAACCTTTCCCCATCACACGGTGTACCATCTTCTGGGTTTCTCATGCATGTTTTCGATGTAGGAAGATGCCCTTGAACCTGGAGATTTGGGACCCATGCGATGGGTAGCATGCAGTATTACTTTAAAGGGTCTGCGTTTGCTCACCCAACCTCACCAAACCTCTCAGCCCCAAGAGTGTCCACCCTTATGTCTCATCCAGCTGTGGGTCTAGATATGGTCAATCCAGGTTGCATCACAGCCCCTGAACGAATTGTGTCAGAATTTCTCTCTCTTTCCCTGTCTTTGTTTCATGGGTTTTTAAAAGTAATTTATTTTTATAATGGGGTTTAGCTGCTTTTCACGGCTGTGTTTATGCCGCTTTATACCCACTTGACACACTAACAGAGAGATATCAATACATAGGTTTTAAGATTATTACTAGTCAGATATATTCTTGTGCGGTGAATCGGTCGTGTTGAGTCCAGTTCTCTGAGCAAGGAGTAGGTCTTGTCTATTACATATTGGGTTTATGGAACGGTATCTGAGCTAATTTGAAACTCTTGTTTTATGTATCACCCCACCTCACCTTTCCCGTTAAGCAGCCATAGTGTGTTTTCTGCATGTGTGACTCTGTTCTGTTTTGTAATTCAGTTCAAGTGTAACGGTTTTTACATTCCCTCTATAAGTGACACCTTATGAGAAGTGTCCTTTTCTGTGTGACTTATTTCACTTAGAATCGTCGTACCTAAATCCACTCATCATGCTGCTACTAGCCTTATGACATTGATTTCATGGCTGAGTGATATTCCATTGTACATAAGGACCACAAATTTTTTATCCATTTTTCTCTTTCCTGGGATATTTAAGGTGGAATTAAGTGGAGGTCCTTGTCAACAGAGCAGCCCTAAACTTTGGGGTGCTTGTGTCTTGCTGATTTTCAATTTTCCCACTTTATACCCCCATGCGTGGAAGTGCCCTATGCTCTCTAAGCTGTGTTTTTTGGAAGTTTCAGGACACACCGTACACTTCTCCAGAGTGGCTGTTGGCAATTTACATCCCGCCCATCAGTGTAACAAGGCTCCCATTTCTCCATGGCCTGTCCTGCATTTCTGGTTTTGACACTTTTTTCAGCATGGCCCTTTTGACCGATGGGAAGCGAGACTTCTTTGTAGCGCTGATTTGCCTTTCCAGGTTGCTTGGTTGGCCAAACAGGGCGTATGCGTTTTTTCCTGAATATATTCAGGAAAAAACGCATACGCCCTGTTTGGCCAAGGGCATCATTGTCAACGTTTTGCCGCTTTTCGTGTGCTTAAAAGGCGATTCGAATTTACCTCCTGAAATCTGTTTCCTGCAATTCTGCCTTGACTTCACATCCTCTTCTTTGCCTTCCCTCAATATATTTGTGGACGAGAGTTATCATTTATAACTCTGTAGGTTTGTGAATTGCAGTGCCCTGAAGCTCCATTTTACAACTCGCTTTTTTGGGAGCTGGCCGCAAAAGCGCAGGATGGCTTCAGGCCCTGTTCTGGTTCCGGGGGGCAGGCTGAGCCTGTGGTTAATTCTTCTTCCTGATGGGAAAATAGAGTGACCTGTTCCTGTCCCAACACCAAGAGCTAGTCTCTCATTGGTTCCCGGTCTTCCCGTTTATCCTCAGGACAATTTGCAACCTGTACTGAACAGGAGGTTAAGGTGCTGATGCTCCAAGTAGGGAGATTGCTAGTAAAGTGGCTGGAATGGGGAACATGAGCACAAGAAGATGAGAAAAGAGGTGCGTTTTAGAAACCTTTCCCCATCACACAGTGTACCATCTTCTGGGTTTCTCATGCATGTTTTCGATGTAGGAAGATGCCCTTGAACCTGGAGATTTGGGACCCATGCGATGGGTAGCACACAGTATTACTTTAAAGGGTCTGCGTTTGCTCACCCAACCTCACCAAACCTCTCAGCCCCAAGAGTGTCCACCCTTATGTCTCTTCCAGCTGTGGGTCTAGATATGATCAATCCAGGTTGCATCACAGCCCCTGAACGAATTGTGTAAGAATTTCTCTCTCTTTCCCTGTCTTTGTTTCATGGGTTTTTAAAAGTAATTTATTTTTATAATGGGGTTTAGCTGCTTTTCACGGCTGTGTTTATGCCGCTTTACACCCACTTGACACACTAACAGAGAGATATCAATACATAGGTTTTAAGATTATTACTAGTCAGATATATTCTTGTGCGGTGAATCGGGCGTGTTGAGTCCAGTTCTCTGAGCAAGGAGTAGGTCTTGTCTATTACATATTGGGTTTATGGAACGGTATCTGAGCTAATTTGAAACTCTTGTTTTATGTATCACCCCACCTCACCTTTCCCGTTAAGCAGCCATAGTGTGTTTTCTGCATGTGTGACTCTGTTCTGTTTTGTAATTCAGTTCAAGTGTAACGGTTTTTACATTCCCTCTATAAATGACACCTTATGAGAAGTGTCCTTTTCTGTGTGACTTATTTCACTTAGAATCGTCGTACCTAAATCCACTCATCATGCTGCTATTAGCCTTATGACATTGATTTCATGGCTGAGTGATATTCCATTGTACATAAGGACCACAACTTTCTTATCCATTTTTCGCTTTCCTGGGATATTTAAGGTGGAATGAAGTGGAGGTCCTTCTCAACAGAGCAGCCCTAAACTTTTGGGTTCTTGTGTCTTGCTGATTTTCAATTTTCCCACTTTATACCCCCATGCGTGGAAGTGCCCTATGCTCTCTAAGCTGTGTTTTTTAGATGTTTCAGGACACACCGTACCCTTCTCCTGAGTGGCTGTTGGCAATTTACATCCCGCCCATCAGTTTAGCAAGGCTCCCATTTCTCCATGGCCTGTCCTGCATTTCTGGTTTTGACACTTTTTTCAGCATGGCCCTTTTGACCGATGGGAAGCGAGACATCTTTGTAGTGCTGATTTGCCTTTCCAAGTTGCTTGGTTGGCCAAAAAGGGCGTATGCGTTTTTTCCTGAATATATTCAGGAAAAAACGCATACCCCCTTTTTGGCCAAGGGCATCATGGTCAACGTTTTGCCGCTTTTCATGTGCTTTAAAGGCGATTCGAATCTACCTCCTGAAATCTGTTTCCTGCAATTCTGCCTTGATTTCAAATCCTCTTCTTTGCCTTCCCTCAATATATTTGTGGACGAGAGTTATCATTTATAACTCTGCAGGTTTGTGAATTGCAGTGTCCTGAAGCTCCATTTTACCACTCGCTTTTTTGGGAGCTGGCCGCAAAAGCGCAGGATGGCTTCAGGCCCTGTTCTGGTTCCGGGGGGCAGGCTGAGCCTGTGGTTAATTCTTCTTCCTAATGGGAAAATAGAGTGACCTGCGCCTGTCCCAACACCAAGAGCTAGTCTATCATTGGTTCCCCGTCTTCCCGTTCATCCTCAGGACAAATTGCAACCTGTACGGAACAGGAGGTTAAAGGTGCTGATGCTCCAAGTAGGGAGATTGCTAGTAACGTGGCTGGAATGGCGAACCCGAGCACAAGGAGATGAGAAATGAGGTGCGTTTTAGAAACCTTTCCCCATCACACGGTGTACCATCTTCTGGGTTTCTCATGCATGTTTTCAATGTAGGAAGATGCCCTTGAACCTGGAGATTTGGGACCCATGCGATGGGTAGCATGCAGTATTACTTTAAAGGGTCTGCGTTTGCTCACCCAACCTCACCAAACCTCTCAGCCCCAAGAGTGTCCACCCTTATGTCTCATCCAGCTGTGGGTCTAGATATGGTCAATCCAGGTTGCATCACAGCCCCTGAACGAATTGTGTCAGAATTTCTCTCTCTTTCCCTGTCTTTGTTTCATGGGTTTTTAAAAGTAATTTATTTTTATAATGGGGTTTAGCTGCTTTTCACGGCTGTGTTTATGCCGCTTTACACCCACTTGACACACTAACAGAGAGATATCAATACATAGGTTTTATGATTATTACTTGTCAGATATATTCTTGTGCGGTATATCAGGCGTGTTCAGTCCAGTTCTCTGAGCAAGGAGTAGGTCTTGTCTGTTACATATTGGGTTTCTGGAATGGTATCTGAGCTAATTTGAAACTCTTGTTTTATGTATCACCCCACCTCACCTTTCCCGTTAAGCAGCCATAGTGTGTTTTCTGCATGTGTGACTCTGTTCTGTTTTGTAATTAAGTTCAAGTGTAACGGTTTTTACATTCCCTCTATAAGTGACACCTTATGAGAAGTTTCCTTTTCTGTGTGACTTATTTCACTTAGAATCGTCGTACCTAAATCCACTCATCATGCTGCTACTAGCCTTATGACATTGATTTCATGGCTGAGTGATATTCCATTGTACATAAGGACCACAACTTTTTTATCCATTTTTCGCTTTCCTGGGATGTTTCAGGTGGAATGAAGTGGAGGTCCTTGTCAACAGAGCAGCCCTAAACTTTGGGGTGCTTGTGTCTTGCTGATTTTCAGTTTTCCCACTTTATACCCCTATGCGTGGAAGTGCCCTATGCTCTCTAAGCTGTGTTTTTTAGATGTTTCAGGACACACCGTACCCTTCTCCAGAGTGGCTGTTGGCAATTTACATCCCGCCCATCAGTGTAGCAAGGCTCCCATTTCTCCATGGCCTGTCCTGCATTTCTGGTTTTGACACTTTTTTCAGCATGGCCCTTTTGACCGATGGGAAGCGAGACTTCTTTGTAGCGCTGATTTGTCTTTCCAGGTTGCTTGGTTGGCCAAAAAGGGCGTATGCGTTTTTTCCTGAATATATTCAGGAAAAAACGCATACGCCCTTTTTGGCCAAGGGCATCATTGTCAACGTTTTGCCGCTTTTCATGTGCTTTAAAGGCGATTCGAATCTACCTCCTGAAATCTCTTTCCTGCAATTCTGCCTTGATTTCAAATCCTCTTCTTTGCCTTCCCTCAATATATTTGTGGACGAGAGTTATCATTTATAACTCTGCAGGTTTGTGAATTGCAGTGCCCTGCAGCTCCATTTTACAACTCGCTTTTTTGGGAGCTGGCCGCAAAAGCGCAGGATGGCTTCAGGCCCTGTTCTGGTTCCGGGGGGCAGGCTGAGCCTGTGGTTAATTCTTCTTCCTGATGGGAATAGAGTGACCTGTGCCTGTCCCAACACCAAGAGCTAGTCTCTCATTGGTTCCCCGTCTTCCCGTTCATCCTCAGGACAAATTGCAACCTGTACGGAACAGGAGGATAAGGTGCTGATGCTCCAAGTAGGGAGATTGCTAGTAAAGTGGCTGGAATGGCGAACCCGAGCACAAGGAGATGAGAAATGAGGTGCGTTTTAGAAACCTTTCCCCATCACAAGGTGTACCATCTTCTGGGTTTCTCATGCATGTTTTTGATGTAGGAAGATGCCCTTGAACCTGGAGATTTGGGACCCATGCGATGGGTAGCACGCAGTATTACTTTAAAGGGTCTGCGTTTGCTCACCCAACCTCACCAAACCTCTCAGCCCCAAGAGTGTCCACCCTTATGTCTCATCCAGCTGTGGGTCTAGATATGATCAATCCAGGTTGCATCACAGCCCCTGAACGAATTGTGTAAGAATGTCTCTCTCTTTCCCTGTCTTTGTTTCATGGGTTTTTAAAAGTAATTTATTTTTATAATGGGGTTTACCTGCTTTTCACGGCTGTGTCTATGCCGCTTTACACCCACTTGACACACTAACAGAGAGATATCAATACATAGGTTTTAAGATTATTACTAGTCAGATATATTCTCGTGCGGTGAATCGGGCGTGTTGAGTCCAGTTCTCTGAGCAAGGAGTAGGTCTTGTCTGTTACATATTGGGTTTATGGAACGGTATCTGAGCTAATTTGAAACTCTTGTTTTATGTATCACACCACCTCACCTTTCCCGTTAAGCAGCCATAGTGTGTTTTCTGCATGTGTGACTCTGTTCTGTTTTGTAATTCAGTTCAAGTGTAACGGTTTTTACATTCCCTCTATAAGTGACACCTTATGAGAAGTGTCCTTTTCTGTGTGACTTATTTCACTTAGAATCGTCGTACCTAAATCCACTCATCATGCTGCTACTAGCCTTATGACATTGATTTCATGGCTGAGTGATATTCCATTGTACATAAGGACCACCACTTTTTAATCCATTTTTCGCTTTCCTGGGATATTTAAGGTGGAATGAAGTGGAGGTCCTTGTCAACAGAGCAGCCCTAAACTTTGGGGTGCTTGTGTCTTGCTGATTTTCAATTTTCCCACTTTATACCCCCATGCGTGGAAGTGCCCTATGCTCTCTAAGCTGTGTTTTTTAGATGTTTTAGGACACACCGTACCCTTCTCCAGAGTGGCTGTTGGCAATTTACATCCCGCCCATCAGTGTAGCAAGGCTCCCATTTCTCCATGGCCTGTCCTGCATTTCTGGTTTTGATACTTTTTTCAGCATGGCCCTTTTGACCGATGGGAAGCGAGACTTCTTTGTAGCGCTGATTTGCCTTTCCAGGTTGCTTGGTTGGCCAAAAAGGGCGTATGCGTTTTTTCCTGAATATATTCAGGAAAAAACGCATACGCCCTTTTTGGCCAAGGGCATCATTGTCAACGTTTTGCCGCTTTTCACGTGCTTTAAAGGCGATTCGAATCTACCTCCTGAAATCTGTTTCCTGCAATTCTGCCTTGATTTCAAATCCTCTTCTTTGCCTTCCCTGAATATATTTGTGGACGAGAGTTATCATTTATAACTCTGCAGGTTTATGAATTGCAGTGCCCTGAAGCTCCATTTTACAACTCGCTTTTTTGGGAGCTGGCAGCAAAAGCGCAGAATGGCTTCAGGCCCTGTTCTGGTTCCGGGGGGCAATCTGAGCCTGTGGTTAATTCTTCTTCCTGATGGGAATAGAGTGACCTGTGCCTGTCCCAACACCAAGAGCTAGTCTCTCATTGGTTCCCCGTCTTCCCGTTCATCCTCAGGACAAATTGCAACCTGTACGGAACAGGAGGATAAGGTGCTGATGCTCCAAGTAGGGAGATTGCTAGTAAAGTGGCTGGAATGGCGAACCCGAGCACAAGGAGATGAGAAATGAGGTGCGTTTTAGAAACCTTTCCCCATCACAAGGTGTACCATCTTCTGGGTTTCTCATGCATGTTTTTGATGTAGGAAGATGCCCTTGAACCTGGAGATTTGGGACCCATGCGATGGGTAGCACGCAGTATTACTTTAAAGGGTCTGCGTTTGCTCACCCAACCTCACCAAACCTCTCAGCCCCAAGAGTGTCCACCCTTATGTCTCATCCAGCTGTGGGTCTAGATATGATCAATCCAGGTTGCATCACAGCCCCTGAACGAATTGTGTAAGAATTTCTCTCTCTTTCCCTGTCTTTGTTTCATGGGTTTTTAAAAGTAATTTATTTTTATAATGGGGTTTAGCTGCTTTTCACGGCTGTGTTTATGCCGCTTTACACCCACTTGACACACTAACAGAGAGATATCAATACATAGGTTTTAAGATTATTACTAGTCAGATATATTCTCGTGCGGTGAATCGGGCGTGTTGAGTCCAGTTCTCTGAGCAAGGAGTAGGTCTTGTCTGTTACATATTGGGTTTATGGAACGGTATCTGAGCTAATTTGAAACTCTTGTTTTATGTATCACACCACCTCACCTTTCCCGTTAAGCAGCCATAGTGTGTTTTCTACATGTGTGACTCTGTTCTGTTTTGTAATTCAGTTCAAGTGTAACGGTTTTTACATTCCCTCTATAAGTGACACCTTATGAGAAGTGTCCTTTTCTGTGTGACTTATTTCACTTAGAATCGTCGTACCTAAATCCACTCATCATGCTGCTACTAGCCTTATGACATTGATTTCATGGCTGAGTGATATTCCATTGTACATAAGGACCACCACTTTTTAATCCATTTTTCGCTTTCCTGGGATATTTAAGGTGGAATGAAGTGGAGGTCCTTGTCAACAGAGCAGCCCTAATCTTTGGGGTGCTTGTGTCTTGCTGATTTTCAATTTTCCCACTTTATACCCCCATGCGTGGAAGTGCCCTATGCTCTCTAAGCTGTGTTTTTTAGATGTTTCAGGACACACCGTACCATTCTCCAGAGTGGCTGTTGGCAATTTACATCCCGCCCATCAGTGTAGCAAGGCTCCCATTTCTCCATGGCCTGTCCTGCATTTCTGGTTTTGATACTTTTTTCAGCATGGCCCTTTTGACCGATGGGAAGCGAGACTTCTTTGTAGCGCTGATTTGCCTTTCCAGGTTGCTTGGTTGGCCAAAAAGGGCGTATGCGTTTTTTCCTGAATATATTCAGGAAAAAACGCATACGCCCTTTTTGGCCAAGGGCATCATTGTCAACGTTTTGCCGCTTTTCACGTGCTTTAAAGGCGATTCGAATCTACCTCCTGAAATCTGTTTCCTGCAATTCTGCCTTGATTTCAAATCCTCTTCTTTGCCTTCCCTCAATATATTTGTGGACGAGAGTTATCATTTATAACTCTGCAGGTTTATGAATTGCAGTGCCCTGAAGCTCCATTTTACAACTCGCTTTTTTGGGAGCTGGCCGCAAAAGCGCAGGATGGCTTCAGGCCCTGTTCTGGTTCCGGGGGACAGGCTGAGCCTGTGGTTAATTCTTCTTCCTGATGGGAAAATAGAGTGACCTGTGCCTGTCCCAACACCAAGAGCTAGTCTCTCATTGGTTCCCCTTCTTCCCGTTCATCCTCAGGACAAATTGCAACCTGTACGGATCAGGAGGTTAAAGGTGCTGATGCTCCAAGTAGGGAGATTGTTAGAAAAGTGGCTGGAATGGCGAACCCGAGCACAAGGAGATGAGAAATGAGGTGCGTTTTAGAAACCTTTCCCCATCACACGGTGTACCATCTTCTGGGTTTCTCATGCATGTGTTCGATGTAGGAAGATGCCCTTGAACCTGGAGATTTGGGACCCATGCGATGGGTAGCACGCAGTATTACTTTAAAGGGTCTGCGTTTGCTCACCCAACCTCACCAAACCTCTCAGCCCCAAGAGTGTCCACCCTTATGTCTCATCCAGCTGTGGGTCTAGATATGGTCAATCCAGGTTGCATCACAGCCCCTGAACGAATTGTGTAAGAATTTCTCTCTCTTTCCCTGTCTTTGTTTCATGGGTTTTTAAAAGTAATTTATTTTTATAATGGGGTTTAGCTGCTTTTCACGGCTGTGTTTATGCCGCTTTACACCCACTTGACACACTAACAGAGAGATATCAATACATAGGTTTTATGATTATTACTTGTCACATATATTCTTGTGCGGTATATCAGGCGTGTTCAGTCCAGTTCTCTGAGCAAGGAGTAGGTCTTGTCTGTTACATATTGGGTTTCTGGAATGGTATCTGAGCTAATTTGAAACTCTTGTTTTATGTATCACCCCACCTCACCTTTCCCGTTAAGCAGCCATAGTGTGTTTTCTGCATGTGTGACTCTGTTCTGTTTTGTAATTCAGTTCAAGTGTAACGGTTTTTACATTCCCTCTATAAGTGACACCTTATGAGAAGTGTCCTTTTCTGTGTGACTTATTTCACTTAGAATCGTCGTACCTAAATCCACTCATCATGCTGCTACTAGCCTTATGACATTGATTTCATGGCTGAGTGATATTCCATTGTACATAAGGACCACAACTTTTTTATCCATTTTTCGCTTTCCTGGGATGTTTCAGGTGGAATGAAGTGGAGGTCCTTGTCAACAGAGCAGCCCTAAACTTTGGGGTGCTTGTGTCTTGCTGATTTTCAGTTTTCCCACTTTATACCCCTATGCGTGGAAGTGCCCTATGCTCTCTAAGCTGTGTTTTTTAGATGTTTCAGGACACACCGTACCCTTCTCCAGAGTGGCTGTTGGCAATTTACATCCCGCCCATCAGTGTAGCAAGGCTCCCATTTCTCCATGGCCTGTCCTGCATTTCTGGTTTTGACACTTTTTTCAGCATGGCCCTTTTGACCGATGGGAAGCGAGACTTCTTTGTAGCGCTGATTTGCCTTTCCAGGTTGCTTGGTTGGCCAAAAAGGGCGTATGCGTTTTTTCCTGAATATATTCAGGAAAAAACGCATACGCCCTTTTTGGCCAAGGGCATCATTGTCAACGTTTTGCCGCTTTTCACGTGCTTTAAAGGCGATTCGAATCTACCTCCTGAAATCTGTTTCCTGCAATTCTGCCTTGATTTCAAATCCTCTTCTTTGCCTTCCCTCAATATATTTGTGGACGAGAGTTATCATTTATAACTCTGCAGGTTTATGAATTGCAGTGCCCTGAAGCTCCATTTTACAACTCGCTTTTTTGGGAGCTGGCCGCAAAAGCGCAGGATGGCTTCAGGCCCTGTTCTGGTTCCGGGGGACAGGCTGAGCCTGTGGTTAATTCTTCTTCCTGATGGGAAAATAGAGTGACCTGTGCCTGTCCCAACACCAAGAGCTAGTCTCTCATTGGTTCCCCGTCTTCCCGTTCATCCTCAGGACAAATTGCAACCTGTACGGAACAGGAGGTTAAAGGTGCTGATGCTCCAAGTAGGGAGATTGTTAGAAAAGTGGCTGGAATGGCGAACCCGAGCACAAGGAGATGAGAAATGAGGTGCGTTTTAGAAACCTTTCCCCATCACAAGGTGTACCATCTTCTGGGTTTCTCATGCATGTGTTTGATGTAGGAAGATGCCCTTGAACCTGGAGATTTGGGACCCATGCGATGGGTAGCACGCAGTATTACTTTAAAGGGTCTGCGTTTGCTCACCCAACCTCACCAAACCTCTCAGCCCCAAGAGTGTCCACCCTTATGTCTCATCCAGCTGTGGGTCTAGATATGGTCAATCCAGGTTGCATCACAGCCCCTGAACGAATTGTGTAAGAATTTCTCTCTCTTTCCCTGTCTTTGTTTCATGGGTTTTTAAAAGTAATTTATTTTTATAATGGGGTTTAGCTGCTTTTCACGGCTGTGTTTATGCCGCTTTACACCCACTTGACACACTAACAGAGAGATATCAATACATAGGTTTTATGATTATTACTTGTCACATATATTCTTGTGCGGTATATCAGGCGTGTTCAGTCCAGTTCTCTGAGCAAGGAGTAGGTCTTGTCTGTTACATATTGGGTTTCTGGAATGGTATCTGAGCTAATTTGAAACTCTTGTTTTATGTATCACCCCACCTCACCTTTCCCGTTAAGCAGCCATAGTGTGTTTTCTGCATGTGTGACTCTGTTCTGTTTTGTAATTCAGTTCAAGTGTAACGGTTTTTACATTCCCTCTATAAGTGACACCTTATGAGAAGTGTCCTTTTCTGTGTGACTTATTTCACTTAGAATCGTCGTACCTAAATCCACTCATCATGCTGCTACTAGCCTTATGACATTGATTTCATGGCTGAGTGATATTCCATTGTACATAAGGACCACCACTTCTTTATCCATTTTTCGCTTTCTTGGGATATTTAAGGTGGAATGAAGCGGAGGTCCTTGTCAACAGAGCAGCCCTAAACTTTGGGGTGCTTGTGTCTTGCTGATTTTCAGTTTTCCCACTTTATACCCCTATGCGTGGAAGTGCCCTATGCTCTCTAAGCTGTGTTTTTTAGATGTTTCAGGACACACCGTACCCTTCTCCAGAGTGGCTGTTGGCAATTTACATCCCGCCCATCAGTGTAGCAAGGCTCCCATTTCTCCATGGCCTGTCCTGCATTTCTGGTTTTGACACTTTTTTCAGCATGGCCCTTTTGACCGATGGGAAGCGAGACTTCTTTGTAGTGCTGATTTGCCTTTCCAGGTTGCTTGGTTGGCCAAAAAGGGCGTATGCGTTTTTTCCTGAATATATTCAGGAAAAAACGCATACGCCCTTTTTGGCCAAGGGCATCATTGTCAACGTTTTGCCGCTTTTCATGTGCTTTAAAGGCGATTCGAATCTACCTCCTGAAATCTCTTTCCTGCAATTCTGCCTTGATTTCAAATCCTCTTCTTTGCCTTCCCTCAATATATTTGTGGACGAGAGTTATCATTTATAACTCTGCAAGTTTGTGAATTGCAGTGCCCTGAAGCTCCATTTTACAACTCGCTTTTTTGGGAGCTGGCCGCAAAAGCGCAGGATGGCTTCAGGCCCTGTTCTGGTTCCGGGGGGCAGGCTGAGCCTGTGGTTAGTTCTTCTTCCTGATGGGAATAGAGTGACCTGTGCCTGTCCCAACACCAAGAGCTAGTCTCTCATTGGTTCCCCGTCTTCCCGTTCATCCTCAGGACAAATTGCAACCTGTACGGAACAGGAGGTTAAAGGTGCTGATGCTCCAAGTAGGGAGATTGTTAGAAAAGTGGCTGGAATGGCGAACCCGAGCACAAGGAGATGAGAAATGAGGTGCGTTTTAGAAACCTTTCCCCATCACACGGTGTACCATCTTCTGGGTTTCTCATGCATGTGTTCGATGTAGGAAGATGCCCTTGAACCTGGAGATTTGGGACCCATGCGATGGGTAGCACGCAGTATTACTTTAAAGGGTCTGCGTTTGCTCACCCAACCTCACCAAACCTCTCAGCCCCAAGAGTGTCCACCCTTATGTCTCATCCAGCTGTGGGTCTAGATATGGTCAATCCAGGTTGCATCACAGCCCCTGAACGAATTGTGTAAGAATTTCTCTCTCTTTCCCTGTCTTTGTTTCATGGGTTTTTAAAAGTAATTTATTTTTATAATGGGGTTTAGCTGCTTTTCACGGCTGTGTTTATGCCGCTTTACACCCACTTGACACACTAACAGAGAGATATCAATACATAGGTTTTATGATTATTACTTGTCACATATATTCTTGTGCGGTATATCAGGCGTGTTCAGTCCAGTTCTCTGAGCAAGGAGTAGGTCTTGTCTGTTACATATTGGGTTTCTGGAATGGTATCTGAGCTAATTTGAAACTCTTGTTTTATGTATCACCCCACCTCACCTTTCCCGTTAAGCAGCCATAGTGTGTTTTCTGCATGTGTGACTCTGTTCTGTTTTGTAATTCAGTTCAAGTGTAACGGTTTTTACATTCCCTCTATAAGTGACACCTTATGAGAAGTGTCCTTTTCTGTGTGACTTATTTCACTTAGAATCGTCGTACCTAAATCCACTCATCATGCTGCTACTAGCCTTATGACATTGATTTCATGGCTGAGTGATATTCCATTGTACATAAGGACCACAACTTTTTTATCCATTTTTCGCTTTCCTGGGATGTTTCAGGTGGAATGAAGTGGAGGTCCTTGTCAACAGAGCAGCCCTAAACTTTGGGGTGCTTGTGTCTTGCTGATTTTCAGTTTTCCCACTTTATACCCCTATGCGTGGAAGTGCCCTATGCTCTCTAAGCTGTGTTTTTTAGATGTTTCAGGACACACCGTACCCTTCTCCAGAGTGGCTGTTGGCAATTTACATCCCGCCCATCAGTGTAGCAAGGCTCCCATTTCTCCATGGCCTGTCCTGCATTTCTGGTTTTGACACTTTTTTCAGCATGGCCCTTTTGACCGATGGGAAGCGAGACTTCTTTGTAGCGCTGATTTGCCTTTCCAGGTTGCTTGGTTGGCCAAAAAGGGCGTATGCGTTTTTTCCTGAATATATTCAGGAAAAAACGCATACGCCCTTTTTGGCCAAGGGCATCATTGTCAACGTTTTGCCGCTTTTCACGTGCTTTAAAGGCGATTCGAATCTACCTCCTGAAATCTGTTTCCTGCAATTCTGCCTTGATTTCAAATCCTCTTCTTTGCCTTCCCTCAATATATTTGTGGACGAGAGTTATCATTTATAACTCTGCAGGTTTATGAATTGCAGTGCCCTGAAGCTCCATTTTACAACTCGCTTTTTTGGGAGCTGGCCGCAAAAGCGCAGGATGGCTTCAGGCCCTGTTCTGGTTCCGGGGGACAGGCTGAGCCTGTGGTTAATTCTTCTTCCTGATGGGAAAATAGAGTGACCTGTGCCTGTCCCAACACCAAGAGCTAGTCTCTCATTGGTTCCCCGTCTTCCCGTTCATCCTCAGGACAAATTGCAACCTGTACGGAACAGGAGGTTAAAGGTGCTGATGCTCCAAGTAGGGAGATTGTTAGAAAAGTGGCTGGAATGGCGAACCCGAGCACAAGGAGATGAGAAATGAGGTGCGTTTTAGAAACCTTTCCCCATCACAAGGTGTACCATCTTCTGGGTTTCTCATGCATGTGTTCGATGTAGGAAGATGCCCTTGAACCTGGAGATTTGGGACCCATGCGATGGGTAGCACGCAGTATTACTTTAAAGGGTCTGCGTTTGCTCACCCACCCTCACCAAACCTCTCAGCCCCAAGAGTGTCCACCCTTATGTCTCATCCAGCTGTGGGTCTAGATATGGTCAATCCAGGTTGCATCACAGCCCCTGAACGAATTGTGTAAGAATTTCTCTCTCTTTCCCTGTCTTTGTTTCATGGGTTTTTAAAAGTAATTTATTTTTATAATGGGGTTTAGCTGCTTTTCACGGCTGTGTTTATGCCGCTTTACACCCACTTGACACACTAACAGAGAGATATCAATACATAGGTTTTATGATTATTACTTGTCACATATATTCTTGTGCGGTATATCAGGCGTGTTCAGTCCAGTTCTCTGAGCAAGGAGTAGGTCTTGTCTGTTACATATTGGGTTTCTGGAATGGTATCTGAGCTAATTTGAAACTCTTGTTTTATGTATCACCCCACCTCACCTTTCCCGTTAAGCAGCCATAGTGTGTTTTCTGCATGTGTGACTCTGTTCTGTTTTGTAATTCAGTTCAAGTGTAACGGTTTTTACATTCCCTCTATAAGTGACACCTTATGAGAAGTGTCCTTTTCTGTGTGACTTATTTCACTTAGAATCGTCGTACCTAAATCCACTCATCATGCTGCTACTAGCCTTATGACATTGATTTCATGGCTGAGTGATATTCCATTGTACATAAGGACCACAAATTTTTTATCCATTTTTCGCTTTCCTGGGATGTTTCAGGTGGAATGAAGTGGAGGTCCTTGTCAACAGAGCAGCCCTAAACTTTGGGGTGCTTGTGTCTTGCTGATTTTCAGTTTTCCCACTTTATACCCCTATGCGTGGAAGTGCCCTATGCTCTCTAAGCTGTGTTTTTTAGATGTTTCAGGACACACCGTACCCTTCTCCAGAGTGGCTGTTGGCAATTTACATCCCGCCCATCAGTGTAGCAAGGCTCCCATTTCTCCATGGCCTGTCCTCCATTTCTGGTTTTGACACTTTTTTCAGCATGGCCCTTTTGACCGATGGGAAGCGAGACTTCTTTGTAGCGCTGATTTGCCTTTCCAGGTTGCTTGGTTGGCCAAAAAGGGCGTATGCGTTTTTTCCTGAATATATTCAGGAAAAAACGCATACGCCCTTTTTGGCCAAGGGCATCATTGTCAACGTTTTGCCGCTTTTCATGTGCTTTAAAGGCGATTCGAATCTACCTCCTGAAATCTCTTTCCTGCAATTCTGCCTTGATTTCAAATCCTCTTCTTTGCCTTCCCTCAATATATTTGTGGACGAGAGTTATCATTTATAACTCTGCAAGTTTGTGAATTGCAGTGCCCTGAAGCTCCATTTTACAACTCGCTTTTTTGGGAGCTGGCCGCAAAAGCGCAGGATGGCTTCAGGCCCTGTTCTGGTTCCGGGGGGCAGGTGAGCCTGTGGTTAATTCTTCTTCCTGATGGGAATAGAGTGACCTGTGCCTGTCCCAACACCAAGAGCTAGTCTCTCATTGGTTCCCCGTCTTCCCGTTCATCCTCAGGACAAATTGCAACCTGTACGGAACAGGAGGTTAAAGGTGCTGATGCTCCAAGTAGGGAGATTGTTAGAAAAGTGGCTGGAATGGCGAACCCGAGCACAAGGAGATGAGAAATGAGGTGCGTTTTAGAAACCTTTCCCCATCACACGGTGTACCATCTTCTGGGTTTCTCATGCATGTGTTCGATGTAGGAAGATGCCCTTGAACCTGGAGATTTGGGACCCATGCGATGGGTAGCACGCAGTATTACTTTAAAGGGTCTGCGTTTGCTCACCCAACCTCACCAAACCTCTCAGCCCCAAGAGTGTCCACCCTTATGTCTCATCCAGCTGTGGGTCTAGATATGGTCAATCCAGGTTGCATCACAGCCCCTGAACGAATTGTGTAAGAATTTCTCTCTCTTTCCCTGTCTTTGTTTCATGGGTTTTTAAAAGTAATTTATTTTTATAATGGGGTTTAGCTGCTTTTCACGGCTGTGTTTATGCCGCTTTACACCCACTTGACACACTAACAGAGAGATATCAATACATAGGTTTTATGATTATTACTTGTCACATATATTCTTGTGCGGTATATCAGGCGTGTTCAGTCCAGTTCTCTGAGCAAGGAGTAGGTCTTGTCTGTTACATATTGGGTTTCTGGAATGGTATCTGAGCTAATTTGAAACTCTTGTTTTATGTATCACCCCACCTCACCTTTCCCGTTAAGCAGCCATAGTGTGTTTTCTGCATGTGTGACTCTGTTCTGTTTTGTAATTCAGTTCAAGTGTAACGGTTTTTACATTCCCTCTATAAGTGACACCTTATGAGAAGTGTCCTTTTCTGTGTGACTTATTTCACTTAGAATCGTCGTACCTAAATCCACTCATCATGCTGCTACTAGCCTTATGACATTGATTTCATGGCTGAGTGATATTCCATTGTACATAAGGACCACAACTTTTTTATCCATTTTTCGCTTTCCTGGGATGTTTCAGGTGGAATGAAGTGGAGGTCCTTGTCAACAGAGCAGCCCTAAACTTTGGGGTGCTTGTGTCTTGCTGATTTTCAGTTTTCCCACTTTATACCCCTATGCGTGGAAGTGCCCTATGCTCTCTAAGCTGTGTTTTTTAGATGTTTCAGGACACACCGTACCCTTCTCCAGAGTGGCTGTTGGCAATTTACATCCCGCCCATCAGTGTAGCAAGGCTCCCATTTCTCCATGGCCTGTCCTGCATTTCTGGTTTTGACACTTTTTTCAGCATGGCCCTTTTGACCGATGGGAAGCGAGACTTCTTTGTAGCGCTGATTTGCCTTTCCAGGTTGCTTGGTTGGCCAAAAAGGGCGTATGCGTTTTTTCCTGAATATATTCAGGAAAAAACGCATACGCCCTTTTTGGCCAAGGGCATCATTGTCAACGTTTTGCCGCTTTTCACGTGCTTTAAAGGCGATTCGAATCTACCTCCTGAAATCTCTTTCCTGCAATTCTGCCTTGATTTCAAATCCTCTTCTTTGCCTTCCCTCAATATATTTGTGGACGAGAGTTATCATTTATAACTCTGCAGGTTTATGAATTGCAGTGCCCTGAAGCTCCATTTTACAACTCGCTTTTTTGGGAGCTGGCCTCAAAAGCGCACGATGGCTTCAGGCCCTGTTCTGCTTCCGGGGGGCAGGCTGAGCCTGTGGTTAATTCTTCTTCCTGATGGGAAAATAGAGTGACCTGTGCAGGTCCCAACACCAAGAGCTAGTCTCTCATTGGTTCCCCGTCTTCCCGTTCATCCTCAGGACAAATTGCAACCTGTACGGAACAGGAGGTTAAAGGTGCTGATGCTCCAAGTAGGGAGATTGCTAGTAAAGTGGCTGGAATGGCGAACCCGAGCACAAGGAGATGAGAAATGAGGTGCGTTTTAGAAACCTTTCCCCATCACACGCTGTACCATCTTCTGGGTTTCTCATGCATGTTTTCGATGTAGGAAGATGCCCTTGAACCTGGAGATTTGGGACCCATGCGATGGGTAGCACGTAGTATTACTTTAAAGGGTCTGCGTTTGCTCACCCAACCTCACCAAACCTCTCAGCCCCAAGAGTGTCCACCCTTATGTCTCATCCAGCTGTGGGTCTAGATATGGTCAATCCAGGTTGCATCACAGCCCCTGAACGAATTGTGTAAGAATTTCTCTCTCTTTCCCTGTCTTTGTTTCATGGGTTTTTAAAAGTAATTTATTTTTATAATGGGGTTTAGCTGCTTTTCACGGCTGTGTTTATGCCGCTTTACACCCACTTGACACACTAACAGAGAGATATCAATACATAGGTTTTAAGATTTTTACTAGTCAGATATATTCTTGTGCGGTGAATCGAGCGTGTTGAGTCCAGTTCTCTGAGTAAGGAGTAGGTCTTGTCTATTACATATTGGGTTTATGGAACGGTATCTGAGCTAATTTGAAACTCTTGTTTTATGTATCACCCCAACTCATCTTTCCCGTTAAGCAGCCATAGTGTGTTTTCTGCATGTGTGACTCTGTTCTGTTTTGTAATTCAGTTCAAGTGTAACGGTTTTTACATTCCCTCTATAAGTGACACCTTATGAGAAGTGTCCTTTTTTGTGTGAATTATTTCACTTAGAATCGTCGTACCTAAATCCACTCATCATGCTGCTACTCGCCTTATGACATTGATTTCATGGCTGAGTGATATTCCATTGTACATAAGGACCACCACTTTTTTATCCATTTTTCGCTCTCCTGGGATATTTAAGGTGGAATGAAGTGGAGGTCCTTGTCAACAGAGCAGCCCTAAACTTTGGGGTGCTTGTGTCTTGCTGATTTTCAATATTCCCACTTTATACCCCCATGCGTGGAAGTGCCCTATGCTCTCTAAGCTGTGTTTTTTAGATGTTTCAGGACACACCGTACCCTTCTCCAGAGTGGCTGTTGGCAATTTACATCCCGCCCATCAGTGTAGCAAGGCTCCCATTTCTCCATGGCCTGTCCTGCATTTCTGGTTTTGACACTTTTTTCAGCATGGCCCTTTTGACCGATGGGAAGCGAGACATCTTTGTAGCGCTGATTTGCCTTTCCAGGTTGCTTGGCTGGCCAAAAAGGGCGTATGCGTTTTTTCCTGAATATATTCAGGAAAAAACGCATACGCCCTTTTTGGCCAAGGGCATCATTGTCAACGTTTTGCCGCTTTTCACGTGCTTTAAAGGCGATTCGAATCTACCTCCTGAAATCTGTTTCCTGCAATTCTGCCTTGATTTCAAATCCTCTTCTTTGCCTTCCCTCAATATATTTGTGGACGAGAGTTATCATTTATAACTCTGCAGGTTTATGAATTGCAGTGCCCTGAAGCTCCATTTTACAACTCGCTTTTTTGGGAGCTGGCCGCAAAAGCGCAGGATGGCTTCAGGCCCTGTTCTGGTTCCGGGGGACAGGCTGAGCCTGTGGTTAATTCTTCTTCCTGATGGGAAAATAGAGTGACCTGTGCCTGTCCAAACACCAAGAGCTAGTCTCTCATTGGTTCCCCGTCTTCCCGTTCATCCTCAGGACAAATTGCAACCTGTACGGAACAGGAGGTTAAAGGTGCTGATGCTCCAAGTAGGGAGATTGTTAGAAAAGTGGCTGGAATGGCGAACCCGAGCACAAGGAGATGAGAAATGAGGTGCGTTTTAGAAACCTTTCCCCATCACACGGTGTACCATCTTCTGGGTTTCTCATGCATGTGTTCGATGTAGGAAGATGCCCTTGAACCTGGAGATTTGGGACCCATGCGATGGGTAGCACGCAGTATTACTTTAAAGGGTCTGCGTTTGCTCACCCAACCTCACCAAACCTCTCAGCCCCAAGAGTGTCCACCCTTATGTCTCATCCAGCTGTGGGTCTAGATATGATCAATCCAGGTTGCATCTCAGCCCCTGAACGAATTGTGTAAGAATTTCTCTCTCTTTCCCTGTCTTTGTTTCATGGGTTTTTAAAAGTAATTTATTTTTATAATGGGGTTTAGCTGCTTTTCACGGCTGTGTTTATGCCGCTTTACACCCACTTGACACACTAACAGAGAGATATCAATACATAGGTTTTAAGATTTTTACTAGTCAGATATATTCTTGTGCGGTGAATCGGGCGTGTTGAGTCCAGTTCTCTGAGTAAGGAGTAGGTCTTGTCTATTACATATTGGGTTTATGGAACGGTATCTGAGCTAATTTGAAACTCTTGTTTTATGTATCACCCCAACTCACCTTTCCCGTTAAGCAGCCATAGTGTGTTTTCTGCATGTGTGACTCTGTTCTGTTTTGTAATTCAGTTCAAGTGTAACGGTTTTTACATTCCCTCTATAAGTGACACCTTATGAGAAGTGTCCTTTTTTGTGTGAATTATTTCACTTAGAATCGTCGTACCTAAATCCACTCATCATGCTGCTACTCGCCTTATGACATTGATTTCATGGCTGAGTGATATTCCATTGTACATAAGGACCACCACTTTTTTATCCATTTTTCGCTTTCCTGGGATATTTAAGGTGGAATGAAGTGGAGGTCCTTGTCAACAGAGCAGCCCTAAACTTTGGGGTGCTTGTGTCTTGCTGATTTTCAATATTCCCACTTTATACCCCCATGCGTGGAAGTGCCCTATGCTCTCTAAGCTGTGTTTTTTAGATGTTTCAGGACACACCGTACCCTTCTCCAGAGTGGCTGTTGGCAATTTACATCCCGCCCATCAGTGTAGCAAGGCTCCCATTTCTCCATGGCCTGTCCTGCATTTCTGGTTTTGACACTTTTTTCAGCATGGCCCTTTTGACCGATGGGAAGCGAGACTTCTTTGTAGCGCTGATTTGCCTTTCCAGGTTGCTTGGTTGGCCAAAAAGGGCGTATGCGTTTTTTCCTGAATATATTCAGGAAAAAACGCATACGCCCTTTTTGGCCAAGGGCATCATTGTCAACGTTTTGCCGCTTTTCATGTGCTTTAAAGGCGATTCGAATCTACCTCCTGAAATCTCTTTCCTGCAATTCTGCCTTGATTTCAAATCCTCTTCTTTGCCTTCCCTCAATATATTTGTGGACGAGAGTTATCATTTATAACTCTGCAGGTTTGTGAATTGCAGTGCCCTGAAGCTCCATTTTACAACTCGCTTTTTTGGGAGCTGGCCGCAAAAGCGCAGGATGGCTTCAGGCCCTGTTCTGGTTCCGGGGGGCAGGCTGAGCCTGTGGTTAATTCTTCTTCCTGATGGGAATAGAGTGACCTGTGCCTGTCCCAACACCAAGAGCTAGTCTCTCATTGGTTCCCCGTCTTCCCGTTCATCCTCAGGACAAATTGCAACCTGTACGGAACAGGAGGTTAAAGGTGCTGATGCTCCAAGTAGGGAGATTGCTAGTAAAGTGGCTGGAATGGCGAACCGGAGCACAAGGAGATGAGAAATGAGGTGCGTTTTAGAAACCTTTCCCCATCACAAGGTATACCATCTTCTGGGTTTCTCATGCATGTTTTCGATGTAGGAAGATGCCCTTGAACCTGGAGATTTGGGACCCATGCGATGGGTAGCACTCAGTATTACTTTAAAGGGTCTGCGTTTGCTCACCCAACCTCACCAAACCTCTCAGCCCCAAGAGTGTCCACCCTTATGTCTCATCCAGCTGTGGGTCTAGATATGATCAATCCAGGTTGCATCACAGCCCCTGAACGAATTGTGTAAGAATTTCTCTCTCTTTCCCTGTCTTTGTTTCATGGGTTTTTAAAAGTAATTTATTTTTATAATGGGGTTTAGCTGCTTTTCACGGCTGTGTTTATGCCGCTTTACACCCACTTGACACACTAACAGAGAGATATCAATACATAGGTTTTAAGATTATTACTAGTCAGATATATTCTTGTGCGGTGAATCGGGCGTGTTGAGTCCAGTTCTCTGAGCAAGGAGTAGGTCTTGTCTGTTACATATTGGGTTTATGGAACGGTATCTGAGCTAATTTGAAATTGTTGTTTTATGTATCACACCACCTCACCTTTCCCGTTAAGCAGCCATAGTGTGTTTTCTGCATGTGTGACTCTGTTCTGTTTTGTAATTCAGTTCAAGTGTAACGGTTTTTACATTCCCTCTATAAGTGACACCTTATGAGAAGTGTCCTTTTTTGTGTGAATTATTTCACTTAGAATCGTCGTACCTAAATCCACTCATCATGCTGCTACTCGCCTTATGACATTGATTTCATGGCTGAGTGATATTCCATTGTACATAAGGACCACCACTTTTTTATCCATTTTTCGCTTTCCTGGGATATTTAAGGTGGAATGAAGTGGAGGTCCTTGTCAACAGAGCAGCCCTAAACTTTGGGGTGCTTGTGTCTTGCTGATTTTCAATATTCCCACTTTATACCCCCATGCGTGGAAGTGCCCTATGCTCTCTAAGCTGTGTTTTTTAGATGTTTCAGGACACACCGTACCCTTCTCCAGAGTGGCTGTTGGCAATTTACATCCCGCCCATCAGTGTAGCAAGGCTCCCATTTCTCCATGGCCTGTCCTGCATTTCTGGTTTTGACACTTTTTAGAGCATGGCCCTTTTGACCGATGGGAAGCGAGACTTCTTTGTAGCGCTGATTTGCCTTTCCAGGTTGCTTGGTTGGCCAAAAAGGGCGTATGCGTTTTTTCCTGAATATATTCAGGAAAAAACGCATAGGCCCTTTTTGGCCAAGGGCATCATTGTCAAAGTTTTGCCGCTTTTCATGTGCTTTAAAGGCGATTCGAATCTACCTCCTGAAATCTCTTTCCTGCAATTCTGCCTTGATTTCAAATCCTCTTCTTTGCCTTCCCTCAATATATTTGTGGACGAGAGTTATCATTTATAACTCTGCAGGTTTGTGAATTGCAGTGCCCTGAAGCTCCATTTTACAACTCGTTTTTTTGGGAGCTGGCCGCAAAAGCGCAGGATGGCTTCAGGCCCTGTTCTGGTTCCGGGGGGCAGGCTGAGCCTGTGGTTAATTCTTCTTCCTGATGGGAATAGAGTGACCTGTGCCTGTCCCAACACCAAGAGCTAGTCTCTCATTGGTTCCCCGTCTTCCCGTTCATCCTCAGGACAAATTGCAACCTGTACGGAACAGGAGGTTAAAGGTGCTGATGCTCCAAGTAGGGAGATTGCTAGTAAAGTGGCTGGAATGGCGAACCCGAGCACAAGGAGATGAGAAATGAGGTGCGTTTTAGAAACCTTTCCCCATCACACGGTGTACCATCTTCTGGGTTTCTCATGCATGTTTTCGATGTAGGAAGATGCCCTTGAACCTGGAGATTTGGGACCCATGCGATGGGTAGCACGTAGTATTACTTTAAAGGGTCTGCGTTTGCTCACCCAACCTCACCAAACCTCTCAGCCCCAAGAGTGTCCACCCTTATGTCTCATCCAGCTGTGGGTCTAGATATGGTCAATCCAGGTTGCATCACAGCCCCTGAACGAATTGTGTAAGAATTTCTCTCTCTTTCACTGTCTTTGTTTCATGGGTTTTTAAAAGTAATTTATTTTTATAATGGGGTTTAGCTGCTTTTCACGGCTGTGTTTATGCCGCTTTACACCCACTTGACACACTAACAGAGAGATATCAATACATAGGTTTTAAGATTTTTACTAGTCAGATATATTCTTGTGCGGTGAATTGGGCGTGTTGAGTCCAGTTCTCTGAGTAAGGAGTAGGTCTTGTCTATTACATATTGGGTTTATGGAACGGTATCTGAGCTAATTTGAAACTCTTGTTTTATGTATCACCCCAACTCACCTTTCCCGTTAAGCAGCCATAGTGTGTTTTCTGCATGTGTGACTCTGTTCTGTTTTGTAATTCAGTTCAAGTGTAACGGTTTTTACATTCCCTCTATAAGTGACACCTTATGAGAAGTGTCCTTTTCTGTGTGACTTATTTCACTTAGAATCGTCGTACCTAAATCCACTCATCATGCTGCTACTAGCCTTATGACATTGATTTCATGGCTGAGTGATATTCCATTGTACATAAGGACCACCACTTTTTTATCCATTTTTCGCTTTCCTGGGATATTTAAGGTGGAATGAAGTGGAGGTCCTTGTCAACAGAGCAGCCCTAAACTTTGGGGTGCTTGTGTCTTGCTGATTTTCAATATTCCCACTTTATACCCCCATGCGTGGAAGTGCCCTATGCTCTCTAAGCTGTGTTTTTTAGATGTTTCAGGACACACCGTACCCTTCTCCAGAGTGGCTGTTGGCAATTTACATCCCGCCCATCAGTGTAGCAAGGCTCCCATTTCTCCATGGCCTGTCCTGCCTTTCTGGTTTTGATACTTTTTTCAGCATGGCCCTTTTGACCGATGGGAAGCGAGACTTCTTTGTAGCACTGATTTGCCTTTCCAGGTTGCTTGGTTGGCCAAAAAGGGCGTATGCGTTTTTTCCTGAATATATTCAGGAAAAAAACGCATACGCCCTTTTTGGCCAAGGGCATCATTGTCAACGTTTTGCCGCTTTTCACGTGCTTTAAAGGCGAATCGAATCTACCTCCTGAAATCTGTTTCCTGCAATTCTGCCTTGATTTCAAATCCTCTTCTTTGCCTTCCCTCAATATATTTGTGGACGAGAGTTATCATTTATAACTCTGCAGGTCTGTGAATTGCAGTGCCCGGAAGCTCCATTTTACACCTCGCTTTTTTGAGAGCTGGCCGCAAAAGCGCAGGATGGCTTCAGGCCCTGTTCTGCTTCCGGGGGGCGGGCTGAGCCTGTGGTTAATTCTTCTTCCTGATGGGAAAATAGAGTGACCTGTGCAGGTCCCAACACCAAGAGCTAGTCTCTCATTGGTTCCCCGTCTTCCCGTTCATCCTCAGGACAAATTGCAACCTGTACGGAACAGGAGGTTAAAGGTGCTGATGCTCCAAGTAGGGAGATTGCTAGTAAAGTGGCTGGAATGGCGAACCCGAGCACAAGGAGATGAGAAATGAGGTGCGTTTTAGAAACCTTTCCCCATCACACGGTGTACCATCTTCTGGGTTTCTCATGCATGTTTTCGATGTAGGAAGATGCCCTTGAACCTGGAGATTTGTGACCCATGTGATGGGTAGCACGCAGTATTACTTTAAAGGGTCTGCGTTTGCTCACCCAACCTCACCTAACCTCTCAGCCCCAAGAGTGTCCACCCTTATGTCTCATCCAGCTGTGGGTCTAGATATGATCAATCCAGGTTGCATCACAGCCCCTGAACGAATTGTGTAAGAATTTCTCTCTCTTTCCCTGTCTTTGTTTCATGGGTTTTTAAAAGTAATTTATTTTTATAATGGGGTTTAGCTGCTTTTCACGGCTGTGTTTATGCCGCTTTACACCCACTTGACACACTAACAGAGAGATATCAATACATAGGTTTTAAGATTATTACTGGTCAGATATATTCTTGTGCGGTGAATCGGGCGTGTTGAGTCCAGTTCTCTGAGCAAGGAGTAGGTCTTGTCTGTTACATATTGGGTTTATGGAACGGTATCTGAGCTAATTTGATACTCTTGTTTTATGAATCACCCCACCTCACCTTTCCCGTTAAGCAGCCATAGTGTGTTTTCTGCATGTGTGACTCTGTTCTGTTTTGTAATTCAGTTCAAGTGTAAGGGTTTTTACATTCCCTCTATAAGTGACACCTTATGAGAATTGTCCTTTTCTGTGTGACTTATTTCACTTAGAATCGTCGTACCTAAATCCACTCATCATGCTGCTACTAGCCTTATGACATTGATTTCATGGCTGAGTGATATTCCATTGTACATAAGGACCACCACTTCTTTATCCATTTTTCGCTTTCTTGGGATATTTAAGGTGGAATGAAGCGGAGGTCCTTGTCAACAGAGCAGCCCTAAACTTTGGGGTGCCTGTGTCTTGCTGATTTTCAATTTTCCCACTTTATACCCCCATGCGTGGAAGTGCCCTATGCTCTCTAAGCTGTGTTTTTTAGATGTTTCAGGACACACCGTACCCTTCTCCAGAGTGGCTGTTGGCAATTTACATCCCGCCCATCAGTGTAGCAAGGCTCCCATTTCTCCATGGCCTGTCCTGCATTTCTGGTTTTGACACTTTTTTCAGCATGGCCCTTTTGACCGATGGGAAGCGAGACTTCTTTGTAGCGCTGATTTGCCTTTCCAGGTTGCTTGGTTGGCCAAAAAGGGCGTATGCGTTTTTTCCTGAATATATTCAGGAAAAAACGCATACGCCCTTTTTGGCCAAGGGCATCATTGTCAACGTTTTGCCGCTTTTCACGTGCTTTAAAGGCGATTCGAATCTACCTCCTGAAATCTCTTTCCTGCAATTCTGCCTTGATTTCAAATCCTCTTCTTTGCCTTCCCTCAATATATTTGTGGACGAGAGTTATCATTTATAACTCTGCAGGTTTGTGAATTGCAGTGCCCTGAAGCTCCATTTTACAACTCGCTTTTTTGGGAGCTGGCCGCAAAAGCGCAGGATGGCTTCAGGCCCTGTTCTGCTTCCGGGGGGCAGGCTGAGCCTGTGGTTAATTCTTCTTCCTGATGGGAAAATAGAGTGACCTGTGCCGGTACCAACACCAAGAGCTAGTCTCTCATTGGTTCCCCGTCTTCCCGTTCATCCTCAGGACAAATTGCAACCTGTACGGAACAGGAGGTTAAAGGTGCTGATGCTCCAAGTAGGGAGATTGCTAGTAAAGTGGCTGGAATGGCGAACCCGAGCACAAGGAGATGAGAAATGAGGTGCGTTTTAGAAACCTTTCCCCATCACAAGGTGTACCATCTTCTGGGTTTCTCATGCATGTTTTCGATGTAGGAAGATGCCCTTGAACCTGGAGATTTGGGACCCATGCGATGGGTAGCACGCAGTATTACTTTAAAGGGTCTGCGTTTGCTCACCCAACCTCACCAAACCTCTCAGCCCCAAGAGTGTCCACCCTTATGTCTCATCCAGCTGTGGGTCTAGATATGGTCAATCCAGGTTGCATCACAGCCCCTGAACGAATTGTGTAAGAATTTCTCTCTCTTTCCCTGTCTTTGTTTCATGGGTTTTTAAAAGTAATTTATTTTTATAATGTGGTTTAGCTGCTTTTCACGGCTGTGTTTATGCCGCTTTATACCCACTTGACACACTAACAGAGAGATATCAATACATAGGTTTTAAGATTTTTACTAGTCAGATATATTCTTGTGCGGTGAATAGAGCGTGTTGAGTCCAGTTCTCTGAGTAAGGAGTAGGTCTTGTCTATTACATATTGGGTTTATGGAACGGTATCTGAGCTAATTTGAAACTCTTGTTTTATGTATCACCCCAACTCACCTTTCCCGTTAAGCAGCCATAGTGTGTTTTCTGCATGTGTGACTCTGTTCTGTTTTGTAATTCAGTTCAAGTGTAACGGTTTTTACATTCCCTCTATAAGTGACACCTTATGAGAAGTGTGCTTTTTTGTGTGAATTATTTCACTTAGAATCGTCGTACCTAAATCCACTCATCATGCTGCTACTAACCTTATGACATTGATTTCATGGCTGAGTGATATTCCATTGTACATAAGGACCACAACTTTTTTATCCATTTTTCGCTTTCCTGGGATATTTAAGGTGGAATGAAGTGGAGGTCCTTGTCAACAGAGCAGCCCTAAACTTTGGGGTGCCTGTGTCTTGCTGATTTTCAATTTTCCCACTTTATACCCCCATGCGTGGAAGTGCCCTATGCTCTCTAAGCTGTGTTTTTTAGATGTTTCAGGACACACCGTACCCTTCTCCAGAGTGGCTGTTGGCAATTTACATCCCGCCCATCAGTGTAGCAAGGCTCCCATTTCTCCATGGCCTGTCCTGCATTTCTGGTTTTGACACTTTTTTCAGCATGGCCCTTTTGACCGATGGGAAGCGAGACTTCTTTGTAGCGCTGATTTGCCTTTCCAGGTTGTTTGGTTGGCCAAAAAGGGCGTATGCGTTTTTTCCTGAATATATTCAGGAAAAAACGCATACGCCCTTTTTGGCCAAGGGCATCATTGTCAACGTTTTGCCACTTTTCATGTGCTTTAAAGGCGATTCGAATCTACCTCCTGAAATCTCTTTCCTGCAATTCTGCCTTGATTTCAAATCCTCTTCTTTGCCTTCCCTCAATATATTTGTGGACGAGAGTTATCATTTATAACTCTGCAGGTTTGTGAATTGCAGTGCCCTGAAGCTCCATTTTACAACTCGCTTTTTTGGGAGCTGGCCGCAAAAGCGCAGGATGGCTTCAGGCCCTGTTCTGGTTCCGGGGGGCAGGCTGAGCCTGTGGTTAATTCTTCTTCCTGATGGGAATAGAGTGACCTGTGCCTGTCCCAACACCAAGAGCTAGTCTCTCATTGGTTCCCCATCTTCCCGTTCATCCTCAGGACAAATTGCAACCTGTACGGAACAGGAGGTTAAAGGTGCTGATGCTCCAAGTAGGGAGATTGCTAGTAAAGTGGCTGGAATGGCGAACCAGAGCACAAGGAGATGAGAAATGAGGTGCGTTTTAGAAACCTTTCCCCATCACAAGGTATACCATCTTCTGGGTTTCTCATGCATGTTTTCGATGTAGGAAGATGCCCTTGAACCTGGAGATTTGGGACCCATGCGATGGGTAGCACGCAGTATTACTTTAAAGGGTCTGCGTTTACTCACCCAACCTCACCAAACCTCTCAGCCCCAAGAGTGTCCACCCTTATGTCTCATCCAGCTGTGGGTCTAGATATGATCAATCCAGGTTGCATCTCAGCCCCTGAACGAATTGTGTAAGAATTTCTCTCTCTTTCCCTGTCTTTGTTTCATGGGTTTTTAAAAGTAATTTCTTTTTATAATGGGGTTTAGCTGCTTTTCACGGCTGTGTTTATGCCGCTTTACACCCACTTGACACACTAACAGAGAGATATCAATACATAGGTTTTAAGATTATTACTAGTCAGATATATTCTTGTGCGGTGAATCGGGCGTGTTGAGTCCAGTTCTCTGAGCAAGGAGTAGGTCTTGTCTGTTACATATTGGGTTTATGGAATGGTATCTGAGCTAATTTGAAACTCTTGTTTTATGTATCACACCACCTCACCTTTCCCGTTAAGCAGCCATAGTGTGTTTTCTGCATGTGTGACTCTGTTCTGTTTTGTAATTCAGTTCAAGTGTAACGGTTTTTACATTCCCTCTATAAGTGACACCTTATGAGAAGTGTCCTTTTTGTGTGAATTATTTCACTTAGAATCGTCGTACCTAAATCCACTCATCATGCTGCTACTCGCCTTATGACATTGATTTCATGGCTGAGTGATATTCCATTGTACATAAGGACCACCACTTTTTTATCCATTTTTCGCTTTCCTGGGATATTTAAGGTGGAATGAAGTGGAGGTCCTTGTCAACAGAGCAGCCCTAAACTTTGGGGTGCTTGTGTCTGGCTGATTTTCAATATTCCCACTTTATACCCCCATGCGTGGAAGTGCCCTATGCTCTCTAAGCTGTGTTTTTTAGATGTTTCAGGACACACCGTACCCTTCTCCAGAGTGGCTGTTGGCAATTTACATCCCGCCCATCAGTGTAGCAAGGCTCCCATTTCTCCATGGCCTGTCCTGCATTTCTGGCTTTGACACTTTTTTCAGCATGGCCCTTTTGCCCGATGGGAAGTGAGACGTCTTTGTAGCGCTGATTTGCCTTTCCAGGTTGCTTGGTTGGCCAAAAAGGGCGTATGCGTTTTTTCCTGAATATATTCAGGAAAAAACGCATACGCCCTTTTTGGCCAAGGGCATCATTGTCAACGTTTTGCCGCTTTTCACGTACTTTAAAGGCGATTCGAATCTACCTCCTGAAATCTGTTTCTTGCAATTCTGCCTTGATTTCAAATCCTCTTCTTTTCCTTCCCTCAATATATTTGTGGACGAGAGTTATCATTTATAACTCTGCAGGTTTGTGAATTGCAGTGCCCTGCAGCTCCATTTTACAACTCGCTTTTTTGGGAGCTGGCCGCAAAAGCGCAGGATGGCTTCAGGCCCTGTTCTGGTTCCGGGGGACAGGCTGAGCCTGTGGTTAATTCTTCTTCCTGATGGGAAAATAGAGTGATCTGTGCCTGTCCCAACACCAAGAGCTAGTCTCTCATTGGTTCCCCATCTTCCCGTTCATCCTCAGGACAAATTGCAACCTGTACGGAACAGGAGGTTAAAGGTGCTGATGCTCCAAGTAGGGAGATTGTTAGAAAAGTGGCTGGAATGGTGAACCCGAGCACAAGGAGATGAGAAATGAGGTGCGTTTTAGAAACCTTTCCCCATCACAAGGTGTACCATCTTCTGGGTTTCTCATGCATGTTTTCGATGTAGGAAGATGCCCTTGAACCTGGAGATTTGGGACCCATGCGATGGGTAGCACGCAGTATTACTTTAAAGGGTCTGCGTTTGCTCACCCAACCTCACCAAACCTCTCAGCCCCAAGAGTGTCCACCCTTATGTCTCTTCCAGCTGTGGGTCTAGATATGATCAATCCAGGTTGCATCACAGCCCCTGAACGAATTGTGTAAGAATTTCTCTCTCTTTCCCTGTCTTTGTTTCATGGGTTTTTAAAAGTAATTTATTTTTATAATGGGGTTTAGCTGCTTTTCACGGCTGTGTTTATGCCGCTTTACACCCACTTGACACACTAACAGAGAGATATCAATACATAGGTTTTAAGATTATTACTAGTCAGATATATTCTTGTGCGGTGAATCGGGCGTGTTGAGTCCAGTTCTCTGAGCAAGGAGTAGGTCTTGTCTGTTACATATTGGGTTTATGGAACAGTATCTGAGCTAATTTGAAACTCTTGTTTTATGTATCACACCACCTCACCTTTCCCGTTAAGCAACCATAGTGTGTTTTCTGCATGTGTGACTCTGTTCTGTTTTGTAATTCAGTTCAAGTGTAACGGTTTTTACATTCCCTCTATAAGTGACACCTTATGAGAAGTGTCCTTTTCTGTGTGACTTATTTCACTTAGAATCGTCGTACCTAAATCCACTCATCATGCTGCTACTAGCCTTATGACATTGATTTCATGGCTGAGTGATATTCCATTGTACATAAGGACCACCACTTTTTTATCCATTTTTCGCTTTCCTGGGATATTTAAGGTGGAATGAAGTGGAGGTCCTTGTCAACAGAGCAGCCCTAAACTTTGGGGTGCTTGTGTCTTGCTGATTTTCAATTTTCCCACTTTATACCCCCATGCGTGGAAGTGCCCTATGCTCTCTAAGCTGTGTTTTTTAGATGTTTCAGGACACACCGTACCCTTCTCCAGAGTGGCTGTTGGCAATTTACATCCCGCCCATCAGTGTAGCAAGGCTCCCATTTCTCCATGGCCTGTCCTGCATTTCTGGTTTTGATACTTTTTTCAGCATGGCCCTTTTGACCGATAGGAAGCGAGACTTCTTTGTAGCACTGATTTGCCTTTCCAGGTTGCTTGGTTGGCCAAAAAGGGCGTATGCGTTTTTTCCTGAATATATTCAGGAAAAAACGCATACGCCCTTTTTGGCCAAGGGCATCATTGTCAACGTTTTGCCGCTTTTCACGTGCTTTAAAGGCGATTCGAATCTACCTCCTGAAATCTGTTTCCTGCAATTCTGCCTTGATTTCAAATCCTCTTCTTTGCCTTCCCTCAATATATTTGGGGATGAGAGTTATCATTTATAACTCTGCAGGTTTGTGAATTGCAGTGCCCTGAAGCTCCATTTTACAACTCGCTTTTTTAGGAGCTGGCCGCAAAAGCGCAGGATGGCTTCAGGCCCTGTTCTGGTTCCGGGGGGCAGGCTGAGCCTGTGGTTAATTCTTCTTCCTGATGGGAATAGAGTGACCTGTGCCTGTCCCAACACCAAGAGCTAGTCTCTCATTGGTTCCCCGTCTTCCCGTTCATCCTCAGGACAAATTGCAACCTGTACGGAACAGGAGGTTAAAGGTGCTGATGCTCCAAGTAGGGAGATTGCTAGTAAAGTGGCTGGAATGGCGAACCCGAGCACAAGGAGATGAGAAATGAGGTGCGTTTTAGAAACCTTTCCCCATCACAAGGTGTACCATCTTCTGGGTTTCTCATGCATGTTTTCGATGTAGGAAGATGCCCTTGAACCTGGAGATTTGGGACCCATGCGATGGGTAGCACGCAGTATTACTTTAAAGGGTCTGCGTTTGCTCACCCAACCTCACCAAACCTCTCAGCCCCAAGAGTGTCCACCCTTATGTCTCATCCAGCTGTGGGTCTAGATATGATCAATCCAGGTTGCATCACAGCCCCTGAACGAATTGTGTAAGAATTTCTCTCTCTTTCCCTGTCTTTGTTTCATGGGTTTTTAAAAGTAATTTATTTTTATAATGGGGTTTAGCTGCTTTTCACGGCTGTGTTTATGCCGCTTTACACCCACTTGACACACTAACAGAGAGATATCAATACATAGGTTTTAAGATTATTACTAGTCAGATATATTCTTGTGCGGTGAATCGGGCGTGTTGAGTCCAGTTCTCTGAGAAAGGAGTAGGTCTTGTCTGTTACATATTGGGTTTATGGAACGGTATCTGAGCTAATTTGAAACTCTTGTTTTATGTATCACACCACCTCACCTTTCCCGTTAAGCAGCCATAGTGTGTTTTCTGCATGTGTGACTCTGTTCTGTTTTGTAATTCAGTTCAAGTGTAACGGTTTTTAAATTCCCTCTATAAGTGACACCTTATGAGAAGTGTCCTTTTCTGTGTGACTTATTTCACTTAGAATCGTCGTAACTAAATCAACTCATCATGCTGCTACTCGCCTTATGACATTGATTTCATGGCTGAGTGATATTCCATTGTACATAAGGACCACCACTTTTTTTATCCATTTTTCGCTTTCCTGGGATATTTAAGGTGGAATGAAGTGGAGGTCCTTGTCAACAGAGCAGCCCTAAACTTTGGGGTGCCTGTGTCTTGCTGATTTTCAATTTTCCCACTTTA